>NC_085846.1:70389566-70700399 GCF_035594765.1 Anolis carolinensis
ATTAATCTCACATTTGCATGTTTTCGAACTGCTAGGTTGGCAGAAGCTGGGGCTAACAGCAGGAGCTCACCCCGCTCCCTTGATTTGAACCGCTGGCCTTTCGATCAGCAAGCTCAGCAGCTCAGCGGTTTAATCCGCTGTGCCACCAGGGGCTCTGGACTACTGTATACCTCTAGAGAATGAAAAAATTGTTGATCTTATGATGTGTTTTTCCAGTCCTCCTCTCTCTACAAGAGATGGCAGTCATATTCATTTATTATTATTATTATTATTATTATTATTATTATTATTATTATTATTATTATTATTATTTCCTATTGAGATAGGAGTCATCTCACACTATACAATTGCAGTAATGTGATCCTGACATAGCTCCATCCTAAGCATAGCAATCCTGGAAATGTTGATTTCAGAATTGTCCACCAGAGAGCTCTAGTGTGTCTCCAGACTGAAAATCCAAGGATTTCGTAGGAGACAGCTATAGGAATTAAAGTAGAATCATATTAGCTTAATTTCTGCATATGCTTCTATGTCCTGGAAGGTTTCCAGAAATTTGAGTAGAATTCAAAGACGGCACAGAAATCTTTGAATTGTGTTGTCGAAGGCTTTCATGGGTCACTGGGTTGCTGTGAATTTTCCGGGCTGTATGGCCATGTTCCAGCAGCCATTTAATGCTAATCAAGGAGCCTAATTGCACCATTCACACTTGCCTCAAACAGACAAGGGTTTTTTCTCCCACTCTGGACTTCCACAGATATATAAACCCCATTGCCTAGCTTCCAACAGACCTCACAACTTCTGAGGATGCCTGCCATAGATGTGGGCAAAACGTCAGGAGAGAATGCTCAGAAAACTTGCAACAACCCATCTTTGTAATGGTTTGTACATGTAGCATACTCTCTAAGCGTCCCAATCTGACAGGAAGCATTCAAATTATTCCTACATTTTCCTATTTTCCAACTGCTTTAAAAATGTCCCAGATTACACTATGTAACATGATTTTTGTTCTTGGGCTATATATGTCACTTTCTAATCCCCCGGTAGCATAGTGTGTTAAAGCGCTGAGCTGCTGAACTTGTGGACCGAAAGGTCACAGGTTCAAATCCAGGGAGCGGAGTGAGCGCCTGCTGTTAGCTCCAGCTTCTGCCAACCTAGCAGTTCGAAAACATGCCAATGTGAGTAGATCAATAGGTGCTGCTCTGGTGGGAAGGTAACGGTGCTCCATGTTACACTATGTAACATGATTTTTGTTCTTACGTTATATATGTCACTTCCTAATTCGGTCTGGAGCCCTCGGTGGCATAGTGTGTTAAAGCGCTGCGCTGCTGAACTTGTGGACCAAAAGGTCACAGGTTCAAATCCGGGGAGCGGAGTGAGCGCCTGCTGTTAGCTCCAGCTTCTGCCAACCTAGCAGTTCGAAAACATGCAAATGTTTGGCAGGAAGATAACAGTGCTCCATGCAATCATGCCGGCCACATGGCCTAGGAGGTGTCTACGGACAACGCCGGCTCTTCGGCTTAGAAATTGAGATGAGCACCAACCCCCAGAGTCGGACACGACTAGACTTAACGTCAGGGGAAACCTTTACCTTTACCTAATTGGGTCTACCATAAAAGCATGGAAAAAGTTTTGTTTTTGCAGGACATCCTGCAGCACATTTTGCAATAGTTTTTCAATGAATATCTCATAGAGTCTCAACCAATTCAAAATAGTTTGTGGCAGCCACAAAAATAAAGTTTCTGGAGGATAACAATGACTATCAAAGTAAGTACTACACAATTAAACAGGAAGTAACACTTTCAAACCAGGAACAGATTTTTTTTTCAAATTTTGTGACATAATGTTATTTCTTCTCTTCCCACTTACTTCAGTTGATGCAAACCGGGTTCAGAATGCAAAAATAGTTTGCACCCAATTGACTCAGCAGTGGGAAAGCAGATAATCCTCGTCTTCTTTGTAGTTTAAGGCAAAAGTAAACTGTTACAGCCTCTCCTACCTTGTGGGTCTTTCTGCACGAACAGCTTTGCCATCTTGCCCACACTCTGCTTTGTTTAGCCACATGTCTCCTGGTTTTCATCTCTGAAATATTAGAAGGAATGAAATAATGAGGCAGTTGGTTGTTCCTGCTTGTGAGAGAAAGGAGCAAAAATATTATATTGTTGCTTTCTCTTTTCTTTAACTCACTCTTTCTCCAGGTAAGAGAGGTTTTGATTGGTATCTGCTATGACTGCCGCTGCTATCTCTCTACTACCCCGTGGTGACGGGTGATTCTCTCCTCATTCTTTGCACTTCAGAATCGTCTTCTGATTCCAGGCTTAGAGCAAGAAGCTAGCCTGTTGTTCTTTTATATTGACACAATCTTGGGGTAATGATGTCAGGCTGAGAAAGTCTGCTTGGACCAAAAAAACTCATATGGCTTCTATTGCAAGAGTGTGGACTGATATTATCTTTTACCAGAAGATTTAGTTTCACTTCTTCACTTCACTTTATTTTATTTCTTAATTAGTCGCTCTCCACCAGAGTGCTCCGAGCGACTTACAATTTGAAATATCATTCCACAATATAAAAATATTCAACATAAAAACATTCAACATAAAAAAAATTCAACAGTGACTATTTGGCAAATTTGGCAAAGTCTGCTTGGACCAAAAAAACTCATATGGCTTCTATTGCAAGAGTGTGGACTGATATTATCTTTTCACCAGAAGACTTAGCTTGAGGTGTCTAAATGTGGAACAGTTCAAATAATCATAATGTTAGCTAAAGCCTGTCAGTTTGATTTGAAAACTTATCAATTTAAAAGTTTATGAAGAACGTCTATTGCAAGTAAGATACTACTATATATGAGGGTTATCCAGAAAGTAGATTACGTTTTGGAATTAAAAATGAACAAAGTATAGGAGAAAACATTTACCATATGCAGTTGAAAGCCACACCCAAATACCACATCTCACGTAATTGCCATTCAAATCTAGGCACTTACCATAGCGATGAATGAGCTTTGCAACTCCTTCCCCACTAAATTCTGCCACTTGCGTCCTCAACCACTTGTTTCCAACAGCACAGCATTTTGGCAATGCTGCGCAGCTGTGGGAAGGGGTGACCGGCTGGTTGAAGACACAAGCAGCAGAATTTAGTGGGGAAGGAGTTGCAAAGCTCATTCATCACTATGGTAAGTGCCTAGATTTGAATGGTGACTATGTGAGATGTGGTACAGTAGAGTCTCACTTATCCAAGCTAAACGGGCCGGCAGAAGCTTAGATAAGCGAATATCTTGGATAATAAGGAGGGATTAAGGAAAAGCCTATTAAACATCAAATTAGGTTATGATTTTACAAATTAAGCACCCAAAACATTATGTTATACAACAAATTTGACAGAAAAAGTAGTTCAATACGCAGTAATGTTATGTTGTAATTACTGTATTTACGAATTTAGCACCAAAATATCATGAAAACATTGACTACAAAAATGGCTTGGATAATCCAGAATCTTGGATAAGCGAAGCTTGGATAAGTGAGACTACTGTATTTGAATGTGGCTTTCAACTGCATATGGTAAATGTTTTCTCCTATACTTCGTTCATTTTTAATTCCAAAACCTAATTTACTTTCTGGATAGCCCTCGTATACTTGTGTATAAGTCTAAAATATTATTCAAAAAATCACTCACTCCAAATCTGGGCCGACTTATCCCCTTTTCTGAATAAAGTGGCAAAAGGTGAATGCTTAGATCATCCTAGGAAAACCCTTCCCTTCAAGAGGAGCACCGAGAGAGTAGAGGGAGCTGGTGCTTCCTTTAGGTTCTTCCAGGATGTACTCTAATCTAACATTTCTTCACTCTACTCAGAAAAGGGGATGGCTCTTGTTTAGTAATAAGGGTACAGTATTAGTTCTTATAAAAAAGAAACCATTCTCTTCTCTGAGTAGAGTGGCAGAAGGCCTTTTCAAATACCTGGGTAGGAAAAAGGTGGTCATGGTCAGGGCGACTGGCCCTTTCCCTTCTCCATGGAATGACCCTCAATTTAGCCATAGGTTGTATTAAGTTCCATATCGTGCCCCCCCCCCCAATTTGCCCTCAATATGAGATTGGCTTACAACATGTGTATATATGGTACTTGACTAGGATATGAAGGTATACCTGCTTAAATGTATACCTATGCAGGTGAAAAATAAATGAGGCCATTGTCCCAATAAGGATTGTACTTGCCGTGACTGTGACTCAGGAACCCCTAAGATCACGACACCACACAAGAATCCAGAATATAAGCAAACAATATATTGTAGAATATATCAAAAATATAGGAAAGATGCAGGAATAGAGAAAACAAAGGTATATCCAAAAAGGTTTAGCAATCAGCATTTATTTATTTATTTATTTATTTATTTGTAGTATTTATATTCCGCCCTTCTCAGGGCGGATCACATTATATACATATAGGGCAAACATTCAATGCCCTATATAGAGCATACATAGAACAGAGACAGACACAGAGGCAATTTAACCTTCTCCTGAGGGGATGTTCGATTCTGGCCACAGGGGGGAGCAGCTGCTTCATCATCCACTCTGATGGCACTTCCTCATTCCAACATCGTAAATTAGTTAAATTTGCCTCCCCACTTTATAAGTGGTACCTTATTTCCTACTTGATAGATGCAACTATCTTTCAGGTTGCTAGGTCAGCAACGAGCAGGGGCTATTTTTTATTTTTTAATTGACAGGTCTCACCCTGCCACGGGCTGGCCTCGAACTCATGACCTCATGGTCAGAGTGATTTATTGCAGCTGCTCAACAGCCTGTGCCACAGCCGGGCCCCAATTTTCAAATTGCTAGGTTGGCAGAAGCTGGGGCTAACTGCGGGAGCTCACCCCACTCCCTGGATTCGAACCGCCGACCTTTTGGTCAGCAAGTTCAGCAGCTCAGCAGTTTAACCCGCTGTACCATCAGGGGCTCCGGAAGAGTAAATACCTTGCCAATTAGAAGCCGGCCATGAAAGCATTCTGCCTTCCTTGAAATCTCTTTCCCACGCAGCTGTTCCATTTTCATTTTCCTAGGCAACTTTCTCACTGCATCATTCCCTTGACTGAAATCTTCATCACTTTGTGCCACAGGCAATCCCACAATCCTCTCTAAAACATCAATGAACCCATCAGTGTCAGGCTGATCTACAATAGTGAGCAAATGTCTAACATTGCAATGAGACACTGAAAACAAGGCTCTTCTATTTGCAGTGTTTGTGCTCGCTTGACAACTTTGCTTTGGATGTCTAAACTTTATTTCTAAACGCATAGCTGAGAGTTAAACCTATTGCAATGCTAGATGTTGGAGCGCTGAAGAAAAATGTCATCGGGGAGGACAAATTTTTATTGGGGGAGCAATGATCTCATTCTTCCCTTGCATCCATGCTATCCTTCTAACTGCTTAGCAGTGTAAAAATGGTTCAAAAGAGGATTGTGTTACATTTATTTAGTTAATAAATAAGGTGTGTATGCCCCTTTTTATTAAAAAGCTCTAAAGGAACATCAAATAAAAATCACTCACTTAGAACAAAACAAAGCAAAGCAAAGCAAGGAAGCCAGACTCAGCAGAGCTTTAAAAAAACTCCAGTGAGCAATTACATAGAAGCAGCCAAACCACAAATCCCCCATTAAAAGCCTTGGAGAATAAAATTGTTCTGTAATCTATTACATTAATGATACTGGTGGCTTGTGTTTCACAGTGGTTAGATAGACACAGCTCTGAGAGATGACCAAAGGAATTGAATGCAAGTGGCTTCTGCAACAAACTGTTACAGTGTTGACAGCTCTGTGGCCACTGCCCAGGCTTCGTGGGGAATTCTGGGAGTTGTATTCCCAAAAAGTAACACAAGTCATTGGTTCAAGCTGCATCAAAATGTTGCCTAAATATATTTACATGAGTCCAACCCTACAATGTGGTTTAGAGAGACATTTAAAACCTCATATTTCTTAGACATTCAAGCAAGTTGCACTCATTTAAATCATCACAGCATGCCTGCTACAGAAGCTGTTTAGCGGTGAGAAAAGCAATTTGGAGTTTCTCAGTATGCACAGTTGGCTTAAGCTGTCGGAATGAGTAAATACCTGTGAAAGGTATAATGACTGTATATTTCCCATCACCGTATGCTGATCTGAGTCTTAATCATAAACAGGGGACATGAGAAATATTTGGAAAATGCAAAAATGCTCCAACTAAAAAAAAAAAATCAAACCTTTAGCACAGATGGTATTATATATGCTAGAATGGGAATCTTATTTTATTTAGCTTTTCCCTGGGACAGCATTTTTCTAATAGACACCTGGATATGTAGATCTTTACTAAAGCTAAGTTTTAATTAATTCACTACAGAGACGTGCTGCCCAGGTCACAGATGATCAGACTTTAAATGTCATGAGTCCATAATTACAGGTCTCCTAATTGTGTTTCTTACTTGATGTTTTGATCAGGGCCTGGATGTGCTGATTAAAATGACACAAGTGACATTAAGTAGTAAAGGTTTTTCCCAGGCATTAAGTCTAATCGTGTCCGACTTTGGATGTTCTTTTAATTGCTAAGTGCCATGTACAGTGATGGTGCTCTATAGATAGCAACCACCAACAACAACCATATAATGTTGGCAGCAATGTGATTTAACTCTCATAGACCTTCCTTTTTTCTATTCTCAAAGGCGATGTACTCAGCCCCTTTCCAGCTCCTTTATATTTTGATTTAGTTATGTTTTTTAACTGACTTATAATGGACAACAGAGGTTTAACCAGGGAGGGAGGGGAGGAAATAAGATTCACTATGTGACAAAGGACAAAACCTGATATAGATAAAATATGTACGTTGAGATTTAACAACCTCATCAGATGGGCGGCCGGAATTGCCATGTATTGTGGCAAATCCAGCAGTACTTATTGCAGGGCATCGGGAACCTGTCAGTCCATACCCCACATTGCCCAACTCACCCATTGACCCATCCCATGAGGGGAAGCATCCACTGCCCGACTTCGCCCGGTCGATCTCAATTGAAGATGGAAAGCCTCCTGTGTTTGCCACCTTCCTATTTTCCACGGAGTCCCGTCGGAAGTAGCTGTGCATTATGTAATGGGAGCCAGTGGGTTCCATAGATAAAGGGAAGGTACATGGCACCAAATTTATCCCCGTCTGATGAGGTCTTAATGTTATTGCAAAGAGCTATGAACGACTGAGGCTCTTCTAGGCAGGGGGGAAATCTTTTGATCCCACCGCTGCCACCAATTATAAAGATGTTTTATTTAAAAGCTGCCACCAGAGGTAAAGATGTTTATAATGCAGCCACCAGATGCTAAGGGGATTATCAACTCTTGCCACTACTATTGGAAGATATAGCCACTGGCTACTTAGAGAGCAGACTTTTAAATCTTTATTTTTCTTCCTTCTTGTTTGCTTTTGTTGGTAATATAGATTTCAGAGACTGAGATGTTAAAAAGAACAATAACACGTTTATTCAGGCACAAGCTTAATGGTTACAATAACTTCTTTAGAGGCACTTAGATTAACAGTTGCAAAGATATATTGAGATGTTTCAAACTTTAAAATACTACTTCTTCCTTTACTACTTTAACCTGCAGTCACCCTGTGAATTTTAATCACAGACTATCTGTTCCTTATCTGGAAACAGACTACCTTAAAGTAAGTCACCAAACTTATTTTAAACTTGACTCAAATTCAAACATTTGAACCCCTTCACTGAGGATCAGTCTTCCCTGTAATCCCTCCGATTACAGACTATCTTAAAATAAGTCACCAAATTTACTTTAAATTGACTCAAAATCAAACCTTTGAGTCTCCCTGATTCTCCAACTGAGAATCAGCCTTCCCTGTGCTTCAACAGAACACAGACTGACTCGCTTTTTAAAACATTCCCTCCTTTTTCTCCAAACAGCGGTTGGGTCCGCCCTCATTACTATGGCAACCTGCCTCAGAATGCTGAGCTGGCTACCATCCCCCACACACTGGTGACTCTAATACTTACCCTTTTAAACATACAATTAAACATGACTTTTAAAACGCAATTAAACATGACATCTGTAAACTAAAAAAAATTACACTTCTTTACAGTTATCAAAATAAACAATATTTATTAACCTGTTTATTTATATAGTTGGCCCTTTGTATCTGTGGGTGATTGGTTCCAGAACTCCCATGGGTATCAAAGACGTGGATACTCAAGACTCTTAATATAAAGTTTAAGCACTGTCCAATCCCTTCTATCTCACCACCCTTAGCACATACCCTGAAGGCAATTGTTACTCTGTTTGCACTCCCCATCTTACCCCAACATCCAGTTCC
This sequence comes from Anolis carolinensis, assembly GCF_035594765.1. Lineage (NCBI taxonomy): Eukaryota > Metazoa > Chordata > Lepidosauria > Squamata > Anolidae > Anolis > Anolis carolinensis. The sequence goes on from NC_085846.1 coordinate 70,397,901, forward strand.
CCTTCTTCATCCCTTTTGCTTGCTCTCCCAGCCTACCTCAGCGACTCCTTTATCTTCAAAAGGGGAGAACCACAGCTTCTTCGGCCATGGTCCTCTCATGAGTTTACTGGGTAGAGCATGGGAAGGATGAAACATTCCACAGTGCTTTTGTTTAATATTTTTGAATGCTGCCTATGTTTTGATGATTAAAACTTCTAGACGCTGCAATGAATTGCTATACTCTGATTGATTATGATAGTGAGAAATATTACAACAGCTACTTCTGCCAATGCAGATGAACACAATGCATGTGAACTTCATAGTGCAGTCAATTCATATGAAATTGGAAACTATGATCGTCTGAAGCCATGGAATTTGCATTAAGTGCTTATCATGTTCTCATTGGTTCAAGGAATCCACTCTAGCAGGAACAACAATTGGCTTTAGGGTTCTAGAAATAGTCATAAGATATAAAGTATAAAGAATATATCAAATTGCTATGGACATTTTTACTGTGTGTAAGGCAAAGGTAAAGGTTCCCCTGACATTAAGTTTACTCATGTCCGACTCTGGGGGTTGGTGCTCATCTCCATTTCTAAGCCGAAGAACCCGCTGCACCCAAATGACATTGCAAAGGTATTTATTTATTTGATTTATATCTTACCTTCTTAAGGTACTAGGTGGCTTCTGAAAGAATTCGGAAAACAAGTAAAAGCATATTATCTTAATGATGAAAGCTTTCAGCCTTCAGTATGCAGTCAGCATTTGTATGGAAAAGAAAGAATGCCTTTGCATCTGATGCCCTCTAGATCCCTTTGCCTACATCTCCCAACAAGTACATGATTGTTAGACATGACCGCCTAGAAACAGTTGTTGTTGTTACATGCCTCTAAGTCATATCTGACTTATGGCAACCCTGTCACAAGGTTACCTTGGCAAGACTTATTTAGACGAGTTCGTCATTGCCTTTTTCTGAGACTGAAAGAGCATGACTTGCCTATGGTCACTTAGTAGATTCCCTGGTTGGGCAAGGATTCAAACTTTGGTCTCCAGAGCCATAATAGTCCAAGGCTCCAGCCACTACAGCAAACTGGCTTTCAGGCTAGTCCATCATTTCCCCCTCCTCCCTGTGCTGGGGCTTTTGAGTAATGAAGGTCAACACATATGGGGAGCACTAGGTTGGGGAAGGCTGAAGTCATCAGATGGCTGCCAAAGCAAAGGTTTAGAAAAAGCGATGGATTTTAGACTTCCCAAGATAAGCAGGACTGGCCTGTTTCTCAGTGAAGTCTGCTCTGCAGTGAAACCTGTCTTGTCTCAAGCGCAGAAGCAGAGGGGGAGATGAGATTGCTTTTTCTGCTTGGCTTGCCTTGCAACTTTTTGCCTGTCCTGCATGAGCTCAGACAGGCTGATGGGATTTGTGGCAGACAAGTGGGAACTCTTTAGTGTAACAACTGCCAAACATTTCCAGTTGGCTCCATTCCCAGCTTGCACATTGGCGTACCTAATTTCTACCTGGAGGGCTTGCAATGTTCACAGAAACAGTTCCCAGTGATCATGAAACGCTGGAAAGAAATACAAATAAAAATCTGTTGCTGAGGGAGGTTTAAGGTGTGGGAGATATCCCTCCAAACCGTATCCCCCTCCTACCCTTAGATCTAGTTCTTTTGATTTTTCAGACAGTGGGTTGGAAAATCAAGTTTGAACTCTGAGTAGATGCCTAAACAATCCATCTGAAGCTGTCAAATTCTGGACAACTCATGAGATGATTGATTTAAAAAAAAAAGATAAGAATGCTGGAGAAAAGCCTCGTCTACACCCCCACTGAATCCAGGATCAAACCCAGTGACAGCTTTATGCACTCTACTGAACCCTCTGTGGCATCGCTTTGATGCCCAGACAGTCCATGACAGCATTGACCCCTTGTCATCCACATGACTGCTGCCACTCCTTGCCAGCCTGGGACCTCACTTTGATGTCTCAGATGCCGCAGTTACATCTGCTGAAACAATAATGGAATGCCAGCAGAATCAACCAGGAGTGGGCAGAACAATTCTCTCTTTGGGGTTGTTGTGTGTTTTTTTGGGCTGTATGGCCATGTTCCTGAAGTATTGTCTCCGGACATTTTGCCCACATTTATGGCAGGCATTCTCAGGATGGCTGCCATAGAATACTTCTGGAACATGGCCATATAGCCTGAAAAACACACAACAACCCTGTGATTCCGGCCATGACAGCCTTAGTTGGTTTAGTCCTTTTGCCTGTATAGAGCTCCTCTGTTAGACCCCTCCTTCTTTCTGTAGTAGAACTATAGAGACTACAGGCCTGGTTTTTGTCTGGAAATCCTAGGCCTAGCAATTTAAAACAGGCATCCTTAGCACTATAAACACTGCATTCAGCAGTATTCTTATACCACCAGTCCCAGAGACACTAGAAGCCTTTGTCCAATTTAGGCTTCACAAAGAAAGAAGATTGAGACAGCCCTTGGGCTCCAGCCTGTGAGCCATTGCTTTTCATCAGAGACGAAAGACTTTCAAAAACCCCAGAGATGACTGCAACCAGCAAAATCTCTTTTCGTAATGTATTGTTTTTAGCTATCTTTCAATAGCCCCGGGTGGAGTTAACCCTTTATTCATCTTCTTTTCAGTAAACACCTTTTTGTTATCTTTTCACCTGCCCTAAAGTGCCGCTGTATGTTAAAGGTCTTGATCTTAATAGAAGATATACAGATAGCCACCCAGTAAAGCCAGTTTTCTCAAAGGCTTGGGCGTGCCATCACAGACTCAGTCCATCTAACCAGAAATCTGCAAAGCCCTAGGATACTCCAAAGTTTCCTGTAAACTCCAGAATATTCCCCAAATTTGCATAGTGTGGAACAAAGTCGAGTTAAGGGCTACATATTCTTTATACTTACCAGAAGTTGCCTGCAACATGAAGACTGCCAGCATCAGATTTGGGCTCTTTTTTCCTGGGTAGACATGGACAAAGTAGAAGGCAATAGGGAAAAAGGAGGGCCATGTTACAGAGGGATTGGTTCAGTAAAGGAAGCCATAGTCCTGAACTTGCAGGACGTGAGCACAACTGTTGATGACCAGGATTTGTAAAACTGTCTAATTTGTACAGCCACCACAACAAACTGAAGCAGATTTGATGGAAGATAACAACAATAAGGCAGGTCCAAAGAGCTGTAGCTTTTCAGATGCTTTGGATTTCAACTCCTATAATTTTTTTTTAATCATAAACTATACTAGCTGGAACTCCAAGAATTGAGTGTTGCCAGCTCATCAGACTTTTTTTCTTTGCCTCTTACCATGCTGGTGCTCCTCTTTCCGATGAAATGGGATGGGGGGTGGGGGCCTCATTAGTGTGATGAGGTTTTTGGACTATGATTCTGGAACCCAGGGTTTGGATCCTTACTTAGCTATGAAAACCCACTGGATGAACTTCGGCAAGTCACATACTCTCAGCCTCAGAGACCCACATAATAGGGTCACCTTTAGTTTTGCAATAAGTTTGAAATGACTTGAAGGCACACAACAACAAAATATATCAACTTTCTTGGTGGAAGACAAAGACAATGACAAAGGTCCTCTGAAGAACTCTTTTCCAAGAAAACCCTAGGATATGAGTGCATCTGTCCTGATTTGTTAGATACAGTCTGTAATCACACTTTTTTCAGGTACTTCTAAAATGTCCCAATTTCTCTATATTCCTCCCCTTTTACCCCAGGCTTATTTTGATTACAATGAACTGAGTTTAAAGTACAAAAGTAGCTTGGTGCTATGGCGGTTGGCAAGAACAAGCGGCTAACGAAAGGAGGCAAGAAAGGTGCTAAGAAGAAAGTGATTGATCCTTTCTCAAAGAAGGACTGGTACGATGTCAAGGCCCCAGCAATGTTTAATATTTGAAACTGGAGCCTCCGGTGGCCTAGGGGATAAAAGCCTCATGACTTGAAGGTTGGGTTGCTGACCTGAAGGCTGCCAGGTTCGAATCCCACCCGGGGAGAGTGCGGATGAGCTCCCTCTATCAGCTCCAGCTCCATGCGGGGACATGAGAGAAGCCTCCCACAAGGATGGTAAAACATCAAAACATCCAGGCGTCCCCTGGGCAACGTCCTTGCAGACAGCCAATTCTCTCAGTCCAGAAACAACTCTGGTTGCTCCTGACACGAAAAAAAAATATTTGAAACATTGGGAAGACATTCATTACCAGGACTCAGGGGACAAAAATTGCCTCTGATGGACTTAAAGGCCATGTGTTTGAAGTAAGTCTTGCTGATCTACAGAACAATGAAGTTGCCTTCTGTAAATTCAAACTGATCACTGAGGATGTTCAAGGAAAGAATTGTCTGACCAACTTCCATGGCATGGACCTGACACGTGACAAAATGTGCTCGATGGTCAAAAAATGGCAGACAATGATTGAAGCCCATATTGATGTCAAAACTACAGATGGATACCTTTTGCGCCTTTTCTGTGTTAGCTTCACCAAGAAGCATACCAACCAGATTCACATAACTTCCTATGGCAAGCACCAGCAGGTCCTCCAAATCCGGTATAAAATTATGGAAATTAGAGGTGTGCATTTGTATAGAACTGCTGTTCATTTTGTGTAGTTTCATTCGTGTCATCTCATTTTTGTATTTGTGTCCTGTTAACGAAAATGGGCCCGCCAATACAACAACAATTTTCATCTGGCTTACGAAAAAAACAAAAATGTTCAGATCGTTGGCTGCAATGGGAGAGCTTCTGAGGCTCATTCCCCCACCCACCCGGCTCGGTTTTTTGGCTAGAGGGGTGAAAATCATCACACATGGAGGGCATTTCGACCCTGTTTAGCCCACCAACATTTAAAACTTTTGGGTCTTCCCCAGAGTACTACTGTTGTTATCATCATCATCATCATCATCATCATCATCATCATCATCATGATCCATGGATCCACATTGGATGTAATTGGGAGGCACTGTTCTCCCAGATTCAGCTTAGGGTGCCAGAATAACTGCTGTTCTTAATATTAATATAAATATTATTATCAAGACCCATGGATCTACATCGGATATAATTGGGAGGCATTGCTCTCCCAGACTCAGCTTAGGGTGCCAGAATATCTGCTGTTCTTAATACAGTAGAGTCTCACTTATCCAACACTCGCTTACCCAACGTTCTGGATTATCCAACGCATTTTTGTAGTCAATGTTTTCAATACATCCTGATATTTTGGTGCTAAATACGTAAATACAGTAATTACTACATAGCATTACTGTGTATTGAACTACTTTTTCTGTCAAATTTGTTGTATAACATGATGTTTTGGTGCTTAATTTGTAAAATCATAACCTAATTTAATGTTTAATAGGCTTTTCCTTAATCTCTCCTTATTATCAAACATATTCGCTTATTCAACGTTCAGCCCGTTTATGTTGGATAAGCGAGACTCTACTGTATTAGTATAAATGTTATTATCAAGATCCATTGATACATATCGGATGTAATTGGGAGGTACTCCTCTCTCAGACTCAGTTTAGGGTACCAGAGTAACTATCGTTATTTATATTAATATTATTGTTAACACCCACTGGTACACATCAGCTGTAATGGGAAAGCAGCCCTCTGTCAGTACCTGCTTATTGTTATAGGGCCAAAACAAAACAAAATTAAAACAAGCACAATGATTGTGCAGCTTTTATTTTAGTCTCGCCTCTCATTTCCTACTAAAATGTCGTCATTCGTTTTGTGTAGATGAATGATCGAAACAAAATAATAGCACAAAGGAAACAAAGGCAATTTTTTCGCACACATCTCTAGTGGAAATCATGACTTGAGAAGTACAAACAATTGACCTGAAAGAAGCTGTCAACAAACTGATTCCAGACAGCATTGGTAAAGATATAGAAAAGGCATGTCAGTCAATCTTATCCCCTTCATGGTATCTATGTTCGTAAAGTCAAGATGTTTGAGAAACCCAAATTTGAATTTGGCAAGCTGATGGAACTGTTAATGTGAGATTTGTGTATTGATAGTGTTTAAATGCAATTTGTGCCATGCTTGTATTGCAACTGATTGCATCATCCAGATTGTACCATAATGTGGAAAGAGTTAATTGCCAAGAAGCTATGATGACCTTGATGCATGGCTGGAACTAGGGAGTATCCAGACACAAGTGTTTGTGCATAACAATTGCATCAGTTCAGTTCAGTTCAGTTGAGTTCTGTCTGCCTAGAGTTCGAGTCAAGTTCTGTTGGAGAACAGAGCAGTCCTGTGTTCGTCTGTTGTCTGCAAGTCTGTTTGTGTTGATTACTGCTGCATACAGTAAAACTTTGTAAATAGTTTTACCAACATCTCTGAGTGTCTCTTCGTTCTGCGCTCCACTGCTTCCATCCAACTACTGCTGTGTTGCAAATACTCTGACAGGAACTGCATGGTGAAGGTGGTGGTGCTGGAAAGCCATCCAGTAATGAAGCTGGTGCTAAGGTAGAATGGGCTGATGGGTATGAGCCCCCTGTGCAATAATCTGTCTAAACTCAGTTCATAACATCACAAAATAAAATATAAAGTACAAAAGTAGTTGACACTGTATTCATCAGGGAGAAGTGAAATAGATCTACCCAGTAGACTCAGTCACAAGCAAAGTACTGCAGCCTCTCCTAGCTATTAAGAAGTTCTTCCATATTTATAACTTTGCCATCTTGAACACATTCTGAAGTTTCTTGGCTACATGTCTCCTGGTTTTCATCTTTGAAATGATGGGAAGATATTGGATCACCATAAGTCAGAATCAATCTTGAAGGCACATAACAACAAAGATTCCCCTCTCCTGATAGAAGGCTTTGAAACATGAGTCTATTCACCAAAGGTTTAATGGGAAAGCCTTTTATATCTCCTAAAGGGAGAGGCAATCGGTATGACTCTCAAGATTCTCCCAGCCTTCAATTTTACAGGGCTTTTGACAGGGCCCCGTCTCGATTTCTGAGGTCAAATTCTTAAAATGTCAGGAATGCATTCAAAATGCCTATTTGCATGAAGGGACGGAAACTGAAGCAACTACACAAATCACCTGTCATGTCGCTCCCCATTTGCAGACAGAGCAACTTGATTCTCCCAGCAGGAATGAGTTTGACAGGAAATGGCTTATAAATGGAAATGGTTCGAAATAAGAAAGGAGAAAGGAAATGAAATGCTTCCAAAAGAAAATGAAGATGGAAATCCATGAAGGAAACCAGCTGCTATTGTACTAAAGTCACTTGAGATGAAATTAAAAAAAAAATGCACACATCAAATATGTCATCCTTTCCTCAGGTATACACTGAACTTTCTTATAAGAACTTGAAAAGTCATGTTAGTAGGGCCAAAAAGTCTCTCCCCCTGTAAAAATAGTTTATAGTGCCAAATGGTGTGATAATGGCAAAACAATATCCTACAACAGATCATATAAAGTTACAAAGTCTGCCGTTTACCAACAGCACCACAATTTATTTTATAGAATTTAACCAGTGTTGAATACAAACTATAAACTGTCTTCAATGTAAATTCCCTGAAATAACCTGATACTGTTTAATAAGGTGGTATGGTCCATATGTTATTCCACTATGTTTCTTTTTAAAATATTTTTATTAGTGCTTTTCCATAATTGTGCAAGACATAAACATAACATAAAAGAAAAGAAGATACAAAGTGTCTACTGATAAAAACGAAGACAAAAGACTTTGTTTCTGAAATACAGTAGAGTCTCACTTATCCAACATAAACGGGCCAGCAGAATGTTGGATAAGCGAATATGTTGGATAATAAGGAGGGAGTAAGGAAAAGCCTATTAAACATCAAATTAGGTTATGATTTTACAAATTAAACACCAAAACATGTTATACAACAAATTTGACAGAAAAAGTAGTTCAATATGCAGTAATGCTATGTAGTAATTACTGTATTTACGAATTTAGCACCAAAATATAATGATGTATTGAAAACATTGACTACAAAAATGCGTTGGTTAATCCAGAACATTGGATAAGCGAGTGTTGGATAAGTGAGTCTCTACTGTAATGATTTTAATGTCTGTCTTATTTTTTTTTTAAATTATTTGCACTTCCATATGTTTCTTCAATTATATATCTTTTTAATAAGAAGCCAGGCCATATTTTGTTGGTTATGGATAAATTAAATCAAGGATAGTGGTCACACTGTATTAAACTTGATCCCACATTTCTTCCAAGGATCTCCAGTTCTTTCTGTTATTTATTGAATCTTCAAGAGATCATTCTGAGGTTTCTTGGACAAATTTCTTGATATGTTGTTTGCTTTTGGCCCAAGATTTCTCAGTGAACTTGAGCTGAGTCTGTATTCAACTGAGTCAATGCTGACACTCTATCCCAGTGATGGCCAACCTATGACACTGCACTGACACACCTAGCCATTTTTGCTGACATGCTGCCGCATGCAGATTGATTGGATGACTAATGTCTTTTGTGGCCAAATTTGGTGTGATTTGGTCCAGTGGTTTTGTAGTTTACTCCATGGGAATTATGCAATATATATATATATATATATATATATATATATATATATATATGTGTGTGTGTGTGTGTGTGTGTGTGTGTGTGTGTGTGTGTGTGTGTGTGTGTAGTCTATTATTATATTATTACTATTATATTATTATTATTATATTATTCATTATTCATGACTACATTGAAACTAGAATAGAGAGAAATCAGCGTGGAAATTGCAAGAGGTACCATAGATTGTTGTACATGGAAATAATGGTAGTAAATAGTTTTTGATTTATTAAATACAGTTATATATTACAATTATATATTTTTGTTATTTAAACTATACATATTGAGAAATCATGTTTTCTCTCTCGAAATGACACACCACCCAAGTCATGCTAGGTTTTTTGGTGAATTTTGACACACCAAGCGCAGAAGCTTGCCCATCATTGCTCTATCCACTAAGCAACATTCCCCCCTCTAGTTGTCTTCCAGAAGCTTTGTGTACTTTGTCTTGTATTGCACTCTTTGAGGAATGGCTGAATATCTCAATTAATAATGGCTCTGCCTAGAAGGACAAGAGCCCATCTCTAACATACCCCAAATCATAGAATCATAAAGCTGGAAGAGACCACAAGGGCCATTGAGTCCAGCTCCCAACTGATAGCCATCCAGCCTCTGCTGAAAAACCTCCAAAGAAGGAGACTGCATCACCCTATGAGGCAGCGTATTCCACTTCTGAATAGCTCTTACTGTCAGGAAATTCTTCCCAATGTTTTGATGGGATCCTTTTTCCTGAAATTTGAATCCACTGCTCTATGTCTTAGTTTCCAGAATAGCAGAAAACAAGCTTGCCCCTTCATCTATGTAACATCCTTCCAAATATTTAAGCATGGCTATTAGGTCCCCTGGAACCCCAGTGGCGAAGCGTGTTAAAGCACTGAGCTGCTGAACTTGCAGACCGAAAGGTCCCAGGTTCAAGCCCCGGCAGTGGCGTGAGCAGCCGCTGTTAGTTCCAGCTTCTGCCATCCTAACAGTGCGAAAACATGCCAGTGTGCCAATGTGCGTAGATCAATAGGTACTGCTCCGGCGCTCCATGCAGTCATGCTGGCCACATGACCTTGGAGGTGTCTACGGGCAACGCCGACTCTTCGGCTTAGAAATGGAGATGAGCACCAACCCCCAGAGTCAGACATGACTGGACTTCACGTCAGGGGAAACCTTTACTTTTCCCTATTAGGACCCCTCTCAGCCTTCCTTTTTTCCCAGCTAAATATAACCAGAGCCCCCGGTGGTGTAGCGGGTTAAATCGCTGAGCTGCTGACTGAAAGGTTAGCAGTTCAAATCAGGGTGAGTTCCTGCTGTTAGCCGCAGCTTCTGCCAACCTAGCAGTTTGAAAACATGCAAATGTGAGTAGACCAATAGGTACCGCTTTGGTGGAAAGGTAATGGTGCTCAATACAGTCATACCGGCCACATGACCTTGGAGGAAATGGAGATGAGCACCAACCCCTGGAGTCTGACACAACTAGACTTGATGTCAGGGAAAACCTTTACCTTTACCTAAATATACACAGCTCTCTAAGCCTTTCCTTATAGGGCTTGGCTTCCAGACCTTTGATCATTTTGGTCACCCTTCTCTGGACATGTTCCAGCTTGTCAATATCCTTCTTGAAATGTGGTGCCCAGAACTAGATACAGTATTTCAGATGAGGTCTGACCAAAGCATGATGGCTTCTTCTTTATCAACTCAGGTCAGCTTTTAATATTTCAAGAGAAGGGGCTTTTACTGTGAAAAGAGGCTCAGCAAGCCAGCAGACCTCCGCTCCCCGTTCCCCTTCAGCCTGCCAGAGTTGGCACACTTTGAGCATTCAACAACTACAAAGTTTGTTGGCTGCTAACAAGCGTGATGCCGTCCGCCCATCTCTCCCCTCCCTCCAACTCCTTGCACGCTGTCCCCACCAGCACACATTTCAGAGCAAGTCTGCCAAGGAAATAGTTTGAGCACGCTCGGGAGAGAGTTTAGCAGCACATCCCATACTCTGGCAATGGGAGAATTGAGTCCCACTTTTGGAATGAGCAGCAAGCGGATCAGTTAGCTGGGCCAATGACCCAGTTCATGAGTGGTGGCAACTGGGATGGCATCACCTTGAAGAAGTAACATCTGGTTGCCATTATCAAAAAGCAGGATGTGTGTATGAGCCTTGGAGAAATACGGTATGGCAACAGCTGAAGTTCTAGACATGGAAGTGGCTTATTTGAAGAAGCTCAAGAGGTGATGGGTGTAGCAAAGCGATGATGGCAGTGCCGCAGAGAACAAAAGCAAGGATCCATGCCCTTGTCTTCTGCTGGAAGTGAAATCAGGCAAAAGGAAGAGATGAGAACTATCAGCTGGAACATGGTAAGACTTAAATGTTTTATTCTTCATAATCATAAGAAAAAAAAGTGAGGAGATGTATCTCCCAAACTAAGACACCATAAAGAAAGGGACAAAAAGGGAAGTCAATCAACACTTGAAACAAAATCTGTGCCAAAATTGCACATGTAACAAATATGCAATATGTTGTACTTTATTTTACAGGTACAGTAGAGTCTCACTTATTCAACACTCGCTTATCCAACGTTCTGGATTATCCAACGCATTTTTGTAGTCAATTTATTTCAATACATTGTGATATTTTGGTGCTAAATTCGTAAATACAGTAATTACAGTAGAGTCTCATTCAACACTAGCTTATGCAACGTTCTGGATTATCCAACGCATTTTTGTAGTCAATTTATTTCAATACATTGTGATATTTGGTGCTAAATTCGTAAATACAGTAGAGTCTCACTTATCCAACATAAACGGGCCGGCAGAACGTTGGATAAGCAAATATGTTGGATAATAAGGAGAGATTAAGAAAAAGCCTATTAAACATCAAAATAGGTTATGATTTTACAAGTTAAGCACCAAAACATCATGTTATACAACAAATTTGACAGAAAAAGTAGTTTATTACACATTAATGCTATGTAGTAATTACTGTATTTACGAGTTTAGCACCAAAATACAGTAGAGTCTCACTTATCCAAGCCTCGCTTATCCAAGTTTCTGGATTATCCAAGCCATTTTTGTAGTCAATGTTTTCAATATATCATGATATTTTGGTGCTAAATTCATAAATACAGTAATTACAACATAACATTACTGTGTATTGAACTGCTTTTTCTGTCAAATTTGTTGTAAAACATGATGTTTTGGTGCTTAATTTGTAAAATCATAACCTAATTTGATGTTTAATAGGCTTTTCCTTAATCCCTCCTTATTATCCAACATATTTGCTTATCCAAGCTTCTGCCGGCCCGTTTAGCTTGGATAAGTGAGACTCTACTGTATCACAATGCATTGAAAACATTGACTACAAAAATGTGTTGGATAATCCAGAACGTTGGATAAGTGAGACTCTACTGTACTACATAGCATTACTGCGTATTGAACTGCTTTTTCTGTCAAATTTGTTGTATAACATGATGTTTTGGTGTTTAATTTGTAAAATCATAACCTAATTTGGTGTTTAATAGGCTTTTCCTTAATCCCTCCTTATTATCCAACATATTCGCTTATCCAACATTCTGCTGGCCCATTTATGTTGGATAAGTGAGACTACTGTACCGCTCCATTTCCTCAAGAGGACTTAGGGCCGTTTCCAACACACGTACAAAAAACAGTCAATTGTGAAAAACATCATGCAACAGCTTAAACATAGTAAACATAATAAACAACATCATCAGATAGAAACCCAAACAACTGTATTAAAATGTATACAGCTTCAAATCCAATCAATATACCATATATACTCGAATATAAGCCGACCCGAATATAAGCCGAAGCATCTAATTTTACCACAAAAAACCTGGGAAATCATTGACTGAAGTATAAGCCGAGGGTGGGAAATTTCAGAAATAAAAATAGATACCAAAAAATTACATTAATTGAGGCATCAGTAGGTTAAATGTTTTTGAATATTTGCATCAAGCTCTAATTTAAGATAAGACTAACTCGGATTAAATCATTATTCTCATCTTCTTCAATGTAAATGTGCTTGTGTATGTATCCTTTTAATAACAATAGAGTAAAATAATGCATGTAATAATAATAATAAATACAGGAAAATAATACATGTAAAAATAAATAGAATAGAATAATGTAATAATAATACAGTAGAGTCTCATTTATCCAACAGTCACTTATCCAATGTTCTGGATTATCCAACGCATTTTTGTAGTCAATGTTTTCAATACATCGTGATATTTTGGTGCTAAATTCGTAAATACAGTAATTAAAACATAACATTACTGCGTATTGAACTACTTTTTCTGTCAAATTTGTTGTATAACATGAAGTTTTGGTGCTTAATTTGTAAAATCATAACCTAATTTGATGTTTTATAGGCTTTTCCTTAATCCCTCCTTATTATCCAACATATTCGCTTATCCAACGTTCTGCCGGCCCGTTTATGTTGGATAAGTGAGACTCTACTGTATTTATTTGGTGCAAATGTTGCTTGGATGGTATATTTCATTCCTCACAGCACCAGTAATTAGATATAGTTAGTTGCTCAGAATGTATTGTATTTATTTATTTGAATAATTTTTACCCTGATGTTCATCCTCAAAGGCTTCCAAAACTCAGAAGTAAGTCCAGGTGATCTAACTCACATTTCTTTGTGTGTAGGACTGGAGTTCAAATCCCTGTGTGTATTTAGGAAAGAGAGAGACAGTGTGGTGTAGTGGTTTGAAAACTGGACTACAACTCTAGAGATCAGTGTCGGAAACCCCATTCAGCCATGGAAAGCCTCTGTGTAGCTCTGGGTAATTTCTGTCACCCTTAAAAAATCCCGTGGTAGGTTTGCATTAGAGTTGTATAAGTCAGAAATGACTTGAATTGACAACAACTAATTTGGGAAAAATATGGATCATAATGTTAAATTGTAGAAGAGAAGAGTGGTTCCCTTTGGTGAAGTGATGTGACTGCTGAGCTGGGATTTAGGAGACAGGGGTTCTATCCATTACTGAATCTTGAAGCTCATGAGTGATCCTGGTCCAATAATTTTCTTTCAGCCTGCCCCATCTCCTGGGTTCTTTTGAGGATAAAAATAGAAATGAGGAAAGTTACATGCACTGCCTTATGCTCACTAGAAAGGGGAGTGTGGAAAAGTCATAGTTATTGTGTTTAATTTTGACTGTTGGAGTATGTATTTGTGTTTAGTGACACAGTAGCTGAAACAGAAGCCATTTTGTTTCAATCCACAGTAGTGCTGTTACCAAGGAGACGAAGCTGGCTAGCTCATCTAAGGAGAAGTGGGCGGAGCCAAGAAAAGGAAAAAAGGGGAGTTTTAAAAACGAGAAGCCAGAGTGTGAGGAGTGTGTGTGCGTGGCTGGAGGCTTTTCAGTCAGGAAGGACTGAGGAGACAGGCCTGGCCAGAAATCTTTAGTCAAGGCAGACTAAAGGGAGCCTAGTCAAGATCTCTAGTTGAGAAAGACTAGTGATCAGGAATTTGATCGGTAGTAGATCAAATTATAAGTTTTATTGTAGTTGGAACATTGTTCACTAAGGAGCTCAGCTGAGGTTAGAGTTCGCTACAATTTATATCATCAGTAGGAGAGTGAGAGTGGATTTACACCAGAGACTACTGTTGGGTGGTTATAAGAGTTATTAAACCACTTGTTTATCTAAAGTTCTATAAGTAAATCAATCAACCTGCAACCATAAGCTTTGTACGCAATAAACTTGTTGTTCTTTGTTAACAACTGACTCATTTCATCTCATCTGCGTCTGTGGAGCCAAATTTCATTGGTGATAATTCAAAAACCTCACGTTGGTGGCAGTTACCTTAATAAATTACCTAATTGGGGAAGAGTAATAGTCACATTTACCTTAGAAAGGGAACCACAACACAGAAATCCCTAACTACAGAGACAGAGGCTGGGATCTTGAAATAAAGATCACCCCCTGTAATCCTTCCCCACATATAAAGGTGATATATAAATAATCTAGAGGGATTAAAAGATACAAAAAATCCTCTCAGCAGTGGAAACAGCATTTATAATCTGCCTCACACCAACATCATCAATTACAATTTGGTGACAGCGGTGGAATCAAAAAGGATTCCATCCCTGCCTCACGTCATTTCCGTTACATTTTTGGTGGCAGCGGTGGGATCAAAAAGGATTCCATCCCTGCCTCACGTCTTTCCATTACAGGGAGATACATGGATAACTATGTTTTAAAAGGATTCTCCACTCAATAGAGTTGGCAGCTCCTTCAGGTCTTTCCCAGTTGGGAACTATAAGCAGATGTCCCAACTTCCACATAACTACATTGGCTTCAGGAATGTTGCCTTGAAGCTGGGTGTAAGTCACACACAGGACATGAATTCCCAATTGAGATGAGGGCGTCTAAGACACAAATGTTCTATTTCTATTTATTTATCTGCAGTATTTATATTCCGCCCTTCTTACCCCGAAGGGGACTCAGGGCGGATAACATTATGTACATATAGGGCAAACATTCAATGCCCATAAACACATCGAACCGAGACAGAGACAACAGACAGACAGACGCAGAGGCAATTTAACCTTCTCCTGAGGGGATGTTCGATTCTGGCCACAGGGGGGAGCAGCTGCTTCATCATCCACTGTGATGGCACTTCCTCATTCCAACATCGTAAATTAGTTAAACTTGCCTCCCCACTTTTATAAGTGGTACCTTATTTCCTATTTGATAGATGCAACTATCTTTCGGGTTGCTAGGTCAGCAACGAGCAGGGGCTATATTTTATTTTTAATTTATGGGTGCTCACCCCGCCATGGGCTGGCCTCGAACTCGTGACCTCATGGTCAGAGTGATTTATTGCCTGCACCACAGCCCGGCCCCATACCTCATATCTCCCTGTTTAATCAGAATGAATGAGTCCGAATTAGGGAGAGCAGGCATGAGGGGCAAGTCAGCTGAAGAGGAAACTAATTATTCTGAATGTGGGATTCGGGGATAGCAGTGTCAACTTGGCCCTCAGTTCCTTCACTGTGGCATTGAAGTGGCCTACAAGATCTATGCCAAAGAGATGCATGTTTTGGTAAGTTCTATCAGAATAATATGGCTTTGAGTAAGGGTTGGAAAGAATACTACAAAATATTCCAAAAAAAAAATCTTTAAGATTTCTTGAATCTCAGGAATCACCAATGAAGATCATCCTTGACTTGTAAGAATCTTTGCAGTACAGGACTTATTCTGCATACAAAATGCATGTGTTTTACACAGACAGTAAATTTTTTTACACAGAAAAGAGGTGGACTGTGAGGAAAAACTGTGTGGACCCCCCTACCAAAAAAAACGTACAGTTCCTACAATCTCTTAGATTCCATAGTGGATTTTTCCAGGCTTTGGAATACAGGAGGCCCTGGGTCCAATTCTAAAATCTCTTTTTAGGGCCAAGAGAGGCTGCCAGTCAATGGGGACAATAATGGAATATCTGGACCCACAGTCCAAAGGCTTCTGAATACTACAGTACTTCTGTGTATTTTTCCCAGCATTGCAAAGAGTAACGAAGGGTAAATAAAGTTGAATGTGTTGTCGAAGGCTTTCATGGCCGGGATCACAGGGTACCTCACAATCTCTGAGGATGCCTGCCATAAATGTGGGCGAAACGTCAGGAGAGAATACTTCTGGAACATGGCTACACAGCCCGAAAGACATACAACAACCCTAAATAAAGTTGCTTTGGTCTCCAGAATTATGTATGCTTACTTTTTTATATCTAATACATCTGGTAGACATCTGTGGCCTAGTATTCCTGTGTTCGATTACACACAAAAGTAAGGAGTTTTGTGTGTAAGAGTTGAAATCGTCATCAAGTGACAATGACAGTTTTAGACTTTCTAGTGTCACTTAGTCACAGAATGTATGCAATGGACAATTGCTTTCACAGCAAGCAAAAAATATTGATAGCGGTTTTCTGCACTTGGCCGTAATTAAGGATGTGGCTTATACCATCTGTCACTTGTAATAGAGATTTCATTTCAATTTCAGACTTGGAAAAAGTAGATTTTCTTGGAACAGAACCTAGAAATGTTATCATTTTAAACTACAACTTCCAGAATAACCCAGCCACTGGCCATGTTGAATGTTGGGTTGCTGGTAGTAAAAAAATTTTTTTTTTCCAAACTTTGATTCAGATTCATCCGAAGGTTTTGGCAGCTGGTGGTTCATATTAGGCTTGTGTGCGGATCTGTTTTAGCCATTTTCCTTCGGCCAATCCGGCTTCTTCGGCTTGGTCGAATCACTGTAACCACAAGGGCCCAGCTATCACGGTTTCCCATCCTTAACCGGACCACGTGGCCGCCAATCATGGCTCATTCTCCCCTTTTTGCGGAGAGGCTGCTGCCGCGTGCTCCTCCTTGCATGGGGTTTCCCTGTGAGCCCTGCCTGTTGGGCCAATTGGAGTAGAAGAATGCCATGATGTGTCTTATGTAAGATGTGTCTATTTAATGGGGCAACTGCCTCCATTGCTCTCAGTTGCTTCAGTCCGATTGCCTTGATGCCACTCAGCTTGATTTTTTGGCTTGGCCTGGCCTGACTATCTTAGTAAAGGTAAAGGTTTCCCCTGACATTAAGTCCAGTCGTGTCCGACTCTGGGGGTTGGTGCTCATCTCCATTTCTAAGCCGAAGAGCCAGCGTTGTCCGTAGACACCTCCAAGGTCATGTGGCTGGCATGACTGCATAGAACGCTGTTACCTTCCTGCCAGAGTGGTACCTATTGATCTACTCACATTGGCATGTTTTTGAACTGCAAGGTTGGCAGAAGCTGGAGCTAACAGCGGGCGGTCACTCCGCTCCCGGGATTTGAACCTGGGACCTTCCAGTCTGCATGTTCAGCAGCTCAGCACTTTAACACACTAAGCCACTGGAGGCTCTGACTATCTTAAGCCCTTACTAGAAATCCAGGTTTCCTTGAAAAACCGAAGGGAAGGGATACCAGAGAAGGTGCTATTTTAACTCTGGTGCTTTTCATCCAGTTCCTAATGAAGGATTTAAAGTTCATCCCAATAGCCCTAAAGTGATGGGAAGGGGAGACGTGAAGCCTGCCGATTGCCGCCAATGGGCTGGATCTAGACATATTTTCTGGTTGCGGACCAAAAACGGCTATCTGGCTACCCATCCGTTTTTGGGCAGTGTGAGAAAACAGATACGGGAGTCTACCGGAATCTGGCAAGCAGAAATGGATCATGGTTCAGCTGAATTAGACATGCCTAGCTCTCACGTCATTGATAAATGTCAAATTTCATTGCAGGCTTAACATAAACTCTCCAAGGTGCTGAACTCCTGGTCCGAAAGTGGTTCAGCACTGTGCAGGGATCCTTTAAAGCTAGGCAAAGTCTGCAATGAATTCACCATTCCACTGTCATGGGAGCCGCAACCACCACTAATTTCTTTTGGCATTAATGGCAACATTGCTTCCCTCCTTGCAAACAAATGTTTAGTACTTAACTATGTGATAATAACAATAGCTAGTGATTTTTTTTTTAAAAGAAGCCACCCATATCAGAGTCCCTTCTTCTAAATGTCATGCAAATGTAATATGATGTATTTGTGCTTCCAATGGCCTTTAGAAACACAATATCATTTGGGTTACTGCCACTAGTACAGTAGAGTCTCACTTATCCAACATTCTGGATTATCCAACACATTTTTGTAGTCAATGTTTTCAAAACATCATGATATTTTGGTGCTACATTCATAAATACAGTATTTACTACATAGCATTACTGCGTATTGAACTACTTTTTCTGTCAAATTTGTTGTATAACGTGTTGTTTTGGTGCTTAATTTGTAAAATCATAACCTAATTTGGTGTTTAATAGGCTTCTCCTTAATCTCTCCTTGTTATCCAACATATTCGCTTATCCAACATTCTGCCGGCCCGTTTATGTTGGATAAGTGAGACTCTACTGTACTTTGTGTTTACATGTATTGGACATTTCTCTCTTGCACTTAAACATTTAATCCTACATTTTCTCTAAGGAATTCATGTATGCATAACCTCATGTTACTATACACTACAATTCTGTATAGTAGTCAGGCTGAGAATCAGTGAGGTTCATAGATGAGCAGAGATTGACAGTTGAGTCTTGACAGTCGAAATCTGACACTTTATTTACTATACAACCTTGGTGTTAAACTACCATGAGAAACTACTTTCTGAATATAGTTACAGAGTGTTGTGTCTTGCCAGTGTTCAAAAATGTGATACAGTAGAGCAGGGGTCCCCAAACATTTTAAACAGGGGGCCACTTCACGATCCTTCGGACCGTTGGAGGGCCAGAATAGTTGGCCACCGAACAATAATAATAATAATAATAATAATAATAATAATAATAATAATAATAATAATTAATAATAATAATAATAATAAAAGAGGGTTGGAAGAGACCCTTTGGGCCATTGAGTCCAATCCCCCTCTGCCTTTGTGCACTGAAAGCACAAGCAAAGCACCCCTGACAGATGGCCACTCAGAATCAATGTTATTAATAATAATAATAATAATAATAATAATAATAATAATAATAATAATAATAAAGAGGGTTGGAAGAGACCCCTTGGGCCATTTATTCCTACCCCCTTCTGCCACTGTGCACCAAAAGAACAAGCAAAGCATCCCTGACAGATGGCCACCCAGCCTCAATGTTAATAATAATAATAATAATAATAATAATAATAATAATAATAATAATAATAATAATAATAATAATAATAAGGGTTGTAAGAGAAGAAGAGACCCCTTGGGTCATTTAGCCCAACCCCCTTCTGCCCTTGTGCCGTGGGGGCCGGATAAATGGCTTCGATGGGCCGCATCTGGCCCCCGGGCCTTAGTTTGGGGACCCCTGCAGTAGAGTCTCACTTATCCAACACTCATTTATCCAACATTCTGGATTATCCAACGCATTTTTGTAGTCAATATTTTCAATACATTGTGATATTTTGGTGCTAAATTCATAAATACAGTAATTACTACATAGCATTACTGAGTATTGAACTACCTTTTCTGTCAAATTTGTTGTATAACATGAAGTTTTGGTGCTTAATTTGTAAAATCATAACCTAATTTGATGTTTAATAGGCTTTTCCTTAATCTCTCCTTATTATCCAACATATTCGCTTATTCAACATTCAGCCGGCCCGTTTACGTTGGATAAGCTATACTTCATCTCTGTAATAACATGAGTACAGTTTAGATTTTTAAGATCTAGTGTTACAGTAAAGATATGTTACGCCTTCTTTTTTTAAGCTCAAATATTTTTCACTGTAAAGTTTATATGATAATTTTCTTACGCTCACAGCACATTCTCAACATTCCTATTCATATCAGTTCCAGAAAACCTCTTGGAATCTTTGTAAGGAATGTAGATTTGAAATCAGCATTTTTCTTCCCTCTTCTGTTGACTATTGTCATTTCAAGGTCATTAGCAATTTGTATAGAACTTAGCATTGTTATTAATTGGTTGGGGATTCTGGGGAGTGTAGTAACATTTTCATGCTCTGCCTTAATACAACAGAGGGTGGTAATCACGGCAAGGATGGTGAACAACATCTGATGGGAATTGCTAAACAATGTAAAATATGGTAGCCTCTCTTGGAAGACAAGAATGCTAAGCCTGATTTTTTGTGGAGTGAAAGAATTGTTGGGTTTTCAAAAAATGTGCAAGATTGCACATTTCGAGCATTGATGTAAACATGTAGCCTGCATATTAAAAGCAGCCACAATGTTCCTGGCATTTTTAGTCTAGTGTGGCCTCAGTCCAGAACTGACAACTGCACAGCCAATACTTGCCAGTTGCTGAAGAAAAGCACTGCCAAATGTGGGTCTGTCATCTCAGGACAACAGCTGTTTTGGAAATTGGATACTGTGCTTGGCTTGGAAAAGTTACTCTTTTGGATTACAACTTCCCAAATCCCTAGACAACATGACTCGTGGCAATGCCAGCTGTGGCGTTTTAGGAGTTATAATCCAGAAGTGTAACTATTTAAAGCTCTATATCTTTGCAGTCTTGCTCTTGGTCAGTTGCACAAAATCAGTGGCTTCTCTATGGGGCAGGAGAACATGGTGGAGGAATCACTCACCAGTTGTGATATCACACTCATAGATTACTGGTATCACATTAGAGTTATAAAGTGGAGGGACTCATTTCCCTGCCGAATTCTGGGAAATGTAATTCAGGGAAGCCAAGGACCTCTCTGGCTGAGAATTCCAAAGGCCTTTCCCTATACTACATTTCCCAAACTTGTGGGGACTTTAGAAGACTAATGTGATATCAGGGTTGTTGTATGTCTTTCGGGCTGTGTGGCCATATTCCAGAAGTATTCTCTCCTGACATTTCACCCACATCTATGGCAGGCATCCTCAGAGGTTGTGAGGTATGGAAAAACTAAGCAAGGAATGTTTATATATATCTGTGGGAAGTCCAAGGTGAGGGAAGAACTCTTGCCAGCGTAAATGTTCCAGTTAATCACCCTAATTTGCATTGAATGGCATTGAGGGGCAGTTGACAAAGAATGCCCCCAGGCAGAAAGTAGCTAGTAGATGTAGCCATTCAATGCAAATTAGGGTGATTAACTGGAACATTTATGCTGGTCCCTCACCTGCCATAGATGTGGGCAAAACGTCAGGAGAGAATACTTCTGGAACATGGCCACACAGCCCGAAAGACATACAACAACCCTGTGATCTTGGCCATGAAAGCCTTCGACAATACATTAATGTGATATCATTGGAGGGTGATAAAACCCTCATTTACAATAAGTATTCTCCCCAATGAAACTTTTCTTCACTCTCCAAATATCACTTGAGTGTTTCAACTATAGTGTAGGCCAGGGGTCCCCAAACTAAGACCCCGGGGCCGGATGCGGCCCATCAAAGCCATTTATCTGGCCCCCATGGCACAAGGGCAGAAGGGGGTTGGACTAAATGGCCCAAGGGGTCTCTTCCAACCCTATTATTATTATTATTATTATTATTATTATTATTATTATTATTATTAACATTGAGGCTGGGTGGACATCTGTCGGGTGCTTTGCTTGTGCTTTCGGTGCACAAAGGCAGAAGGGGATTGGACTCAATGGCCCAAAGGGTCTCTTCCAACACTCTTTTTTGTTGTTGTTGTTGTTGTTGTTGTTGTTGTTGTTGTTGTTGTTATTGCTCGGTGGTCAACTATAGTCCGGCCCTCCAACGGTCTGAAGGATGAACTGGCCCCCTGTTTAAAAAGTTTGGGGACCCCTGGTGTAGGCATTCAAAAAAGGAAAAAGAGAAGCCTATGGTATATTAGAATCCTGCAAACTCCCAACACTAACACTTACTAAACTTACTAAAAGTTATGTCTGCATAAGGAAGCCTTTCCATGCATCTACAATGGCTATGCGTGAAAATTCATTCCCAACATGTAGTCTGTCCCTCGTGCAAGGGAGAACAGTTTTAAAAAGAAATCTTGGCTTTTGAAGGAAAACTACGATACATTATGCTTTTAAAACAATTCAAGTCATTATAGTATAACTTACCCCAATGTGCATTTACTTCTTAGACATTGTTATTTGCACAGTTATTTTGCATGTGGAAAGGATTGTGGTTTTAACTGTCTTACCTTTGGGGAGGGGATGAAGCTTTACAAAATACTTTCAGATTAAAATACATCAACTAGGAATTATTTTTGTCATTATTTATGAAAAGAAATTGGCTACACAGACCTCTCTTACAGGGGGCAGTGTTCATATCAATTTTTTTGGTTCGCCTCCCCAGTTTTTGTCTGTGAAAATGTCTGGTGTATGGTGAATATTATCTAGAGCAGGGGTCCCCAAACTAAGGCCCGGGGGCCGGATGCGGCCCTCCAAGGTCATTTACCTGGCCCCCGCCCTCAGTTTTATAATATAATATTTTATATCATTTTAATAATATAATATATTGTAAATACATATAATATTGATAATAATACCATATAATAATATTAATTATATGTTATATATTACATATAATATTATAGTATAGTGTTATAGTTCAATCTATATATATAAAAGGGTAATGAAATTTCGACCTAGGACAAAACAACAAAACTACACATCCCAGAAACACTAAACTTGGCAGCACAGCCCCTCATCCATGCCTCTACGTTCATACAACAAAAAGAAAAGAAAAATAGTCCTAATTAGAGGGAGAGGAATAATTGTTTTTATCCAATTGCTTCCAGTTAGAAGGCTAAGCTCCGTCAGGGGAAAACCTTTACCCTTTTCCTTAACTACCACCAATTCCTCAATACTTTATTTCCCATACCACCAGACTTCGCCACAGCAACGCGTGGCCGGGCACAGCTAGTATAGTAATATATAATGCTAATATTGTGCTATGCTAATAATATAATATACAGTAGAGTCTCACTTATCCAACGCATTTTTGTAGTCAATGTTTTCAATACATCGTGATATTTTGGTGCTAAATTTGTAAATACAGTAATTACTACATAGCATTACTGTGTATTGAACTATGTTTTCTGTCAAATTTGTTGTATAACATGATGTTTTGGTGCTTAATTTGTAAAATCATAACCTAATTTGATGTTTAATAGGCTTCTCCTTAATCTCTCCTTATTATCCAACATATTCACTTATCCAACGTTCTGTTGGCCTGTTTATGTTGGATAAGTGAGACTCTACTGTATTGTATGTACATACAGCTGCTCTGAGTCCCCTTCAGGGTGAGAAGGGTGGGATATAAATGTAATAAATAAATGTAGTAAATGAATAAATAAATAATTTTAGATTTAGGCTCGCTCAAAGTCTGAAATGACTTGAAGGCACACAACAACAACAATCCTAATTCACTTGACTATCTCATTGGCCAGAAGCAGGCCCACACTTCCCATTGAAATCCTGATACGTTTATGCTGGTTACAGTTGTTTTCATTTTTAAATACTAGCTGTGCCCGGCCACGCGTTGCTGTGGCAAAGTGGTGGTGGTATTGGTTAAAAATTGTTGTGTAATTTTTATTTGACTTTATTTGCATTTTTTAAATTAATTTTATTGTAAGTTATATTTTTATTTATTATATTTTATTATTTTCTTGTATTATTTTTAGTTATTTTCTGTTATTATAGTATTTTATTGTATTAATTTTTAGTGTTTTAAATTATTTTTTAGTGTTTTTTATTATTTTTTATTGGGTTGCTAGGAGACCAAGTTGGAGGAGCTTAGCCTTCTAACTGGCAGCAATTGGATAAAAGCAATTATTCCTCTCTCTCTAATTAGGACTTTATTTTTCTTTTCTTTTTGTTGTATCAACCTAGAGGCATGGATGATGGGTTGTGTTGTCAAAATTCGAGGTTGAGGGGCCTGTAGTTTTGTTGTTTTGTGGGTCGCCGTGATGCCATCACTCTTTTATATATATAGATTGTATTGTCCTTTCATTGTTGTTGTTAAGACATGTGCAGTGTGCATAGGAATTTGTTCGGGTTCT
The DNA here is from genome assembly GCF_035594765.1 of Anolis carolinensis. Lineage (NCBI taxonomy): Eukaryota > Metazoa > Chordata > Lepidosauria > Squamata > Anolidae > Anolis > Anolis carolinensis. The sequence continues at coordinate 70,421,898 of NC_085846.1, forward strand.
TTTTTTCCAAATGATAATTTGGCCCCTCCACAGTCTGAAGGATTGGGGACCGGTCCTCGGCTTTAAAAGTTTGAGGAACCCTGATCTAGAGACTCAGTGAAAAGTGAATGTGTGATTCAGAAAACTGCTCAGAGAGTAATGAATGGAGCCACAACATGATGATTTCATCTAGAAGATTCTGGAAACTGCAGTCCACAAAGCAAATTTTCCAGACTCTGAACTGAATCCCTTATTACTGCCCAAAAGGGAAAAAAATTCAGGGTTAAGAAGGGAATGAAATATTCCTGTTGCTGATGCAGCAGCAGCATCACTTACAATATCCCACTCTTGGCAACTATTTGCCCTTTCAAATGCTAATTCATGCCTATGTCTCTGAAAAAGCCTTGCAAATGTAACTGTGCAAATGACAATGGCAGAAATCCCAGTCTGGCCTGCACACTCAATCCTTTCTCTTCTAGTTTTCCTGGCACATAAACTCTCAATTTGGGTCACTTCAGCAAGCTCAGAAATCCACAATCTACTTTTTAATCTCTTTAGGTATTTCATTTTAAAGGGTTTTGTTGACTCACATGGAGAAATTCATGGTGAGGACCGAGCCATTGAAGTCCCAGGAAAAAAAGCTTCTGTGAGTTTGCGTGGGCCTTAGGATCATGGACAGAATATTCCTCTACCATTAAGACAATCTGTGAAATCAAGATGACTCTGTCCTTTCATGACTAGCATTTTGGGCTTCTAGATGTGAGATTTTGATGCTTTTTCCCCTTGTGGGTGATAACTGGTAGTAGATGTTGCCAGGTGTTCCTTTGCTAAGATGGTGGGAAAAAAAATATTTGAGAAATGAAACTGATAGGGACGAGTGGGTGGTAAGGGCTGATAAGCAAACTTGCTCAACAGAATTTAAAGAAAATATTTTATGGAGATCATTAAGTGCATGTGAGTTACTAAACTGTGGGAAGATCTGAGATAGAGAGTGAAGCAAGAACACCTTTATCTGTGTGGATTCAGGTGCATTCATGTTGGTTTCCATGGCTGCAGATCCATCATTTGGTAGCTTTTGAATCAAACGGTGTCTGATTAATGTTTGTGTTAACTTACTTTTTGGTCATGGCAGAGATCAGAATCCTCTACTAACTGCTTAGTATCCAAATTATCCTGCCCCACTTTTAGCTGCTGCAGATCTTCATCACCAACCCAGCCACATTCACCTCAATCTGAATCCAATCCACAATCAGCATGTTCTGAAGCCACAAAGTATAGAATGGGGCCATCTATAACAAATGCAACTATCCATTTGGGTAAATCAAATCACACAGTTACATTTCCCTCTCTTTGTTTATTTTAAATTGGCTAGTCTTTAATTTGCAAGACATCTCTATATTTTTCTTTCAAGCAATGTAAACAGGACTAGCTGTTTGACTGGTTCTTTACCCCTCTCTCTCATTCTCATACTTTTTGGAGCTTCATGAAATTCTTCCACCATTCCCCTCCTTCAGTCAAAGTGGAATAGATCTAGTTTGCAAACAGTGGTTTTCCCTTGTCCTTCAATAGAGTGCTGTGGTTGTGCCATCACGCCTGGGGCTATAACTCTTAGCGAAAGAGACATGGACGTGATATCTTTCCCCAGGGGATTGCTTCTTGCCCTCCTTTAGGGAAGCTGGAACTCCCAAGGATCAAAACACTGTAGATAACTCAAAACTGGTTTTATTGTTTTAAAAGGTTATCCCTTTAAGGCAATAAGCTAGAAGTTTCAAAGGGGTAAAGGAAATATACATTACAGTCTCTGGTTGTCTTGAGTCCAAGAAGCTTTGCAGCTGAGAAGCTTTTCCAGGTCCTTCTTTCTCAATGGCTGTGAATGGCGGAGCAATCCTCAGCCTCAGTCCAAATGGCCTATGTTTGAAGACACAGAGTCTTCCTCTGGTGCCAAAAAACTGATTTGAAGGCGCTTGAGACTCCTCAACGTCGTCCAGGTTGGTCTGAACATGAAGCAATAAGTCTCAAGGGTAAGAACATCAGAATTGGTGCTGAGAGGTAACTTAATCAAGGGCTCTTAGAGCCAAGTCCCTCTCTCACGTCCATCTGATAGAAAGCTTGATGGTGGAATGAAAAAGGAAACACTGACCCACTCCAGGAAAGGGTGGAGTCAAAACAATTGAGCTGAGGGAGCAATATTACTGGTGCAAACAACATCGATTGACAGCTATGAATAACCAATTAATCCAACGACATTTACAGGGTAAAGGCAAAATCAGGCATGATACAATTCAAGTCCTGCAACTTACAGTTCGACATATAGATGGCGCCACTCGTGCCGTCACAGTGGTGGCTGGTGACTCCCAAGATATTGGGTTGGTGAATTCAGGTTTAATTGAGCCTTTAAAGCAGTGCTTCCCAACATTTTTTTTTCACCAGGGACTACTTGACCACTCTGATCATGGACCACTTGACCAGGGACCACTCCCCAACATTAGTAGCAAAGGGGTTACAAATCAGTTTTTGTTCAGCTTTAGATTCAGTTTGGTTATTTGGGGTGCTGATTCAGAATATTGCATTGGATAAGCCACATCAGCTCCAGCTTCTGGTACAGAACATAGCCATCCAATAGTCGCCATCTGCTTGCCCACAAAAAATCATATTTAATAATCTAGAGCCGATGTGGTCTATCCGATGCAATTTTCTGAATCAGCACCCCAAATAACCCCAGGAACAGGCCTAAAAACAAAGACAACAAGGCGCTCCCGGCTCTGCTCAGGGAGAGGGAGGAGGAGGAGAAGCAGTAATCACTGATCAGGAGGCTTATTGTCGTGCTTTTCAAGGGTAGTCAGTCTCTCGCCTTCCGACATTCCCATTGCCTTGGCACCAGGCATTTAGCCGGGGGGGGGGGGGGGGGCTTGAGGGGCTTCAGTTCCCCCCCCCCCCCCCGAAAATCTCAGGGTGGTCCGCGAGAAGGCCTTACATTTATGATTCAAACTGTTATGTTTATTCATATCATGAAATGATCACCATGCTCAATATATCCCATATGCATGGGGGTATTAGGATAACAATACAAAAGGTTTGCTAGGGTAGACCCTCTCCTGTTCAGATTCAGCCCCCCCCCCCCCCCCCCCGAACCAAAATCCCAGCCCCTCCCAAAACAAAATCCTGGCTACGGGCCTGCTTGGCACTATAAGGGTTCAGCTAGACCTGTTGCTCTCATTACAATGGTGTAGTAAAGGTGAGGCCATGGACCAAATTTTAGTTCTTAGGAACCACTGGTGGTTCACGGACCACAAGTAGGGAACCACTGCTTTAAAGGTGCTGAATATTAGTTCTAAATAAGTTAGACATCTTGGAGAGATTCACTGTGTCATTGGTGGTGTGTAGCAATGCAGGAGGGCTTTCAGTGAGTTTTCTGCCGGACTTGTTTGCCTTTTGGGATTCATTAGGGGAAGATGTGCATGAATGGTGCTTCCCTTGAACCTATTTCTGTGCAAATTGAAGTCATCTGAGGAAGCAATGAAACCTAGACCTTAACACTGAATTATTATTATTTCCCCATGGTGTACTGAGGGCAGGACAAGAAGAAAATATTGGTCAATTATTAGCTGTGGAAAGGGTAGAATCAGTGCATACTGTTGGTACCTTCAAAGTAGAGCCCGAACCAAAATATACAATTCTGTTTGCACAGTTGAATTACCATATATACTCGAGTATAAGCCGACTCGAATATAAGCCGAGGCACCTGATTTTACCACAAAAAACTGGGATAACTTATTGACTTGAGTATAGGCCGAGGGTGGGAAATGCAGCAGCTATGGGTAAATTTCAAAATAAAAATAGATACCAATAAAATTTCATTAATCAAGGCATCAGTAGGTTAAATGTTTTTGAATATTTACCGCATTTCAAAGAAAAAAAAATAAACTAGCTCTATAAGTGGAAAAGTAGAGGCAACAAAAACAATATGGTATCAACAATGACATAATAATAATAATAATAATAATAATAATAATAATAATAATAATAAAAATTTCATTTGGATCCCACCCTATCTCCCCATGGGGACTCAGGTCAGCTTCCAGCATAGTAACAGGCAAACATTCAATGCTTATATAAACAATGCAGAGCTAGATATAGATCTATAATTATAGATACTAATTTCACATATGCATTTCCCCCTGAAACATTTGCAAATCCCCTCTGTGTGTGTGTGTGTGTGTGCATTTCCCCCCTGTAATATTTGCAAGCCCTATATATAGGTAGGTAAGAATATATTCATATCTATCCAGACATCTCTCTTTATATAGATATTTGCGGAGACTTGCAAACATAAGAGGGTAAATTCATATATAAAAATAATGTATATGTATGGCTACAGATACACAGGTGTTGTCGACCGCGTTTTAGGGGATCAGGCCCTTAAGGAGAGACCCGATCCGGTCCTGAGAGAACGGACCTTGGCGGAGCCAATAGGAAAATATGAGCCGCAATACAACCTGAAGCCGAAATGAAGAAGGTCCGCCAAAGTTGAAGGAAAATCCGCCAAGGAGTCTTTATTGAGCAATTCAGCTGAAGAGGACTCCAGTAGCAATCATTCGGTCTACTAGGGTACCATACAATCAAAATAAAGCCATATTTATACAAAATTTCAGTCTGACAGCCCTTTGAATTTCCCGCCCTGCTCCCCCGCCCATCTGATCGTTGATAGGCTAGAAGGTTGAACGAGGCGGGCTTTCGTTTCCCGCCTTGCTCCGTTGGCCCAATAGGAAGCTGCCTTTTGTCTCTACTCGGGCCAATCAGGAAAGAGAAGGCGGGAGTTATTGAAACAATGAGGTGACAGGGCAGGAACTGTCGGATTAAGTCCTGCTAGACCGATTTCTAAAGGGATTAATGGCAGCAATCAAGGGTGTCCGGGTTCTGTCACGTATACAGATTTTAGATATGCCTTGGGGTGTCAGAGGTGGAAGCAAAGATGGGTGGTGATGAGCCATATTGACAGGCTCTGCAGGGTGCCTTCCTGAGGTGTCCTGGATTTTCCTTTGGGTGAGATATGACAATGTTTGCCTTGGGGCGAATCACCTTTAGGTCAACACTCCGAATTCAGCGACTCAAGCCCTATATTGTCCATGCAATTTGAATTTGATTGGGTTTAGCGGTGGCAGATTATCCTTTTGTTTTTGGGAAGGGAAGCCTGGGTCATAGGAAATGGGATAAGTTCTGGGGTTCAGGTTGAGTTCAAAATATTTCCTATTTGATTTCATGACTTGACAATTATATGAAATAAAATGAAAAATAAAATAAAGTTGGAATATAAACTATGCTGGGAAAAATACATATTTTCCGGGGATCCCAAAGAGTACAAATACATATAGGCAGATAGATAGATTTCATGGAAATAAGGGAGAATTCATAAAAGTGAGTTACATTGCATAAAGGGGAATCATAAATGATATAAACAATTGAAAATATTTGATAAGAACGAAGTTCATAACATCTGGAGAACCCAGCATGGAAATTCATAAAAGTGGAGTTTTAGCAGCATGATTTTACAATTCATGAAGTTGTTATCTCTTGCCTCAGGCTAAAAGGTCAAACACCTTTTGTGCAGAGAGTCACAGTAAACTCCAGTAAAAAGTCTCAATCACCTTCTACTATAAATTATGAAATATAGAACATAAAGTCTTGATTTTTGAACTATCTTTTACAAAGTCCTGGGGGGGGGGGTCACCTCGATCACACAGGTACATGGATCTATATGTGTCAGAACCCTGCTACTAGAGCCTGGATGTGGCTCTGAGTTTCAGGGTCACTGACAGTGATAAGACACCTGCGTCCCAGGACTCGGAGGAGAAACGGCTGATGGACTTGGCGGGGAATTTGCGCGGGGTTTTACTGAGCGGGAAGAGACTGTTCAAATGAGGGGGAGGGTATATAAAGGAGGGTTGGCCGGAGCCTCCCATTCTTGGCTTTTCTGATGTTCATGTTTCCTACAGTAAAAGTTCCTGGTGATACCACAGAGAGTCTCGTGTGTTCATTCAGGAGCGGCTGTGGTGAGCTGACACTAAGCCAAGAATACGGACACCATCCCGCTGTAGCGGTGAGGTGTAACATGCAAGTGGAGGATGAAGAGCTCTTGGGCGCCGGAGGAGGAAGGTCGGAAAGGGCCACTCCCGAGACGGACGCTGAGTTCCACCAGCTGGCGGCCCTGGCGTCATCCACCGCTTATGCCCAGCCAAATGGGGTAACCCAGAGGCGCGGAGTGGTGCGGGGAGATAGCACCGGAGGAGAGGAAGGTTCACCTTCCCCAGGCCCGCAAAAGATGGTGTTTCTGGAGGAGAGGATGTCGGCGATGGAGACCACCCTGGCAGTGATGTCGAGGGCGATGGAGCGCCTGGCGGTTTTGGCGGAGCCGGAGCGAGGAAGGGAACTCCGGGCTAGCTCAATGTGGGACGTGAGCATGGGAAGCAGCCAGGGCTTTGCAGACCTCCCAGCACCGAAGGGAAGGGAAATGCGAAAGGAGCCCGGTGCCCGGCCCAAGATCCAAACGAGCCTGACACACTGCGCGGATGGATTCAGCTGGCGGGGCGCATCGAGACATCGCTGGCCCAGGCGAGGAGGCACCGAGGAGGGCTACAGCAGCGGCCGCAGATGAAAGAGGGGAGCCGGAAGGAGGGATCAACCCCAGCCGGGAGGAGAACGGAGCCGACAGGGAACGTGAGCACCAGCAGGAGGGGCTGCTTCGTGTGCGGCCGTTTGGGCCACAGGGCTGCCGAGTGCTGGCAGAGAAAAGGGGAAGGCGGAGGCCCGCCCAAACCAAGAGCCGTGGCAGGGAAACGCGCCGAGGAAGAACCACCGATGAGGCACCACTCGGGGGGGTTGGTAAGTCAGGACAAAGCCATGATAGTGGTCCCCATTCAGCTGGAAAGTGGCAGCAAACAAGCAACCTGCAAAGCATTTGTGGATTGTGGATGTTCCAGGAACATCATCTCCCCTGAATTAGCCGAGGGATTGGGATGCGAAAGAACGAACCTAGAATCCCCAATAGCTTTTTCGCAGTTGGACGGATCCACAGCATCGGGATCATTAGCTAAGTACAGTACCGAAGATGTAAAGTGTAAGATAGGGAGTTGGGAAGGAAAGGTGTCATTTGTGATATCACAAATAGCCAGCTATAATGTTATACTAGGCATGCCATGGCTGGGGCAGGCCAACCCGCAAATCAACTGGGAGGATAAGAGCATGATCTTCAGGATGAAGTTGGAAGGAGGGAGCCAGGAAGTGGAAAGGGAGCCGGGGAAAAGGGGGGAGGAAGACTCTATCAGGATAGCAGAACTGGCAGATAAATTACCCCCAGAGTATCGGGATTTTGTGGACGTATTCGATGAGAAGGAAGCAGACAGTTTCCCACCGAAGCGGAGAGTTGAAGTGAAGATAGAGCTAGTCCCAGGAGCAGAGCTTCCTAAGGCAAAAATATACCCAATGTCGGCTAGGGAAAAGGAGGAACTGAGAAAATACATTGATAAAAACCTAGCGAGGGGTTTCATAGAGCCTTCAAATTCCCCTCTAGGGGCGCCTGTGTTGTTCAGGCGCAAAAAGGACCAAACGCTGAGGCTCTGCATTGACTACAGGGGCCTGAATGCAATCAGTTCTGGAAATAAATACCCCCTACCTTTAGTAAAGGACTTGATCGCCCAGTTATCGGAGGGACAGATATTCACTAAATTGGACTTAATTGAAGCGTACCATAAATTGCAGATTAAACCAGAGGACAGGTGGAAGACGGCCTTCTCCTGTGCATTCGGATTATTCAATTATCGTGTGCTCCCTTTCGGTTTGTGCGGCGGAGGCGCCGCGTTCATGCAATTAATCAACGAAGTGTTGCATCCATTGTTGTACAAGGGAGTCTTTGTTTTTTTAGATGACATATTGTTAGTATCTCGGACTAAGGAGCAACACATAGAACTAGTCAGGGAAGTCCTGCAAAAGTTGAGAGAAGCAAAACTGTATGCGAAGCTTGCCAAGTGCGAGTTCAATAAAGACCAGATAGACTTTCTGGGGTATAGGATTTCCTCCCAGGGAGTGGCGATGGACCCTGCGAAGGTAGAAGACGTGAGGGGGTGGGAAGCCCCCAAAACACGGAAGCAGCTGCAATCCTTCCTAGGGTTCGCAAACTTCTATAGAACATTTATCAAGGACTTTGCGCGCCTCACTTTGCCATTAACGGATTTGTTAAAGACTAAAGGTAGGGGAGAAACAGCCAAAGTGAAGGCCCCAGGGGCCAAACTGACCTGGACAATAGAATGCCAGGAAGCTTTCGAAGCCCTTAAAAAGCGTTTTACTGAGGAGCCTGTCCTACAGCACCCTGATATGTCTAAAGCCTTTGTATTACATTGCGATGCGTCAGACCGGGCATATGGGGCAGTTCTGCTACAGAAAGACGAGGGGGGGAACCTGAAGCCATGTGGCTATCTGTCAAAAAAGTTTAGCGATACAGAAAAAAACTGGCCGATTTGGGAGAGAGAAGCCTTAGCGATTCTAAAAGCACTAGAGTGCTGGAGACACTTTCTGGAAGGAAGTGGAACACCGTTTGAGGTGTGGACTGACCATAGAAATTTACAGTATCTAAGATCCCCTCGTAAACTATCAGCGAAGCAAATTAGATGGGCCCAATATTTCAGCCGTTTTGATTTCAGACTCAGATTCTTCCAGGGGAAACATAATATACTCGCTGACGCTCTCTCTCGGATGCCTCAGCACGGGGGAGGAATTCAGGAATCTGAAGGGAGTATTTTTCTTGATAAGCAATGGGGCCTGGCAGTACTAACTCGAGCACAAGCGGCCAAAGAAAACAAACGTACTGCCATTTCCACGGGGGGAGGAGAAATATGGGAGGAAGAGTTGAAGCGAGCGTATGGAATGGACAAATGGTTACAAACAAACAAAGAAAAGGGAGAATTGTGTGGGGATTTGGTGTTTGTAAATAAGAAATTGTATATTCCTGAATGTTTAAGACGAGAAATGTTAAGGAAGTACCATGATAACAAGGGTGCGGGTCATCTAGGCCCCACCAGGACCATTAAACTGTTGGCCAAACAATGCTGGTGGCCCGGAATGAGGAAAGACGCCAGGGGATACGTCACGCAGTGTGAATTATGTGCAGAGGGAAAAACACCACCGGGGAAGCCCCAGGGGCTATTGCAGAAGGTGGTGGAGCCCATGAGGCCATGGGAATGCGTAGCCATGGATTTTGTAGGCGAACTACCCCCCAGCAGAGGCCACAGATACATTTGGACAATATTGGACCTATTCTCAAAACAGGCACACTTTGTGGCTCTGCCAAAACTCCCTTCAGCTGAAAAACTTGCTGATTTGTATGTGAAGCATGTATATCGCCTACATGGGTGTCCCGACAAGATAATTAGTGACCGGGGAGTCCAATTTACTGCAAAATTTTGGGGAAAATTCTTACAGCTGTTAGGAGCAGAAAGGAACCTGAGCTCGGCCTTTCATCCCGCGACCAACGGGGGGGTCGAACGTACCCAACAGACACTGTGCCAATTCTTAAGGATGTACACCAATTATAGACAGGATGATTGGGCGGACCTTCTTCCGTTTGCTGAGATGGCTTTTAACGGGGCCGTACATTCGGCCACAGGTCGTGCCCCATTCGAAATAGTATACGGACAGGAGGTGGCACCTTTCCCCAGGCTACCCGAGTGGAAGGAAGGGGAGGGCCAGACCGACGAGGAATGGCCGGCCAAAATCAAGCAAGGGTGGCAAACCGTGGTAGAGGCATTGCGGGAAACACAAAAGAAGTACAAGCTCTTTGCGGATCGTAGGCGCCGAGAGGGGGACAAATTAGGCGAAGGAGATCTGGTTTGGCTGAGCACAAAAAACCTGAAATTGGGGTTCCCATCCAAGAAATTGGCTCCACGCTATATAGGGCCATTCAGGGTAGCAAAAAGAATAAACGAAGTGACCTATGAGCTGAGGCTACCAAAGGACCTAGGAAAGGTACACCCGGTATTCCATTGCAGCCTGTTAAAAAAGTATAAAGGAACTCTGGACAGCGGGGAACAATAGTTGTGTTTAATCTTTTCCTTCCAGGACGAAGGGGAGGAGGACGCCATGTCAGAACCCTGCTACTAGAGCCTGGATGTGGCTCTGAGTTTCAGGGTCACTGACAGTGATAAGACACCTGCGTCCCAGGACTCGGAGGAGAAACGGCTGATGGACTTGGCGGGGAATTTGCGCGGGGTTTTACTGAGCGGGAAGAGACTGTTCAAATGAGGGGGAGGGTATATAAAGGAGGGTTGGCCGGAGCCTCCCATTCTTGGCTTTTCTGATGTTCATGTTTCCTACAGTAAAAGTTCCTGGTGATACCACAGAGAGTCTCGTGTGTTCATTCAGGAGCGGCTGTGGTGAGCTGACATATATGTATAAAGGATTTGCAAAGACCTGCAAACATATGTGAGGAAATTCACATGTAAAATTAATGTATATAGATAGATACACATATAAAGGTACAGATGGCAAAAGCTTGCAAGGGGTTAATGCCTATATATCTGTCGGAGAGTTTAACAAATATTTCAGGGGAAAATGTTTTCATAAGATTGATGAATATATATTTTTCTTCTTCCTGACTTGCAAGGGTGTCTTTCTCTTATCAAAACATTCCCTTGATTGAGAGCAGGGAGGCTTTGCAAAAGAAAACACACTGATAAGGGGAGAAGAGAGAAATAGATCACATATTGCAAGCAATAGCATGCAGGCTCTGTTGCTGGCCTTGACCTTGACCCGATTATAAGCCGAGGGAGGCTTTTTCAGCTCATAAATAAGGGCTGAAAAACTCCGCTTATCTTCGAGTATATACGGTAAGCACTATTTAAAAACAAAGTAATATCAATAATCTCTAAACCAAAATACATGCTAGCTCCTTATCGTTCACTCCTGTATTTTGGCACTCCAGAATACTGGAAGCCAGGGGAACACTTATTTCTCTCATAGTATTACAGTATTGAAATAGTGCTCATATTTTTCAAAAAATTAGGAGTCAGTGGAATATTTCTGAGACAGCCAGCCCTCCAAGGAAGTGAAAAGGAGCAGGAAGGACCTTTCTTTGTGGTGGGAAGGCAGGCATTTTATACAATTCTCATTGTAAGGCAATGCTAATGACTTAATTTAGTGGCAACAAGGCAACATAGCAGGGCAAAAAATAGAAGCCCCCTCTTCTACATTTCATCCACCCAGATAAACTGAAATCAGACCCTGTTTCTTTTGAGTAGGCTCCATTGTTAATTCAAATCCCTTTCATAGGGATATCCTGGAATCTGAAGAATGCACTTTATTTCTCCTCTGGAGGGAAAAATGGAAATCAGATCTGCTGACTTGTAGGCTCCTTCCAAAATGCCTTTGAGGGAACCTGATGCTGTCCCTTGAAAATACCTTTTTAAAAACACTTTAAAACCAGCATAATGTAGATTCTTGGGAAATCTGTATGCGGTTTTCTTGAACTCCTCTATAAAACAGACCATTAAAAAGGGATTTTTCTCTCTCTTTTTTTTTTTAAAAAAAAATCCAAATCATTAAGGATACCATGACAACATAACAGTGCTTTTAGGGCAGTTGGTGTCATAGCTGGTAATCCCATCAAGAAAGAATATAAAACAAGAACACTATTTACTTTTGCTCTGTTGCTTATGGTTTAAACATATGTGACAGTGTGTGTAAGGGCTTTCAACTTGCCTGTCGACATATTGTGACCCCAAGACTTTAAGGGTTTTGTAAGGTAATTTGAATTATCTGGTGCTATACAATGGGGGAGTGGACGCTATAACTCCTTATTTTATTAATTAATTTATTTACTATATTTTTACCCTGCTTTATCTCACCCTGAAGGGGACTCAGAACAGCTTCCAAATTGGCAATAATTCAATATCATACAAACATAAACATAAAAATACAATATATACATACATTAAAATCAGTAAAAATTAAAAAAATCATAGCATATCAATACATTAAAATCAACTATTAAAACCACACAAGCAGATATGAAGAAAAAAACTATACTGAGAGAATTTAGAGATATTAAACTCTCATGGTTCCATTGCTTACAGCTAGAGCAATGGTCCAAGAATTGGATAAATAATAATGGGGAAGGAGGCAATCCTACACAATCTGAACAAATGATACGAAAGGAAAGAGCTATGGGAACACACCATAGGATGAAAGGAATAACCAGCAAAATGTATAAGATAATAATTGAAATCACTGCAAAAAATAAATAAAATAAAAGGATGCATTATTAAGAGAGATATGGGAGGGAGATTTAGGGATTAGGATAAGGGAAGTGGATTGAATACAGTTATGGAATCAAAGACATTTAAGGAACCTATCAATACGTGTTAAAGAAAATTATTATAAACTGGTTTGGAAATGGTACCTAACACCAGTAAAGATAGCAAACATCAATAAAAATGCCACAAAAAATTGTTGGAGAGGTTGCCAGGAGGTGGGAACATATATACATATGTGGTGGCAATGTAAATATGTAAATGTATTTTGGGGGAAGGTATTTAGAGAAACAGAAGCCATAATGGATAAGAAGATAGGAAAAAGTGCAGGTATTGCATTGTTGTCATTATATAATGTCAAGGATTTGAGGAAAAAAACAGAGAAGGATGCAATAAATAATATGTTAACTGCAGCAAGATTGTTGATAGCAAGGAACTGGAAAGGTAAAATAAACATACAAATAGAAAAATGGTATAAAGAACTATGGGAATTAGCAATAAACGATAAGTTGACATGTAGGTTAAGAGTTAGGAAAGGGGTTTGAGGAAAATTTATTGAGAAGGGTTTAAAAGAAGTAGATGGGAAATTACCTCCACAAGAAGAAATGGTATTTTGGAAGGAGAATGTAAATTGAAGTGGCTCGGGGGGGGGGGGGGGAGGCACAGAGGTGAAAAGAAACAACATGCTATATATATATATATATATATATATATATATATATATATATACACACACACACACACACACACACACACATACATACACACACACACACACACACACACACACACACACACACAATGAATTAAGTGTGAAATATAAGAGTATTGAAAGTATTGATGTTGTAGTTGGGCCAAGGGGCAGTTCTGGTACTACTGGTAAAACTGCTAGTAGGAGGAAAAGGGATAATGGTGAGCAAGTGTCTGATGAGGAACAGCAGGTAAAGCGGATTTGGGAAATACTTATGTCTCCTTCTGAGGATGAAACGTTTGAGGGATTCTCTAGTGAAGAGGAGTCAATGCTGGAAGATGATGGGTTAACAGAAAGTAGAGGAACTAAGAGATCAACTCGGGAGCAAGAATCAGATGATGAAAGGGAAAGGAAGAAGATCTAGAATATACTTACTGCTCCCACGGAAGATGAAACGTTTGAGAGTTTTTCTGGGGATGATGGGTCTGGGAGTGGGTTGGAAGATACTGCAGACTGGATTCAAGTGAATGTGTGTGCAGAACCAGTTTCTGAGGGTGCATCAGAAGACTGGCAAACTGCTGATACTAAGTCTTGAACAAAGATGGAGTAGTTGGAGGGCTGATGGGCGAGGTGCACATATGAGATCAAGATCAGCTGTGGATAATGATGACAGGGCAGAGACTCCAAGGTGTAAGTTAAAAGTGGAGTTGGAAATTGAGATTCCTTGCAGAAGGCAAGGTGTCTTTTTGGGACAATGCTTTGTCGCTGCCTGTTTCCTTGGGGCCTGGCTGTACATCTTCGTGTTCCTGAATCCGGATTGATTCCTGACAACAGCGTTCATTCCTGGTTTGGCGTTCCTGGTTTGGCGTTCCAACTCGGCGTTCCTGGCTTCCTTTGGCTCCTGAATCCAGTTTGGCTCCTGACGACGGCGTTCGTTCCTGCCTTGGCGTTCCTGACTTGGTGTTTCTGGCTTGGCATTTCTGGCTCCTGAATCCGGTCTGCTTTCTGAAAACGACATTGTTTGCTCCTGGTTTGGCGATTCCGACTTGTTGCTTGTTGTGTGTGGCACTTTAAGAGGAGTCTGTGTCGTGACAATTGATGTATGGATGTATTTTAAGAAAACTTATTAAAAAAAATTAAAAACCACACAGACTCGAAGTCATAATCTAGGAGTCATTCCAATCATGTTACGACAATTACTTTATAACCACCTATTGCACTGACTGATCTTCAAAGGTTTGGTCCCATAGCCAAGTTTTTATTTTCTTTCTAAAGGTCAGGAGGGAGGGGGCTGATTTGATTTCACTGTACTCTGCTCTGGTGAGCAATCTGGCTGCTGCCCGTTGGACTACTTGAAGCTTCTGAACTGTCTTCAAAGGCAGCCCCATGTAGAGTGCATTGCAGTAGTTTATTCGAGATGTAACAAAAGTGTGGACCACCGTGGCCAAATCTCGCTTCTCAAGGTATGGGTGCAACTGGCGCACAAGTTTTAACCTGGGGTTCTAGGCTCATCACAGCTGCCAAGCACCGGTTCCTTAGCAGAGGATTCTAACTCCTCCAACCAAACTGCAGATCTCAGGGTTTTGTAGAACAGAGTCAGGGTGGTTATATCAGTACTGAACTGTGTAGTGTCATTAGTATCCCAAAATAAAGTCCAGATAGCATATCTCTCTCTCTCTCTCTCTCTCTCTCTCTATATATATATATATATATATATATATATATATATATATATATATATATATATATATATCAGCAAATGAGACTGCATATCAGTATGGACACCACCATTCCTTCAAAAAACCTGCCAGTAATGAACCATGGCGACTTTAAGAATTTTAGCATGAACTTTCAGATACTTTCAGAAACTTCACTCCACTTCTTCAGATGCATTGAATTTTGTGATCCATCCCAATGTTCCATCTGAATTATTGTGGATTCTGGTCTTCAGAGCTGTAGTCCAAGACTCAAACCATACCACAAATAAGTAATGTGAAGGATCCTGATTTCCTTTGTGGCAAGGAGCTAGTGATTTGGGATCATTCTTCATGCATTTTTATTGATTGATTCATGTCTTCATTCAATGAAATTCTGCATAAGAAAATTGTCTAAAGCAGACTACAAATCTTAGTGAAAATGAGTATTCATTTGATTTCTACTCTGCCTTATTACCAAAGAATTACATTCAAGGTCAGTTCAAAACACAAACTTTTAAATAGGATAAGGTAACACTATGACTTAAATAGACTCAGAACCAGAAATCTAGCTAAAGGAGATGCCAAAATGCTCCAAATAATAATTCTATCCTCCAAAATAAAATTCTTCTTCAGTCCACAAATTTCTGGCATTGCAGGTAGTGAGAAATGAAAACCATTCATACATGGGAACTCTGTTCTCATTCCTTTGGTCACATTGCCTGTTCCTTTTTTTTTTTGATGTGTAAACTATATCTCTGAAGCTATAAGTTATGACAATGATAGAATTTGGAACTGAAGAAAACTTTCATTTGGGGGCAGAATTGTTATTTTGGGTGGAAATGTCCTCATTTTGCTCTCTCCGTTAGCTACATCCTTGCTAACGTGTAATACTGCTTTGGCAAGTGAAAGCAATTTCCAAAGATTTTTTTTTCCAGTTTTTTAAAAGAAAGCATAACCTATTACACATTGGCCAGATACAGCAAATAAATATTCCTGCAGCATCTTTGCTCTGTGGAATAATTGTGCTCTTCTGAAAGAGCCACGTTTCCCCGGTCTATTCCAGCTTTTCTCGTTGCCCAGCTAAGCTGCAGTGCCAAGGTTTTTACAAAGAATGAAACCGAGAGAGAAAAAGAGAAAGAATTTCTTTCCATTAAGAAGCAAACAAAGTGAGACTTCTGAACTTTTTGCAGTCCTTCAGCCCTTGTGTTTGAGAAAGAGCTGAGAGAATAGATGGAATTGAAAGCAGTTAATATCAAGCAAACAGGGCTTGCAGAAAGCTGTTTACTTTTTGAAGTGAGATACATTGGATTTCAGGATTAAAGCTGTGGTTTTGAGAAGGTAGCCGACGGTGCGTCTGGCTGAAAAAGCTCGCTTTCCATGAATCACAGGCTGTCTTGAATCTCAGTTCCCTACAGGCTGAAAGATTTATAGGAAAAAGATGCAGAGAGTGGAGAAAAAAAATGAAGCTTTTTCTCCCAGGCCAAATCTATAAAGCAGTACTGTATAATTGTATAATGGGTTTATTTGAAGAGTCTTCTCCTTGCACGTGAGAGCCTTCTTGTCCTCTTCAGCAGACATACATCTCCTACCAGAAAACTACTGGCTGCCCATACATCAGTATTATGCTTGAAGAGATCCTAGATCCATGTTGCAGTTGAATAAATATAAGTGGGATGCCACTTGCTATTCAGACATATGCTAGAATCTATATATATAAAAGGGTAATGAAATTTCGGCCTAGGACAAAACAACAAAACTACACATCCCAGAAACACTAAACTTGGCAGCACAACCCCTCATCCATGCCTCTACATTCATACAACAAAAACAAAAGAAAAATAAAGTCCTAATTAGAGGGAGAGGAATAATTGTTTTTATCCAATTGCTGCCAGTTAGAGGGCTAAGCTCCGCCCACTTGGTCTCCTAGCAACCCACTCAGCCCAGGGGACAGGCAGAGTTAGGCCTCACTTAGGCCTCTTCCACACTGCCTATAAAATACAGATTATCTTATTTTAACTGGATTATATGGCAGTGCAGACTCAAGGCCCTTCCACACAGCTATATAACCCATCTATAACGGACTTAATGAAAGGTAAAAACCTTTACCCTTTACCTTAACTACCACCAATTCCTCAATACTTTATTTCCCATACCACCATACTTCGCCACAGCAATGTGCGGCTAGGCACAGCTAGTCACTGTATAGAAACTGGCTGGGATTTCTGGGAGTAAACTGGCTGGGATTTCTGGGAGTTGTAGGCCAAAACACCTGGGGACTCACAGGTTGAGAACCACTGGCATGGAACATGCTGGAATAAATGGGTAATGTTGTCATTACCCATGTAAAATAAATCTATGTATAGGCAATGATATCACTAGAACACTGCATTATAATTCAGAAAAGCATTTAAAAGTGTTCCATTTATTTACAGCTTTGTAATCTGTGGTATAATGGTTTAAAGTACAGAGTCGCCAACAGAAGAATGACAGCAAGGGCCGAAAATGGGCTGCTGGTATCCTCCTTCCTCCCATTAGGCAGTTGTTTCTATTTGGATTCAACACATGCAATCATATCTTGTAGGGGATATTTTTTACTTAGACTGCATGAATAATTCAAAAATTGATGCAGATTATCTGAGGTGCCTCTCTTACTCATTTTCCAGGCTTCAGAAATGTTTTGCAGAATCACAGTTACTGAAAGAAGGATATGCAGTTGGTTCCAAAATTGTCACTTTTTAAGCCGTATTAAAAGGAGCCCCGGTGGCAAAGTGCGTTAAAGCACTGAGCTGGAGGCCGAAAGGTCCCAGGTTCAAATCCAGAGAGCGGCGTGAGGGGCTGCTGTTAGCTCCAGCTCCTGTCAACCTAGCAGTTCAAAAACATGCCAATGTGAGTAGATCAATAGGTACCGCTCCGATGGGAAGGTAACGGCGTTCCATGCAGTCATGCTGGCCACATGACCTTGGAGGTATCTACGGACAACGCCGGCTCTTCGGCTTAGAAATGGAGATGAGCACCAACCCCCAGAGTCAGACATGACTGGACTTAACGTCAGGGGAAAACCTTTACCAATCTAAGCCGTATTAAAAACCCATCCATGACCTTTAGTATTGTGGTTGGTCACAAACCAGAGGGGAGCATGTTTTAAATCATGACATGGGCACACATCTGTGCAATATCTCACATCAAGCCCATTATAGTATTAAGAGATACATGGGATCTTATACAGCATGGATCCAGAATGCAATTCATCTGTCTCTGTTTTACTCTAAGTTGCTTTTTCATTGCAGTTCTGTGTAAAGGTGGGAAGTAAATAATTGGCTACAATACAATAAGACTTCTGTAACAATATAATCCAGTGGCACAGTAGGTTAAATCAGTGAGCTGTTGAACTTGCCGACCAGCAAGTCGGTGGTTTGAATCTGGCGAGCAGGATAGTGTCCCGCTGTTAGCCCCAGCTTCTGTTAACCTAGCAGTTCGAAAACATGCAAATGTGAGTAGATCAATATATACCGTTCTGGCAGGAAGATAACAGTGCTCCATGCAGTCATGCTGACCACATGACCTTGGAGGTGTCTACGGACAATGCCAGCTCTTTGGCTTAGAAATGGAGATGAGCACCAACCCCCAGAGTCGGACACAACTAGACTTAAAGTCAGGGGAAAACCTTTACCTTTACCTTCAACAATATATTTATTTACAGTATTTATATTCTGCCCTTCTCACCCCGAAGGGGACTCAGGGCGGATCACATTATATATACATACAGGGCAAACATTCAATGCCCATCAACACATCGAACCGAGACACAGACAGACAGAAAGACGCAGAGGCAATTTAACCTTCGATTCTGTTCGATTCTGGCCACAGGGGGGAGCAGCTGCTTCATCATCCACTCTGACTGCACTTCCTCACTTCCTCATTCCAACGTTGTAAATTAGTTAAACTTGCCTCCCCACTTTTATAAGTGGTACCTTATTTCCTACTTGATAGATGCAACTATCTTTCGGGTTGCTAGGTCAGCAACGAGCAGGGGCTATATTTTATTTTTAATTGACGGGTGCTCACCCCGCCACAGGCTGGCCTCGAACTCATGACCTCATGGTCAGAGTGATTTATTGCAGCAGCTGCTCACCAGCCTGTGCCACAGCCCAGCCCCTATATATCTGCAGTTTCACTTGCCTATGCCCAGGGGGAAATGGTCCCTTTAGGAATTTGCTAGGCTCCTCAAGTAATTCTATGATATGCTTATCCTTGGTAGTTACTGTGTAGAGTTATGCTGAAGGACCTAGCAAATTTTCATAGAGATATCTCTAGATCCTTCAGCACACTGCTATTGTATGCTGGGATCAGAAGTCAGGTAATTTAATAATATTCAGTCATATCTGTTTCAGTCAACTGCAGTACAACCACAAACATACCGCTTGTGGATGATGGGGTTTTGCAGTATGTGTAAATGCTGAGTGGGCTTCCTTGCAAGTAGGAGGTCATCCACTCTGATGCTTCCTCTCATGCATCTGATGGAGAAAATGACTGATATCTGCTTGATCCCAGGGGATCCCACTTGATCCCACTCTTTTCGTGGCTGCATGACATTCTTAGCATTTCCCAGGACATTATTGTGAGATCCTTCCCTTCACTGTCCTACAAAGAAACAGGCAAATGTAGACACAGTTTTGGTGATATATGTATAATTTACAAAGAAAAGGATGCCCCTCCTTCCAAGCAAAAGCAGACAAGGAAATTAACAGCAGATTTTTGGCATGGCCCCTCTCCATAATTTATGTTAGTTCTATTTTTCACGATGCGAGACCAAGTTTACAGCAGAAGTCATGGACAGAATATATAATAATAATAAAGAGGGACCTAGAGGAGTAAAAGGTACAGATGGAGAAAAGATACTGATGCTATTCTAGAGTCTGTGCAGGTAGGAATACAAGATTCCTCATTCTTTCATCATGCACCTCATATAACTTGAATATGTTTCAAGACTGCAGAGTGACATCCTAAACTTTCCGTGCAGAAACTGCCATTGTGTTCTTTTTGGTAAGAGTCTTCTGTGCTCAGCAAAAGTCTCAGCGGGGGCATTTGCTTTGGTCTTCAGGTCAGAAAAATGGGAACTCTGAAACACTTCAGTGCTCATAAATAAGCTTGAGGCTAGCATATTTGAAAAGCTCTGGTTTCTGGGAACTACTTAAGAACCAGGGAGAACTACTTAAGAATTAAAATAAAGGACATAAGGTCCATCTTCTCTGGTTTTAATGGATTCATTTCAATTAGTGCAGCCCGAGGATGTGGACAAGATCCTTGGAGAAGCAAAGGCAAACATATGCATCCTAGACCCCTGCCCATCCTGGCTGATAAAGAAAGCAAGAGGGGGTTTGGTGCAGTCTGTTGAGCAGCCTGCTGCAATAAATCACTCTGACCATGAGGTCATGAGTTCGAGGCCAGCCCGTGGCGGGGTGAGCACCCGTCAATTAAAAATAAAAAATAGCCCCTGCTCGTTGCTGACCTAGCAACCTGAAAGATAGTTGCATCTATCACGTAGGAAATAAGGTACCACTTATAAAAGTGGGGAGGAAAGTTTAACTAATTTACGACTTGGAATGAGGAAGTGCCATCAGAGTGGATGATGAAGCAGCTGCTCCCCCCTGTGGCCAGAATCGAACATCCCCTCAGGAGAAGGTTAAATTGCCTCTGCGTCTGTCTGTCTCTGTTTGATGTGTTTATGGGCATTGAATGTTTGCCCTATGTGTGTATAATGTGATCCGCCCTGAGTCCCCTTCGGGGTGAGAAGGGCGGAATATAAATACTGTAAATAAATAAATAAATAAATTTGGTAGAGTGGGTGAAGGTGGTGGTTAATGCCTCCTTACAAGAAGGCAAGATTCCAGTGGGCCTAAAGGCCATCATTGGACCTCACTCAATTAAACAACTTTTGGCCAGTTTCCAATCTCCCCTTTTTGGGCAAAATCCTGAAATGTGTGGTGGCCTCACAACTCCAGGTGTTCTTGGAGGAAACGGATTACCTGGATCCAGCGCAGTATGGCTTTAGGCCGGGACATGGAACTGAAAGAGCCTTGGTCATCTTAGTAGATGATCTATACAGGGAACTAGACAAGAGAGTGTGTCCCTGTTGGCTCTCTTGGACCTCTCAGCAGCCTTCGATACTGTAGACCATGGTATCCTTCTGAGATGCCTCACAGATATGGGGCTTGGGGGCACTGTTTTACAATGGCTCTGGTCCTTCCTAAAGGACCATTCTCAGAAGATGTTGCTGAGGGACACCTGCTCGGCCCCACAGCTATTTTCCTGTAAGGTCCCACAAGGCTCACTATTTTCCCCCATGTCGTTCAACATTTACATGAAGCTACAGGGAGAGATCATCTGGAGTTTTGGAGTTGGGTGTCATCTGTATGCAGATGATGTAAAACTCTATCACTCCTTTCCACCTGCTGGAGCTCCTGATGGCGTAGTGCAGGGGTCCCCAAAATTTTTAAACAGGGGGCCAGTTCACAATCCCTCAGACCGTTGGAGGGCCGGACTATAGTTGGCCAGTGAGCAATAATAATTAATAATAATAATAATAATAATAATAATAATAATAACAGCAGTAATAATAAAAAAGAGGGTTGGAAGAGACCCTTTGGGCCATTGAGTCCAATTCCCTTCTGCCTTTGTGTACCGAAAGCACAAGCAAAGCACCGCTGACAGATGGTCACCCAGCCTCAATGTTAATAATAATAATAATAATAATAATAATAATAATAATAATAATAAGGGTTGGAAGAGACCTCTTGGGCCATTGAGTCCAACCCCCTTCTGCCTCTGTGCACCAAAAGCACAAGCAAAGCACCCCTGACAGATGGCTACCCAACCTTAATGTTAATAATAATAATAATAATAATAATAATAATAATAATAATAATAATAATAATCCCCACGTAAGTGTCACCTTGCCGTGGTGTTGTGGGGGGGGGGGGCTTAACTACTCCAATGATGACTGAGAGCTGTCATCATTGTCCTAGACACTTGGGGAGTGTTCGACTTGTGATTTTGTGAAACGAAATCCAGCATATCTATCTTGTTTGCTGTGTCATATAATAAGGGTTGTAAGAGAAGAAGAGACCCCTTGGGTCATTTAGCCCAACCCCCTTATGCCCTTGTGCTGTGGGGGTCGGATAAATGGCTTTGATGGGCCGCATCCGGCCCCCGGGCCTTAGTTTGGGGACCCCTGGTGTATGGGTTAAAGCCTTGTGACTTGAAGGTTGGGTTGTTGACCTGAAGGCTGCCAGGTTTGAATCCAACCCGGGGAGAGCGCGGATGAGCTCCCTCTATCAGCTCCAGCTGATAGCCTCCCACAAGGATGGTAAAAAACATCAAAACATCCAGGCGTCTCCTGGGCAGCGTCCTTGCAGACGGCCAATTCTCTCATACCAGACACGACTTGCAGTTTCTCAAGTCACTCCTGACACGAAAAAACAAAACAAAAACCTGCTGCTAAGGAGGCTGTTCAGGTCCTATACCAGTGCTTGACAGTTGTGATGGTCTGGATGAGGGTGAACAAATTGAAACTGAATCCAGACAAGACAGAGGTACTTCTGGTCAGTCATAAGGCCAAACAGGGTATAGGGTTACAGCCTGTGCTGATTAGGGTTACATTCCCCCTGAAGACACAGGTTCGCAGCTTGGTGGTTGAGCCTGGAAACTCAGGTCTTGGTGGTGCCCAGGGTTGCTTTTGCACAATTAAAACTTGTCCACCAGCTGTACCTGTACCTTGGGAAGTCAGACTTGGCCACGGTGGTCCATGCTCTGGTTACATCTTGAATTGACGAGGAACTGAAAAATATGGATTTTTAGACATATATTGTATACACATTAGAAGCACTGAAAAGTAGAAAAATCAGACTCTCTCTGTGTTAGATTCTGTGTAAATGTACAAGCTGGGAGAAGGGGGGGCCTGTTATCTATACATTCCAGTGTGAATTGGTTCCTAGTACAGCTTGACAGGTCAAGAGTGGCTTCTTGATGGATCTCTCTTGCTACAGGCTTTTAGAGTGCTTAGATAGAAAAATGCTGATCATGCACATTTATACCCATGTATGTAAACATGTGAAGTGACGTACTAATGACTAGATGTATGTAGAAGCATGTTCTTTGTCTGAAAATGTATAAAAGGCAATCTCAACGCCTTGATTGGGGCTCTGGTTTGCTTTTGGAAGAGATTCTACTTCCAGAGACTCAGCTGAAAATAATAAACCAGACTTTTTGGCCTCTCAAAGGATCTCTCTTGGTGTTATCTCTACTGTCATCTATATCAGAATAGATTACTGAAATGCGTTCTACATGAGGTTACCTTTGAAGACTGTTTGGAAGCTTCAAGTAGTCCACCAGGCAGCAGCCAAGCTGTTGCGTGAGCTCCACTGGCTGCCAGTCTGCTACCGAGCATAATTCAAAGTGCTAGCTTTAGCCCATAAAGCCCTAAATGGTTCTGGCACAGTTTACCTGTCCGAACATATCTCCCTCTATAAGCCAGCTAGGAGATTAAGATCTTCTAGGGAGGCCCTGCTCTTGGTCCCACCTCCTTTGCAGACATGGTTGGTGGGAATGAGAGAGAGGGCCTTCTTAGTGGTGGCCCCTCGGCTTTGGAACTTCCTCCATAGTGAAATTAGATCAGCCCCCTCCCTCTAGAGCTTCAGGAAAAGACTAAGCACATGGATTTGAGACCAAGCATTCAGTCAGTACTCTACCAGTGCAATAAGAGAATTAGATTAGTGCAATGACAACCTTAAATGGCCTCGCATTATGATATTGCATTATGTGATTTTAAATACGTAATTCTAAGGTTTGATATGTTTTTATTGATTGTTTTAATGTATATTTTTATTTTACTCTGTATGTCCATATGGCATCGAATGGCTGCCTATATATGTAAGCCGCCTTGATTCCCCTACGGCAGGGGTCCCCAAACTAAGGCCCGGGGGCCGGATGCGGCCCATCGAAGCCATTTATCCGGCCCCCACGACACAAGGGCAGAAGGGGGTTGGGCTAAATGACCCAAGAGGTCTCTTCTTCTCTTAAAACATTATTATTATATGTCCATAGCAGACACTCTGCTGGCTGTTGTATTGGATCATATGTCGGACACTTCCCAAGTGTCTAGGACTGTGTGATGTATCAGCGAATAATGTATGCAGATCCCAGTAAGGTGGCCTTCTGCAGCTGACAGATGGTAATTTTGTTAGCGCCGATTGTGTTTAAGTGCAGGCCAAGGTCTTTAAGCACTGCACCCAATGTGCCGATCACCACTGGGACCACCTTGACTGGCTTGTGCCAGAGTCTTTGTAATTCGATCTTTAAATCCTCATATCGTGTCAGCTTTTCCAGTTGTTTCTCCTCAATCCTTCTGTCACCTGGGATTGCAACATCGACAATCCATACTTTGTTTTTTAACATGATTGTGAGGTCAGGAGTATTGTGTTCCAAAACCCTGTATTATTATTATTATTATTATTATTATTATTAGTAGTAGTAGTAGTAGTAGTAATAGTAGTATTTATTAACAACATTGAGGCTGGGTGGTCATCTGTCAGGGATGCTTTGCTTGTGCTTTTGGTGCACAGAGGCAGAAGCGGGTTGGACTAAATGGCCCAAGGGGTCTCTTCCAACCCTCTTTATTATTATTGTTGTTGTTGTTGTTGTTGTTGTTATTAATTATTGCTCAGTGGCCAACTATAGTCCGGCCCTCCAACGGTCTGAAGGATCATGACATGGCCCCCTGTTTAAAAAGTTTGGGGACCCCTGCCCTACGGGGATGAGAAGGGCAGGGTATAAATATGGTAAATAAATAAATAATATAGGTGGCTTTTAAGAATGGCTTCAATGTAAACTGAATTTGTCTCTGTGAGATACAGTGGCAAAAATTCCAGGAATTTCCTAAAGTTATTACTTGGGTCTGGTTTTGAAAGGAAGTGAGCCTTACAGTGCTACCGGGACCAATAAAATAGTCAAATGGTTTGCAAGAAGCAAGGAGACAGAAAAAGCCTGAATACTTTTTCTTCAAATGATTTTGAGTTCATTGGAGAGGGATAAAATGAGGAAGCAAAGCAAGCCTGCAGTTTCAAATGGAAACCTCTGCATCAGCACTGGGCATGGTCCATATGTTCCAGCAGGACCTATTGGCGATGTTAGCCTATCCTACTACATCATCATTGCTTGGCCAATACCACTGCTGTTAGTTTATTTTCCTGTTGCTGCCACTTCCAGCCATTCACCCTTTTTCTATGATAGGCTGATCTATCATTGTTAGTTTGCAGAAGGTAGTTGCCTCCTTAAATTCTCTTTTGTTGTTGTCAATTTGCTTTTGTTGGTTAAAAGCAGTTGAGATCAAGTTTACCATCAGAATACTACACAATGTACATGTTAAGGTGCAGAAAAATGACAGTACAAGATATCTGAAGTCATCCTGTTTGTGGATGACTGTTTTATGTATGTATTTTTTGTATTATTGTGATTATCCGTTCTGGGCTCATGTTATCCGCCCTGGGTCCCTTCGTGGAGATGTAGGTGGGATATAAAAATAAAATGGTTGTTGTTGTCGTTGTCATTGTCGTTATCTATATATATAAAAGGGTAAAGAAATTTCGGCCTAGGACAAAACAACAAAACTACACATCCCAGAAACACTAAACTAGGCAACACAACCCCTCATCCATGCCTCTACGTTCATTCAACAAAAAGAAAAGAAAAATAAAGTCCTAATTAGAGGGAGAGGAATAATTGTTTTATCCAATTGCTGCCAGTTAGAAGGCTAAGCTCTGCCCACTTGGTCTCCTAGCAACCCACTCAGCCCAGGGGACAGGCAGAGTTAGGCCTCACTTAGACCTCTTCCACACTGCCTATAAAATACATATTATCTTATTTTAACTGGATTATATGGCAGTGCAGACTCAAGGCCCTTCCACACAGCTATATTACCCATTTATAATCTTATATTATCTGCTTTGAACTGCATTATCTTGACTCCACACTGCCATATAATCCACTTCAGTGTGCATTTTATACAGCTGTGTAGAAGGGGCCTCATATAATCCAGTTCTAAGCAGATAATATAAGATACTTTATTTCTCATACCACCATACTTCCCCAGAGCAACGCGTGGCTGGGCACAGCTAATTATTATTATATTTGCTGATAATTCTGGGTGCATTTGACACCACTTCAACTGCAGTGCCTCAATGTTATGAAATCTTGGGATTTGTAGTTTGATGAAGCACCAGTAGTCTTTGTCAGAGAAGACTAAAGACCTTGTAAAATTACAGCTCCCATGATTCTATTGCATTGAGCCATGACAGTTAAAGTGGTGTTGAACTGCATTAATTCTAAAGTGTAGATTCACCTAATTTTGCAAACAGGGAAGGAAGAAACGCACAACAACCTGAAACAAAATGTAATCCTGGAGTTATCCGAGGTAAATTTGGTAGTGTATGGAACTTCCTGGTTCCATCTTGGGACTTGCTGCTCTTGAACTGACATATAGATCTTGCAGTTGAGTTGAATTTTAATTTTGAATTTATTTTGGGTTTTGTTTCTATATTAAATTTTCTAAAAGGCACTGCCTCAGATCCGCATTAGTCATTGCCTTTTCTGTTGTTATTATAGTTATTTTATTCATTTATATCACAACTTTTTCTCAAGAATGAGACTCGAGGTGGCTAACAATATATTTATAAACACTACAGATTAAGGACTTTATCACACGGGCCAGGCGAATCGCAATTGCAGCAAGGGAACAGCGTCTTTGTCTTGGAGGGAGATGGTTCAAATGTGTGTCTTCTGCAAAAGGATGCCAATAATGGATTATTTGTGTTTGTAAAAGAAACGCATTCCAGGCTGGGTTGTTGTGTGTTTTCTGGGCTGTATGGCCATGTTCCAGAAGTATTCTCTCCTGACATTTCGCCCACATCTATCATATAGCTCATAACCTCTGAGGATGTCTGCCATAGATGTGGGCAAACGTCAGGAGAGAATATTTCTGGAACATGGCCATACAGCCCGGAAAATACACAACAACCCTGTGATCCCAGCCATGAAAGCCTTTGACAACAGCAGGAAAGGAATAGGCCCGGGCTGTGGTGCAGGCTGGTGAGCAGCTAGCTGCAGACAGCTGCAACAAATCACTCTGACCAAGAGGTCATGAGTTCGAGGCCAGCTCGGAGCCTGCGTTTGTCTCTGTCTTTGTTCTATGTTAAGGCATTGAATGTTTGCCTTATATGTGTAATGTGATCTGCCCTGAATCCCTTTTGGGGTGAGAAGGGCGGAATATAAATACTGTAAATAAATAAATAAATAAATAGCATCATGTGAGAACGCCAATGTGACCAGTCAGTGGTTGCAGTAGAGAAGGAGTTGCCCCTGGGAGTCCTGCCACATCTACCATGTTTCCCCGAAAATAAGACAGTGTCTTATATTAATTTTTGCTCCCAAAGATGCTCTAGGTCTTATTTTCAGGGGACGTCTTATTTTTCCATGAAGAAGAATTCACATTTATTGTTGAACAAAAAATGAACATTTATTATATACTGTACAGTAATTGTCCTCACAAACCAGACAAACTGTGAATCCTATCAAGAATTTATTGTTACTGCCATTATTTCCATGTACAACTCTCTATGGTACGTACATTTACCGATCCTGCAAGCTCTGGTGTTCTGTTCAGCGGGCATGCTTCCAAACAAAAACTTTGCTAGGTCTTACTTTTGGGGGAGGCCTTATATTTAGCAATTCAGCAAAACCTCTACTAGGTCTTATTTTCTGGGGATGTCTTATTTTAGGGGAAACAGGGTAGGTCAAAAGCAATGGATACAGAAGTCTTGGGTGCCTCCCTGTGCAATATCTCCAAAAGTGCTTGTTGGGCATCACTGGGAGTTATACCAGTATAATCCACTAACGGATTTCTAAACACAGTATCCAAAAGAAGCTATTTTCCCCATGTTTCATTAAGGAGGCTGTTATGGCCAGGAGGAGCATACCTTCTCTTGCTCTCTAACCAGAGTTTACAAGGAAGTTATGTTAGGCAAAGGTTGTGTTTGTTGAGCACATACTCAGCTACTGCTGCTATATAACCACATGCAAACATCCTGACCCCAAATTGGTAATGGGAAAGCACTGGCAGGTGCCTCAACGGCAGACCAAGATGAGGATGAAACGATCCTTTTATCAAGGCTTCATGTTTTACCTGCAGTGGCACAAGATACCTGGAAGATCTGTGCAGAGCTGAATATTTCCTTTATCTGCATTGGCTTTAAGAACTAGAGCAGTGGTTCTCAACCTTCCCAATGTCCTTAATACAGTTCCTCATGTTATGGTGACTCCCAGCCATAACATTATTTTGTTGCTACTTCATAACTGTCATTTTGCTATTATTATGAATTGTAATGTACTTATCTGATTTGCAGGATGTATTTTCATTCACTGGACCAAATTAGGCATAAATATCTGATACACCCAAATTTGAATACTGGTGGGGTTGGCAGGGGGATTGATTTCGTCATTTGGGAGTTGTAGTTGCTGGAATTTATAGTTCACCTACAATCAAAGAGCATTCTGAACTCCACCAATGATGGAATTGAACCAAACTTGGCACACAGAACTCCCATGACCAACAGAAAATACTGGAAGCGTTTGGTAGGAATTGACCTTGAGTTTTAATTGTAGTTCACCTACATCCAGAGAGCCCAAACTTATTGCAGAGCTATGTTTCCCTACCCCGTAAATGTTATAAATGACTATATTCCTAGGAACTGTTGGTAGTATGCCTCTTCCTTGCCTGCCATAAGCATAAATACTTTGCAAATGTAACCTGCTCTGTTCTCCAACACATACAGAAAGATAAAAAGAAAACTCTGTTTCCTGAAGTTGTTCTGCTGGTTTTCTGTTTTTTTACAGTTTCTTATCCAACTAAACTATGCCAGAATTAGAGATAATGAGAATTGCCCTACAGGAGAAAATGGATGACAATATTCAACCTAAGGCGCTTTTTAAACATCATCATTACTGCAGAAGCAATGATGTGGTAGAGGACACAGTTCAAGACATTTTTTTAAAAGCATAGGAGCGATGAGATCATCTGCTTAAGTGTCAGTAGAAGTGACAGATTCTGCTTGCACTGGAATGTGAGTGAAGTAATAACAAAGTTATCAAGTTTCATAATTGTTGGTAAAAGATTAGTTTGGCTGGATACTTTTTTTACAGTAAGAAGACTAATTTATTTATTTTTTGCATGCAGAACATTTGCATAAATATTAATATAATATTTATTCATTGGTTCACTTAATAATAAGTAATAATAATAATGGCCCGGGCTGTGGCGCAGGCTGGAGAGCAAGCCAGTTGAAACCAGCTGCAATGAATCACTCTGACCAGGAGGTCATGAGTTCGAGGCCCGCTCGGAGCCTATGTTTGTCTTGTCTTTGTTCTATGTTAAAAGGCATTGAATGTTTGCCTATATGTGTAATGTGATCCGCCCTGAGTCCCCTTCGGGGTGAGAAGGGCGGAATATAAATGCTGTAAATAAATAAATAAATAAATAAGTACAATGGTAAAAAAAGAAATTTTGTTTTTAGACATCCAATTTCAGGTGTTGCCTAATGTTACCTTATATGTGTTCATTGAGCATGTGGCTTCGTAGGTCCATTACATTTTTATAATATTTTTTAATTACATTTCTATTTATTTTGTTGCAAAAAACAATTTCTACAATTCTTCTCCCTTCTCCCGTTTTGTTCCCCATCTCCGGAGTCCTTCTTTTTTTCTGATCCCACCAGAACCTCATTTCTTCTGGTAGGGGTTGGTTCCCATCTCCTTCCTTTAATGTTTCTTCAATATTTTTTTTCATATACTTTCAAGATCATTATTGTTCCTTAGGCATTTTTTTTTAACATTTAGATTAACTGTTAATTGATTATTTATTGTTCAGAGGAAGAATTGTTTGAGGCTACAGACAATGCAGTCCCTGTTGCCTGTTTTTGGTCAAAAGATATTTAGCTGCTTGTGCTCCTTCCATTTTTATCAATTTTATACTAATTTATACAATGCTTTCGATACAAAAGGAGCCCCGGTGGCGAAGTGCGTTAAAGCGCTGAGCTGCTGAACTTGCAGACCGAAAGGTCCCAGGTTCAAATCCCGGGAGTGGCTTGAGCACCCGCTGTTAGCTCCAGCTCCTGCCAAGCTAGCAGTTCGAAAACATGCAAATGTGAGTAGATCAATAGGTACCGCTCTGGCGGGAAGGTAAGGGCGCTCCATGCAGTCATGCCGGCCACATGACCTTTCATGGACTTAACGTCAGGGGAAACCTTTACCTTTACCTTTGATACAAAATAAATAAATGTATTGCTAATCTCCAAATTTCCTTATACCATTATTCTATTTTAATTTCCACTTCTCCTTTCCAATTTTTTGCTATTAATAGCCTTGCAGCCATTAACATCGTTATCAAATTCTTTTCATTTTCTTTCCATTCATCTGTATTATAAATAGATAGCAATATAATCACCGGGTTTATATTAATTTTTTTCTTCATAATACTTTCTATCTCTACTATAACTTTCCCTCAAAACCTCTGTACATATTTACATTGCCACCACATATGATTATGCGTTCCCCTTTCTTGGCAACCCCTCCAACATTTTTCTGCACAGTTCTTGTCCATATTGTGTATCTTTGTCGGAATCAAATACCATTTCCATACCATCTTGCATTTAAGTTTGAATGGTAATATTTATTAGCACAATTATTTAGATTTCTCAATTAAAAACCTCAGCACTGGATTTTACTTCATGGAAGATCTTTTGTTAAAGCATCCTGTGCTTTACAAGTTGAAATCATGAGAGTCAGAAGTAAGCACCACAAAGTTTAATGTAACTTACTTGTAGCAGAGCAAATCTAGATGTACATTACAAATGTGTCCCAAAATGATATGGAAGCATTATAAGCCCCAGTTATGTTTATGCAGTTTGCCCGGTCATATATAACCTCCAACATTTCACAAATGAAAACTGGGATATGTGTGGCCAGGCAACATCAGAGGTTGGTCAAGACGGCCAAAGGTATTAATGAGAAAGCAGAGTCAAGAGTCCCCACTGGGGAGATATGGTGGGATACAAATAAAGTTTATTATTATTATTATTTTATTATGACACAGCAAACAAGATAGATATGCTGGATTTCGTTTCACAAAATCACAAGTCGAACACTTCCCAAGTGTCTAGGACTATGTGATGTATTTTCGGATGATGCGCGCAGATCCCAGTAGGGTGGCCTTTTGCAGTTGGCAGATCGTAATTTTGTCAATGTCTATTGTTTCCAAATGCCGGCTGAGATCTTTTGGCACGGCACCCAATGTGCCCATCACCACCGGGACCACCTGCACTGGTTTCTACCAGAGTCTTTGAAGTTCAATCTTGAGGTCCTGATAGCGGCTGAGTTTTTCCTGTTCTTTTTCGTCAATGCGACTGTCACCTGAGATGGCAACAAGAATGATCCAAACCTTTTTCTTTTCCACAACTGTCATGTCTGGTGGGTTGTGTTCCAGAACTTTGTCAGTCTGGATTCGGAAGTCCCACAGTATCTTTGCGTGCTCATTTTCCAATACTTTTGCAGGTTTGTGATCCCACCAGTTCTTTGCTGCTGGGAGGTGGTACTTGAGGCATAAGTTCCAATGAATCATTTGGGCCACATAGTTGTGCCTCTGTTTGTAGTCTGTCTGTGCGAATTTCTTACAGCGGCTGAAGATATGATCAATGGTTTCCTCGCTTTCCTTGCACAGTCTGCATTTTGGGTCATCAGCTGATTTTTCGATCTTGGCCGTAATTGCATTTGTTCTGATGGCTTGCTCCTGGGCTGCAAGGATCAGGCCTTCTGTCTCCTTCTTCAGGGTCCCATTCGTGAGCCATAGCCAGGTCTTCTCCTTATCAGCTTTTCCTTCAATTTTGTCAAGGAACTTTCCATGTAATGTTTTGTTGTGCCAGCTGTCAACTCTAGTTTGTAGTGTGGTTTTCTTGTACTGTTTTTTTGTCTGCTGTGTTTTGAGGAGTTTCTGATTTTTGACTTCAATCAAAGCAGGTTCTTCCCTTTGCTTTACATATTCTGCCAGGGCATGTTCTTCTTCTTTGACTGTTTGTTTTACTTGTAAGAGTCCTCTGCCCCCTGATCTTCTAGGCAGATATAGCCGGTCAACATCACTGTGGGAGTGCAGTGCGTGATGAATGGTCATGAGTTTTCTTGTTTTTCTGTCCAAATTGTCCAGTTCCACCTGTGTCCAGTTTATGATGCCAGGAGTATATCTTATGACAGGTATGGCCCAGGTGTTTATGACCTTGATAGTGTTGCCTCCATTGAGCTTGCTTTTGAGAATTTTTCTGACCCTTTGTGTGTATTCTTTGCTGACCACAGTTTTCACATGTTTGATGTTGTCTAGCTGTAATATGCCCAGATATTTATAGGCCTCTGGCTGGTGACACATTATTATTATTATTATTATTATTATTATTATTATTATTATTATTATTATTATTATTATTATTATTATTATACGAGAGACTGCAGTGGTTTGCTTTTGCCCAAACCTATTGGGAAGAGCAAGATTCAAATACATCCACTCCTTTCCCTCTTAGTGAGTTAATGGAGTGTAAAGTACATTTGCACTTTGAGCTAAGTTTCCTCCAAGGAAGAGAAAAAGAGGAAAAGAGGGAAGAAGAGAAAGAAACTGAAACATTTAAAAAGTAAGATAAAAGAGGAGTAATCAGGATAGTCTCTCTCAAATTAGGACAGTTGCATAGTCCACTCTATAAACATAGTTTTTGGCACTCATATTTTTACATGAGGCAAAGGTAAAGGTTTCCCCTTGAAATTAGGTGTAGTCGAGTCCGACTCCGGGGAGTGGTGCTCATCTCCATTTCTAAGCCGAAGAGCCGGTGTTGTCCGTAGACACCTCCAAGGTCATGTCTGCGTGGAGTGCTGTTACCTTCCTGTCAAAGCAGTACCTATTGATCTACTCACATTTGCATATTTTCGAACTGCTAGGTTGGCAGAAGCTGGGGCTAACAGCGGAAGCTCATCCCACTCCCCAGATTTGAACTGGTGTTCTTTTGGTCAGCAAGTTCAGCAGCTCAGTGGTTTAACCTGCTGCAAAAATTTTGCATAATTTTACAAAACCACACCCTATAAACTTTATTTTGAAATTATAACCAATGCATGATTGGTTAGTTGGTTTCAGATCTCTGTAGATATTTTCAATAGGAGTGTTTGCCCCCTCTGGTGCGGGAGGAATGCATATGGATATTTTTCTGATGGGCATGGCTTTGGACAGTATTCTAGTGAGCGCTTGCATTTTATAACATATTGCTGCACTGTTTCTTGCTGTGGTTTCTTTTAATACATATTCCCGAACTTTTCAATAAACAGGATAAAAGAGGTTGTTTCCATGGCAATCAGGTGAGCCTTGTCACAGCTCCTATAAGGAATTGTTTGTGGAAATCTCCACTCCTTGGCAATATGCCTGTTAGGAATAAAGCAGATATAAGCCCCCTGAGTTGCGTGCATTGTGGGAAGGTATCCTCCGTGCTTTTGTAATCTCTAGTAATGCACTGCATGGCACTCTCTTTGAAGAATCAAGCCTTTTGCTTAACTCTCCTGCCAAACACAATTCTTCAACAGACGTACTTGCATATATATGTATTTATTCAGCCATACCTCACCTGGAGCCTCTCAGATGGGTTGGATTCTAGCTCATGTTGTGTCTGGACAGCGAGGCCAAACTGGGGCTGATAGGAATGTTTGTTCAGCACTATCTGGCAGGCACAAGTTCCTTAACTCTGATTTAACAGCTGGTCTGTCCTAAAGGTAAAGGTTTTCCCTTGACATTAAGTCTAGTCGTATCCTACTCTGGGGGTTGGTGCGCATCTCCATTTCCAAATCGAAGAGCCGGCGTTGTCTGTAGACACCTCCAAGGTCATGTGGCTGGCATGACTGCATGGAGTGACTACAAAGACAAGTATCCACTATTACAGTAATACAGAAATCATTAAACCTAAATTTAGTTCAATACATCAATATGAAAACAGATACAAAAGGCGTTGTTAAACAATCAAACAAAGGACTGTTACATTCACAGTAGAAACAATATTTTTCTCTTGAAGGATGAATTTTCTCCTCTTCTCATCTTCTATATATATAAAAGAGTGATGGCATCAGGGCAGCGGACAAAACAACAAAACTACAGGCCCCCCAACCTCGAAATTTGACAACACAACCCATCATTCACGGCTCTAGGTTGATACAACAAAAAGGAAAAGAAAAATAAAGTCCTAATTACAGGGAGAGGAATAATAGTTTTTATTCAATTGCTGCCAGTTTGAAGGCTAAGCTCCGCCCACTTGGTCTCCTAGCAACCCACTCAGCCCAGGGGACAGGCACAGTTAGGCCTCACTTAAGCCTCTTCCACAGATTATCAGATTTTAACTGGATTATATGGCAATGTAGACTCAAGGCCCTTCCACACAGCTATATAACCTATTTAGAATCTTATATTATCTGCTTTGAACTGGATTATCTTGATTCCACATTGCCATATAATCCACTTCAGTGTGCATACTAAACATAAAGACAACCATAAAGCAGACATTCAATACCACCACTACCTCAACAATTTCTCACCAACACCACAGCAACGCATGGCCGGGCACAGCTAGTAAAAAATAAATGTTCTTTTGTTCTTTGATTGTTCCACATACACAAATTGAGTCCTCTTCTTATATATAATGATTGTTCTTGTTTCTTTATTATGGATAGTAGACTGCAAAACCACAACTGGTTTCAACTC
The DNA here is from genome assembly GCF_035594765.1 of Anolis carolinensis. Taxonomy (NCBI): domain Eukaryota; kingdom Metazoa; phylum Chordata; class Lepidosauria; order Squamata; family Anolidae; genus Anolis; species Anolis carolinensis. The sequence continues at coordinate 70,456,437 of NC_085846.1, forward strand.
AAAAGAGTCTTCATCAGGTGGACTGTAGTCCTTTTTTTCAGTTTTTTTTTTTTGAGTTTTTAAAATGTGGATCCTATAGGGAACATATATAGTGGCTACCAGCTATTTACAATACATATAGTTACATGAGACATACACTATACACAACAAAGATAATGTAAAAGTCATACTCACAGAAAGATCTAAGTTTTAAACACGCATACTCTGCAAACAGTTTGATTCCAATGCGAGTATGAAGCTGAGTAACTAATTTCACTCTTAAATGGCAAGCACAATGGTCAGGTGGTTGTAAAGTAATGTAATTGCTGTTACTCCAGAGTCACATTTAAAGAAAGACTATCAATCTTTACAAGAAACAATCATAAAAGTTGGTATTGTTCAACCCCTTCGGATGTTCCGTTTGGAGTGTGAAAATCCAAAAAGATTCACGCTGTAGGAGCTTCGTCTGGAAATCTATGCCTTTGGAGGGTGTGACAACTTCTAGAACCTGGACCCGAAGTGATTCAGGATTGTGTTTTAGATCTTCAAAAAGATCTTATAAAAATTGAATCAGTGGAATGTTTCCTGATCTTACTTTTGTGTTCTATAATATGGACTTTGACTTCCCTGCTCGTTTGGCCTATATACATTAGGGAGCAGGGGCATGTGATGGCATAAATTACCCCCTCAGTGGAGCAAGTAGCGAAGTGGTTTATTTTATGACTGCATGGAGTGCCGTTACCTTCCTGCTGGAGCAGTACCTATTGATCTACTCACATTTGCGTGTTTTCAAACTGCTAGGTTGACAGAAGCTGGGGCTAAGAGCGAGAGCTCATTTTGCTCCCCAGATTCAAATTGCTGACCTTTTGGTCTGCCCTATCTTTTACAAATATTTAGCTTGGTTTCCTATAACTGTAAATACCCAGTGTTTCCCTTAATAACCATGCAGCAATCCAAATTTATAATGTGGTGAATTACAGCTAGGGCTCCCATGCTGAGGGTGATGAATGGTATAACTCATTTCGTGGCAGCTCCTAAATGGATTAGTCATATTTGAAAATAATAATAATATAATAATAAAACTTTATTTATACCCTGCCACCATCTCCCCGCGGGGACTCAAGACGGCTTACATGGGGCAGAGTCCCAAACAACATAAGGACAAAATAAACAGCAACATAATACAAATCACAATATAAAAAGATAAAATAGTAATACAATATGAAACAAGAGTGTTATAACAGTTAAAGCCAATCAATTAAAACAACAATACAAGTATAAAAATTTGCATTTAAAACACATAAATGGTAAGGCCATAATAAATACATGATAGATTATTAAAAACCATCTGGGGCTGATTAGTTAATGATTGTCTTACCAAAGGCCTGCCAAAAATATTGTTATTGTTGTTGTATCCCCTCAAGAAAGTTCTGATTTATGGTGAATTTAAGGCAACCCTATCACAAGGTTTCATTGGAAAATTTTGTTCAGAGGGAGTTTGCCCTTGTTTTCCTCGGAGGCTGAGTGGATTGCCATGGGATTCGAACCCTGGTCTCCTAGAGCATTATCCCACACAGTCCCATCCCCCCCCATCCCACTAATTTCTTAACACTTCTAAAACAGTTTCCTGAAGAAGCATCATGGAGCCCATCAAACAATGTAAACAGTTCCACCAGGGAACTCTTTTAAAACTGTTATGAAATTTTGGGGGGGTGGGGGGGGGGTGGGATGATACGGGGAGAAATCATCTTCTGAGCTCATGATCTGAGTGGAAATGGGAGAAAGCGGGAAATATGTAGGATGGGATCTGTCAAATTTGCTAATGTTGAATTGCTTTGGTGACGTGGAGTAGAGTTATGCATAGATCCCATTTCCTTCAGTACCTGTGTGTTGTAGCTCAGCTGTCAGGATCTGGCCATCCACAGGAAACGGAGTTTGACTCAGATTCTGATTCGGATTTTGGGCCTCTCCAGGACTTGGATCAAAGCCCAATGGCTTTGCAGGTGCCCGAAGTTGTGCTTCCAGAAGAACCACTAATTGGGGAACATTCCGATGTTCAGTCAAGGTTGGGTTAGCCAGATGGTGGTGTTGCAGAGGAGGATGTGACTTTTGATCAGAGACAATCTTTTGCAGAGGATAGGAGTAGAAGGGAGGGTGTGAGAAGAAACTGGCACTTGGCTCTCAAGCGCACTAATGAGTAACTTTCCCATGTGAAGTTGTAAGTGTCCTGATTCTCACTGCCTTGTAGCCTTGAGAACTCCTTAAAGGTGCCTTGTTCCTTGTTCTCGTTGCGGTGTCAACATTGCCATCCTTGGGAGAAGAATCTCCATTCCAGTCTCTTGCTCCTTGCTTCGTTTCCGTGCCGGTTCCAGGAACTCCAGGTGGAGTTCATGCCTTGTGACTCTTGAGTATACCTTGCCTTGTTAACCTCGTTTCCGCTACTCCTTAGTGGATGTTTTCCATGTGGATTACAGTTGGTGGATTTACCACGCCTTGTTCCTGATCCTTGCAACCTCTGGCTGTTTACTGACTTTCACTTCTTGGTGGAACTATCAAGTTTTGTTTGTGGATTACAACTTTGAAAGATTTTGTTGGACTAACTATTGAACAGTTGCGGACTTTATATTATGGACTATTCACTTTACTGACTTTTTACACTATTTGCATATATATATATATATATATATATATATATATATATATATATATCCTTCAGTAAACTGCTTTGCTTATGATTGTGGCTCTAGTGTGGTTTTCAAAGTGCTCTCGCAGCCTTGGAGTGCAACACTGTGGCACATCCGGCTCCTCCAGGACCTTTGGGAGCAAGTAACTGGAAGGCCCTCCCCCCAGTACGAAAACCCGCTTGACATGAAAGCAAGCAGGAGCTGATCACCGGCTCCTCCTCTGCTTTTGTGAGCACATGGTGCTCCTCACGTGGTGCTTGGAGAACTGCCACATGCTCTTTCCCTCAAAGCCCTGCCTGTTGGGCCAATTGGAGGAGGAGGTGAATGCCGTAATTTGACGCTCATGCAACCTGAGTCTATTTAATGGGGTGACCACCTCCATTCGCTCACTTGCGTCAGTTGCGCCTCGCCTGCAGCTGCCTGCCTATATCTCACTCGCCACCGTTCTCTTCTGCTGCTAAAATTAGAACCATTGCCGATAAATGTTTATTGTTCTGGTTTGGCATGTGCTGGATTTTACATGTTCCTGTTTAATTCAAATTCTATACCCATTGATGGATATCTGATAAGATACGCATGCCAAAGGGTTGCCACTGTGCAGGACTGACTCAGACCTGAGGTTTCTGAACTAAAAACCTGAGACCCAGGTTCAGCCCCTGGTGATTTTATGTTTTCTTCATGAAGTATCAACCACATTTGTTATTTCTTGCTCTTTGTTTGAAAATCATATCAGAAATCTTAGTTAAATGAGCTGTTGCCAGATCAAAATGAAATGAGGGGATTGTTCCTTCTGCTAAGAGAGATGATGGCATAAGGAATAGAAAAACCAAGCCTACTTGATTCTAACCAGAAGATGGGCTCAGAGCAGAGGATGAATTCTGCTGTTAAAAACAACTGGGAGGGAAGGGGGAAGCTAAATGCACAGACTCTTGGAAAGTCTATGCAAGTTGTAGTGACAAATGAATTATGCCCTTCAAATTGTAGCAAACTGTATTGGAAATTTGCATGCAGCTCTTTCCTCTTTCATGGAGCTGAGCTCAGATGAGAAATTAGTCTCATCTTCTACCTGGAAAAGACTTATGGCAAACAAAGTCAGGGCTGAACTCAGAGATCTGGCAACCCTGAAGTCAGATGGGAAGACAACTAAAATAATAGGTAAAGGAGAAAAATCCAGGTAAGTATCTAGTCTGTCCCAAACTCACATGGAAGCATTATGGCCCTCAAGAGACCCATATGTTATCGAGCTAGATTTTGGTTCGGGATTCCCTTTCTTAAAGGGAATCCTCGCTCCTTTCCTGCGCTCTGGGTCCGAGGATCCTGGCAAGGGGGGGAGCCGCTACAAATCAAGGTTTAGCCAGAAATTCTCACCATCAGACGTGAAGAAAGATACACCGAGTTGTTTTATTCAGTTCAGTTGAAAAGGATGACAGCCTGCGATCGTTTGTCAAGGAGTTATATCATGCAATACATATCAACAACTTTTATAATACAGAAAATGTGGGCACGACTTGAATTTTGCGCTATTCATTTCTCCGCCTCCCTGCACGCTGATTGGTCCTTGAGACGGTGGCGGGAACCCTCGTCCAATCAGGGGGCTCCCTACGCCTTGGTGTTCCCTACCAATCAGGGATGAGGAGGCGGACCTAACTAGGAACAATGGATTTGCCAGGGATTAACAAGGGATTATGATTGAGTCATTGGGTAAATGTCCAGAAGGAGTTTCTAAACTGCTTCTTGGGGTGCAAATATACATATTTGTCTGGCAAGCTTTGCCAGTTTTTGATGAGTCAAGATGGATCGGATGAGCTGTATTTGTTTTTGAAAAGAGTCCAGTTCATGTTGACAGTCAGGAAGATCGCGTTTTGATTGTCCCTATTGTTAAGTGGTCCCAGAACCAGATGGCTGTCTTCCCATTAGGCGGCCCTGCTCCGATGCCTAATGGGAGGAAGACCTAATCTTTTGTCCAAGAAAGGGGAATCTGACAGTTTCCTGGTGTGAGGAATTTTCTCCCTCTGGGGTGTGTTGCAACTTGTCCATTTGATTCCTAGGTCAGGTCTCGGTCATTCTTTAATATAACACATATTTCATAGGGATAAACGAAAAAGGGAGCATGCCGGGTACTTCGATCACATATATGAACATATTTCATCTTAGTTTCCCAATCCCGGACCCCAAGCTTTCATGATATGGAATTCATAAAATAAAAGTTCAAAAGGAGTTGAGTCTGTGACAATCTGGGTGAAGCAGCCCCACTGGGTCAAAGGGTCAGCGGGAGGGGGGCACTCCAGGGATGAAGGTAGTTCATGGATGGAAGGCAAGGAGCTCTGAGTAGTCCCAGCACATAGTTCGAACTTCAGAAGATCTGTCCTTGCAGAGAAAATCGCACCGCAATGCAAGGGAACTCCATTTTTGACATTTGACAGCTTTTGACAATCAGCTGATTTGGTTCCGAAAACTGTATTAATTTGAGAATGGGTGGTGTCCTTCTGATGGGGAAGCATTTTGAGTTAGGGATATGAAAATTGGTCATGCTGGGGGTCAAAATGGGGGAGATATGACCGGAAGTTGAGGCTGGGGGTAGCCCGCAGCTCCGCGGCTCGCCCAGCGAGGGGGAAAAGGAAGGGAGGGCAGAGCTGCGAGAGGGAATTCAAGCTTTCATGCAAGAGAGGATACAAAATAGCTTTTATTAGAAGTCGTTACATAGTCAAAAGCTTGGAAAGCACAGAGAGGGAGCAAAAGATACATTTTAAGTTGCTGCTGGGGCATGCTTGTACGGCTGAATTGATCTCAGCATGGCTCCTTCTGATCTGCGGAACTCACTGCTGCAGGTCAGATTAAACTACACGCAGATGGTCACCTGGGTTCGACCACACATAGAACTTAAACCTCCCACTTCCATATTTGAACATTTCAACCATATCCCTAAATGCCACCTCTGTAAACACGGTCTCGTTTTTTTATTCCACAGATCCATCGAACATGTTATAGGATGAGGTGGAACAGATCTCCGGTAGCTGGCTGCTTCTTCTTGCTCGCCTTATCTGTGATCACTCTTACTAGCTTCTCTCCAGCATCCCTGAACAGTTACAAGAAGTCTAATGCCCAGTTTATACCTAGGGATGAGCCACATGGGAGAGCTACCCGTTCCAAGCGTATATGGATAAACTCTACCTCCGCCAATGCCCAACAGGTATGGCGCTTTAGCGAGAGACAATGGGCAAACCCACTGGGAAGACAAACTCCATCAAATTCTGTCTGCAAACAAAAGAAGAAGCCAAACAACCAGGGTGGGATGAATCACAGAGAACTACAAGGAAGGAAGAATACTGGGCAGCTCAGGAAATATAACATTCCATCTCAAAGCTCTGAACATAGCCAAATATTCCAACAAAAAGACTACCCATCCAGAGCTAACTACAAAAAGAAAAGAGAATTTGGGGGTTTTAATATAAAAAGTGCCAAGGAAGATAAAAGTTTCCCCCCTCACTGGAGAACTGGGAAGGAAGTGGATTGGAAACCACAGAGTCCTGTGGTCTTCCCCTCTTCTCCTTTGAGAGATGGAAAGCTTGGATCTCTTCTGTTGCTTCGGAATACATCCGCAGGCCAGCTGACTGTACCACAGGAGCAATGTAAAACAGATGTGCAGACAGCTGGCGCTGAACACCAACCCTCAGATTTGATCAAAGCTGTTATCTCAGGCAAGCAGCCTCTCCGGAGCATGACAGGCGCTTGGGGACGGATGGATAAATCTCACTCTCGGAGTCCACAAAGCACTCCAGTTTGGGTCAGAGATACAGAAGGGCTGCAGAAATCAGCATGGTGCAAAAAGCTTCAAGACTACGACCACCTTGGAAAACAAGAGGGCGGACTGAGGTTTCATGAGAAAACGCTTCCGTGGTTTACTCTGGATGATGTGCGCAAAATGATGTTTCTGACCAATGGTACAGTGGTAAGCAAAGACAGAATCCCTGCTCATGGACAAATACTCAGAGTTGCCATTTCATCCAACCAAGATACCAACTCGCATGACTCCAAAAATCCCTGTTTGGAAGGGCTCTGTGGTTTAATTAAAAGGCCCACTGACCTCTATGAGGTTCTGGCTTTTCACTTGGACAGAGTTTTAGGGTTACATCGGAGCCTGCCTGTGGTGGCCAGGAAATTCAACAGCCCCTTGCTACCTTACAAGTACACCAACGGTGCCCCTCGACCCATTGTGTGGTGGGTATCTGACCTGCAACACTTGAATGATTCCAATAATGACCAGAACTCCTTTGCTCTAGGATGGGAACAGTATCAGGTGCTACTGAAGCAACGATGTGGCATGGAAGGTTCCAGAACGTCTCTTGGGAAACCTCCGTGTTTGACTGTCCTCCATCCAGAATGGGCCAAACTGGCACTCTTTGATTTTCTTCTCCAGGTAGACATGGTGGTAGAGCAACATTATTCTTTCTTTTCCTAAAAGTGGAGTGGCTGAAATCATGCTAACAAGAAGAAGTGACAAAACTGTGAACACTGATGTATACAAATTTGATCTTATACAACTCAAATTAAGCCAAGGATATACTTCTATTATTTAGTAGAATTTAAAAATGGTGGTTGTTTTGGTATTTAATCAGGGAACAGTCGCACACCTTGTGATTGTGTTATACAGTGTTCCCTCACTTATCGTGGGGGTTATGTTCCAGGACCGCCCGCAATAAGTGAAAATCCGTGAAGTAGGGACACTATATCTATATATATAAAAGGATAAAGTTGCGGGCGCAGTGACTATAACAACAAAACTAAACATCCCAGAAATACGAAATTTGGCAACACAATGCAAAAGGCTTGCCTCCAGGTTACAACAACACAACCACACCACAAAACCACAATCCAGACCCACAACACTCACAACAACTCATCATGCGATAACAACACAACTAAACGCCCCAGAAATACAAAACTTGGCAACACAATGCAAAAGCCTTGCCTCCCAGTTGTAACAACACAACCACACCACAAAACCACACAGGACCCACAAAACTCACAACAACGCATCGTGACTATAACAACACAACTAAACGCCCCAGAAATACAAAACTTGGCAACACAACACAAAAGCCTTCCCTCCAGGTTGTAACAACACAACCACACCACAAAACCACAATCCGGACCCATAAAACTCACAACAATGCACTGTGACTATAACAACACAACTAAACGTCCCAGAAATATAAAACTTGACAACACAACGCAAAAACCTTGCCTCCCGGTTGTAACAACACAACCACACCACAAAACCACAATCCGGACCCACAAAACTCACAACAATGCATTGTGACTATAACAACACAACTAAACGCCCCAGAAATACGAAACTTGGCACACAACTAAACGTCCCAGAAATACAAAACTTGACAACACAACACAAAAGCCTTTTCTCCCGATTGTAACAACACAACTACACCACAAAACCACAATCCGGACCCACAAAACTCACAACAACGCATCGTGACTATAACACAACAAAACGCCCCAGAAATACAAAATTTGACAACACAACGCAAAAGCCTTGCCTCCCAGTTGTAAGAACACAACCACAACACAAAACCACAATCCGGACCCACAAAACTCACAACAACGCATCATGACTATAACAACACAACTAAACGCCCCAGAAATACGAAACTTGGCACACAACTAAACGACCCAGAAATACAAAACTTGGCAACACAACACAAAAGCCTTGCCTCTCGGTTGTAACAACACAACCACACCACAAAACCAGAATCCGGACCCACAAAACTCACAACAACGCATTGTGACTATAACAAATACAACATTTTACAACACAACTCATCCACCTCCCCAATCCCTACATTCACACTTGGCCTCCAAAAAAACAATTACAATAATAACAATGACAACAACAACAACAATAAGAATCAACACCATCACAGGCAAGAAACAGCCAGGCACTGAGGCTGAGAGGCCAGTCAGTGCTACACTGGGCCTCCAAAAAACAATACAGTAGCATCTAACTTATCTAGCCTTCATGACCACTACAACAACAACAATAATAAACACCTACACAGGCAAAACAAAAAAAAACTATTGTACCACAATAAGATGTAAACCGCACTCAGCAGAATCAGACATCACGATTAACAACAAACCAAAGACAACAGGGATCTCAAGCAATTATCAATCAACACAAAAATTGAAGAAGGTAACAGACTTCAAATACTACTACTAATGTGAGTATAAAGAAGGGTGGAGGTCACAGCATAAATACAACCTAATGTAGATGGACCAACACCACCAGACTAAGCCACAGCAACGCGTGGCCGGGCACAGCTAGTTTATTATAATATATATACCTTATATTTATTAGTTGGGCCCCTGGTGGTGGTGCAGTGTGTTAAAGCGCTGAGCGGCTGAACCTGCAGACTGAAAGCTCCCAGGTTAAAATCCTGGGAGCGGAATAAGCGCCCGCTGTTAGCCCCAGCTCCTTTCAACCTAGCAGTTCGAAAACATGCAAATGTGAGTAGATCAATAGGTACCGCTCCAGCGGGAAGGTAACGGCGCTCCATGCAGTCATGCCGGCCACATGACCTTGGAGGTGTCTACAGACAACGCCGACTCTTCGGCTTAGAAATGGAGATGAGCACCAACCCCCAGAGTCGGTCATGACTGGACTTAACGTCAGGGGAAACCTTTACCTTTTAATGAGAGTTAAATCACATTGTTGATGGTGGTGGTTGTTATTTATAGAGCACCATCACTGTACATGGCACTTTGCAATTAAAAAAAAAGAACAACCAAACAGTTCTCTGTCTTCAGGCAAGCAACTAATTAAGACAAGACATCAAAAGGGGAAGAGGAAGGGGATGGCAGTGCAGGATATATTGCCTCTTCTTCTTTCCTTCCAAGGCTCCGGTAGTAGCAGTTGGAATGGGGGAGAGCTTTTCAGTCTCTTTCTCTCTCAAATTACATGGTTGTGTAGGAGTTTCTTTTCTTTTGAAAATAGCCTCAATGGCTGCCCCCAAGACCTCTTGAAAGGCACTGCTGAATCTACCATGGTAGCAATGACATAAATGGGGAGGCATTTTTCTTTCATCATCAAATGCAAGTCTCCTGGGAATCAAGATGGATGTGGCTGCTCTGAAGGGATTCTAGGAAGCCTCCTGAAAGTGTTATTAGCCTTGTCAACTAAGTCCATGGGTCATGCGTGGACCTTGTTGCTTCTAGTGAAGCAAGGCACATTGATGACCCATGAATCTTATTGATGAGACTGCTGAGATATCCAGGAGGTGTTTTGGATCATTAAAAACCTTCAAACAATCAATTTCTATCCTGTCTCCTGTGTAGATTATATTTTGATTTGGAAAAAAGAAAGAAAGGAAAAAGGATAACCACCACTGCAGATTTGGTCCTGGACAGTGCTCCAAATAGCATGAGGCAATCGTGTTTTAATTCTCACGGAGATAAACATTGCCAGGGACACTGGATGAATCTACACCAGTGGTTCTCAACCTGGGGTCCTCAGATGTTTTTGGCCTTCAACTCCCAGAAATCCTAACAGCTGGTAAACTGGCTGGGATTTCTGGGAGTTATAGGCCAAAAACATCTGGTTGAAACCCACTGATCTACACTATACAACTCTAGTACTTTGATTCTACTTTAACTGCCATAGATCTAATGCCCCCCAACAGCCCTTATCTGGCAGGAAATCGACCCTGGTCCTACCTTCTCAATCACCTTTAAAAGTCCCATTCCCCAACCCTTTTCGTATCCCCTCTTTTCCAAATGGCTGCAGACTTAGTTCAACATACAAAGGTAGGGGCTGGGCTGTGGCGCAGGCTGGTGAGCAGCCTGATGCAACAAATCACCCTGACCATGAGGTCATGAGTTTGAGGCCAGCCTGTGGCGGGGTGAGCACCCGTCAATTAAAAAATAAAAAATAGCTCCTGCTCGTTGCTGACATAGCGACCCGGAAGATAGTTGCATCTATCAAGTAGGAAATAAGGTACCACTTATAAAAAGTGGGGAGGCAAATTTAACTAATTTACAATGTTGGAATGAGGAAGTGCCATCACAGTGGATGATGAAGCAGCAGGTCCCCCTGTGGCCAGAATCGAACATCCCTTCAGGAGAAGGTTAAATTGCCTCTGCGTCTGTCTCTGTCTCAGTTCTATGTGTATATGGGCATTGAATGTTTCCCCTATATGTATATAATGTGATCCGCCCTGAGCCCCTTCGGGGTGAGAAGGGCGGAATATAAATACTGTAAATAAATAAATAGTTTGAATTTCATTAGCCCAGTAGAAGGGAAAGGAGAAAATAAAGTGGAAGCTTGTCCTGAACACAATACATAATCTCCAGGCATTCTTAGCTTAAAATAGTCATTTGTGTGTTCTTGCTCTATAATTCCTTTTTTGCCTTTTGTTCCTGACTCATCACTCTCTGACGTGGATTGTTTACATCTGTTCCAGATGAAATGTTGGAAGGTTTGGGCTCCATCCTGTGAAATCATGGCATGTATAATTTAACATTTTCTGCCAGAGATGTTTAAAGCTGTAGCTCCAGAGATAGCAGTAGAGAATTTTGACAAAGATTCTGTAAGATGGAGCTGCAGCTTGCTAAAGTGATAATAAACTGCTATGTTGTTGTTTATTCGTTCAGTCGCCTCATAGACCAGCCCACGCCAGAGCTCCCTGTTGGCCGTGGCCACCCCCAGCTCCTTCAAGGTCAAGCCAGTCCCTTCATGGATGCCATCCATCCATCTTGCCCTTGGTCGGCCCCTCTTCCTTTTTCCTTCCATTTTCCCCAACATCATTCTCTTCTCCAAGCTTTCCTGTCTTCTCATGATGTGGCCAAAGTACTTCATCTTTGCCTCTAATATCCTTCCCTCCAATGAGCAGTCGGGCTTTATTTCCTGGAGTATGGACTGGTTTAAGTGCAATTTAGATATACCCACCATGGGAGTTCAAAGGAGAGTCAAGGCAGATTTGAAAATATTGGCACACAAATAAACTCCCTTCAAGGATACCAGTCTTGATTTGGATGGCTCCAGAAGAGATTTCGATTGTGTGAACGGAGCCCTAAGATTTGTCCATGCAGAGAGTCAACCGCCATTCTGAGGAAGATTTAGATTTCTCAATCTTACAGAATAGTTTAAAAGTTCTACTGAGATAAGATAGTTTTTCCATTACCACAAGTTGTTACTAGTAAAAGGTAAAGATTTCCCCTGACGTTAAGTCCAGTCATGTCTGATTCTGGGGGTTGGTGCTCATCTCCATTTCTAAGCTGAAGAGCCGGCGTTGTCCGTAGACACCTCCAAGATCATGTGGCCGGCATGACTGCATGGAGTGCCATTACAGTAGAGTATCACTTATCCAAGCCTTGCTTATCCAAGCTTCTGGATTATCCAAGCCATTTTTGTAGTCAATGTTTTCAATATATTGTGATATTTTGGTGCTAAATTTGTAAATACAGTAATTACAACATAACATTACTGCGTATTGAACGACTTCTTCTGTCAAATTTGTTGTATAACATGATGTTTTGGTGTTTAATTTGTAAAATCATAACCTAATTTGATGTTTAAGAGGCTTTTCCTTAATCCCTCATTATCCAAGATATTCACTTATCCAAGCTTCTGCCGGCCAGTTTCGCTTGGATAAGTGAGACTCTACTGTACCTATTGATCTACTCACATTGGCATGTTTTCAAACTGCTAGGTTGGCAGAAGCTGGAGCTAACAGCGGGTGCTCACTCCGCTCCCGGGATTTGAACCTGCGACCTTTCGGTCTGGAAGTTCAGCAACTCAGTGCTTTAACACCGCCACTGGGGCTCCCTAGTTGTTACTAGACTTTACTGCAATCTCACTATTATTTATACTACATCTAGCCGTTTCATGTGGATCCCCACAAACCAATTGCATTGTTTGAAATCTATCATATCCCCACCGCCACCACCACACAAAACATGCAACTTGTCATTTCATTCCTTGACTCACAGATATAATTCTGATCATGCTATGAATAGGTCTCCACTGAAAATCAGTACTTCTCCTAAGGAAGACAGTGTCGTCTACTGTGAATAGCCTTTCCTGTTTTTCACATATTTCAGTTAACATCTTAACAGAATTTGAGTGAATGGAAAACCTTCAAAAGAGGCATCTTATTCTTGTGCAGTTTTAATCTCTCTCTCTCTCTCTCTCTCTCTCTCTCTCTCTCTCTCTCTTTCTTTTTCTGGATCCTGTTATTGGTGTTAGTTTTAGTGAATCCTTCTCTTTCAAACTTAGCATTCTTTGGTTCATTCAGGTGCCAAATGACTTAGACCAAGTTATTTGGTATGTCCACCCAAGATGATAGAACAGAAACTCTTTTCAAGACTTGGTCTAAAACATCTGGCAATTTTTTTTTAAAAAAAGAACGATTTCCATATGAATACTTTGCAGCTATGTTCATGCAAATGCATGCTTGTACAATTCTTTTTTCCTTTTGTCCTTCCTTCTTTTGTTCTTTCATTCTGTAGTGATTAAATATACGATATCTACAAATTATACAATTCATTAATACTTGTATAAGAGGGGATGGGCAATTGGCGTGGGTCTCTAAGTTACCTATAACTATTGACTAAAGGTGAAACTGGATTATGTTTGAGTTTGAGTTATTCTAGAAGCAATAGCATGGAAAAATACCAAATAGCATAGGTGCCAGGACAAAAATACCCATTTTCAGCTCTGTGCATATCTTGCATAAGAAAACCCTATGAAATTTGTGGAGTTACCTATGAGTACAAACAGGGATTTTTTTTCCAAAAAATGAAATAGTTCTATTAAAAACACAATGTTTAAATGTTTTAAAGTACATTTAAAATTTACTAAAAAGATATAAGCACAACACATTCTAATAAAAGCTTAATGTACAACAAATTGAAAACCCAAGGCCTATCTAAAGGTCTTTGCTTTGGAAAGACAGCAGAGATCCAACTGAATGTCCAACAAGGAGGGAGTTCCTCAAGCTGGGAGCAGCCATTGAGGTCCCATCAACACTGCCATATAATACAGTTTCAAAGTTATGTAATGCAGTTTAACACAGTTTCTAAATATGGCAGTGTAGATGGGGCCTGAGAAGGTTCTCTCTTTACAAATTTTTATAAAGTCTTTGTAGCATAGGACCAAGTCCTGAGATAATATAAAATCCAGTATTTTCCTTAATATTCTTGCAGAATCCCCTAATATCTGGAATCTATAATAGCCAATATAAATGTGTAACCTAGAATTGTCCATTCATAACTGATTCATATTCATGATTCCTACAATCTATATATATAAAAGAGTGATGGAATCCTGGCACCGAGCAAAACAACAAAACTAAACACCCCCCAACCTCGAAATTTCACAACACAATCCATCATCCACGCCTCGAGGTTGAAACCACAAAATATCACATCACAAACTTCCACAGGGCCTAAAAAAACCCAAAAACCGGAGCTATTCAGTGCAATTCCAATGGGCCACAGCAACGCGTGGCAGGGCACAGCTAGTAGTGTATAAAAAGGTAAAGGTTTCCCCTGAGGTTAAGTCCAGTCATGTCTGACTCTGGGGGTTGGTGCTCATCTCCATTTCTAAGCTGAAGAGCCGGCGTTGTAAGTAGACACCTCCAAGGTCATGTGGCCAGCATGACTGCATGGAGCGCCGTTACCTTCTCGCCGGAATAGTGTATTGTATACACTGTACAATAGTGTATAGAATACCTTATATCCCTGTATAATAGTCGCATCCCCCCCCCTTTGGAGGGGGAAGTGGGGAAAGCCCCTTTGAGGGGGCTTTTTCATCACATAATAGTCCTTGGCGGGTACCTGCACAGGTGTGACCACAAAACAAGTGGGCAAGTTCACCCACTTGGAGGGAAGAGGCGACCGATAAATGAAGGGTGCAACTATTATGCGAGGAATCTTATAATACCAAAACCAGGACCCCGAAGGAGAGGGGAGACTATTATGTGATGGCAACTATTATGTGATGAAATACAGTATTTAGAGATCTTAAAAGTCATCCCATCCTGCTTTTTTAAGCAGCAGCTGCTGCAAGCAGTAGAGCTCTGCTCTCCTGTGACCAGGACCCAGATTATCAACATTTCCACCTCCTTCCTGCCAGTGATCTCTGGAAGGAGCTTGCTTCTAATTTACACTTTGGATATTTCTGGTGGAAGAGGGCTGGAATCATCAGTATACCGTGTCCTGGTCAACAGATCTACATTGCTTGCAATGGATGCTGTCCAGTAAAGCTAGATTGGGGGAGAGGGTCAGATCATGAGGAACACTGACTACTTCAGCAGCTAATATAGAATCTTGATCACAATTAAAATAATGTAAAACATATACTTAGTAAGGATATAAATCATTTTAACATCTGCAATTTAAAATAATATAACATGATCCTGGGCCCAGTACTGTTCAACATCTTTCTAATGACTTGATTGAGGTTTGGAGGGCATGTTTAGGAAGGATCGGTAATATTCCAGAAAACAGGATCAGAATTCAAAATGACCTTAACAGATTAGAGAGTTGGGCAAAAAATAACAAAATTAATTTCAACAAGGACCAATGTAAGATACTACACTTAGGCAGAAAAAAATGAAATGCAAAGATACAGAATGGGTGATGCCTGGCTTGACAACAGTCCATGTGAAAAAGGTCTTGGAGTCTTTGTGGACAACATATTGAATATGAGCCAACAGTGTGATGCAGCAGCTTAAAAAGCCAATGGGATTTTGGGCTGCATTTATTTACAGTATTTATAGTATTTATTTACAGTATTTATATTCCGCCCTTCTCACCCAGGATCACATTACACATATAAGGCAAACATTCAATGCCTTAACATAGAACAAAGACAGAGACAAACACAGGCTCCGAGCTGGCCTCGAACTCATGACCTCTTGGTCAGAGTGATTTGTTGCAGCTGGCTGCAGCTGGCTGCTCACCAGCCTGTGCCACAGCCCGGGCATCAAAAGGAGTATTGTGTCTAGATCAAGGGAAGTCATGGTGCCTTGGTATTCTGCTTTGTTTAGACCTTGCCTAGAATACTGTGTCTAGTTCTGGGCATCACAGAGATATTGACAAGCTGGAAGGTGTCCAGAGGAGGGTAACTAAAATTATCAAAGGTCTAGAGACCATGCCCTATGAGGAGCGTCTTAAAGAACTGGGTATGTTTAGCCAGCATTAGAGAAGGTTGAGAGGAGACATGATAGCCATGTATAAATATGTGAAAGGGTGTCATAAGGAAGAGGTGCCCTTAAAACTAGGACTCAGAGCAGTAAGTTCAAATAACAGGAACTGTGCGAACTGTTCAACAATGGAACTCTCTGCCTTGGAGTGTGGTGGAAGCTCCTTCCTTGGAAACTTTTAAACAGAGGTTGGATGGCCATCTGTCGGAGATACTCTGATTGTGCTTTCCTGCATGGCAGGAGGTTGAACTAGATAGCCCATGTGGTCTCTTCCAATTCTATTATTCTATTCTATGATTCTATGATTTAAGCCCTCTTTCAATTAAAAAAAAATCTTCATTTCTAAAAGCCTACAAATGGAACTATTCTAGCCTCCCTAGTCAGTGAGTTCCAGAAGGTCCTACTTTATGGGTGGGAAAGCAGTGGGTATGAGCATGGATTTTGAGCAGAAAAGCAGTTAGAATAATCAATGTTAAGTAGCTCAATTCCCGTTCTCTCTGTTCCACCCCTTTACTTCATCTGGTTTTAAAACCACACAGCAGTGGGAGGCTGGTACTCATTTGGCCCCAAGTACAAATGATTGCAATCATATTGACTTCAACGTGAGAATACTTATAATCAGGCTACATGGCTAATCTAAAATGTAACAACTTCAATTTGACATTGTGGCAAAAAATGTTAAACTTGCATTGTACCTAGAATGATTCCAATTCCAAACATTTCCTCGCTTCCTGTGTGTTTTAGCATTAGTTTTCTTTGGCAGGAACTGAAGGTTTTATCAAGAGAAGGAGATGCATGTGAGACCTTGTGGAATAAAAAACCTAGAGGAAAAAGATTTTTCTTTTTGAAAGATGAAAATCTCTATGGACTCCTTTGGCCACCTGTTTTGTGAGCTGGGCTGGCCATGATTCAGAAAACAATATCTGATATACTCAAATGTTTGCAATGCATGCGGTGGGATTTTGCATACAATTTGCTATATTTTGAGTGGATTCTGAAACTCTCCCTGGTTTCAGAAGTGATCTGCAGAGTGAGTGACATACAGAGTTCATTTAAAAAACTAAAACAGAAGATAGACATCGTGAAGGACTTCACATGTTTCCTTGCTTTAAGGACTAGAACTTTTGTGGTTTCTAAAAAATAATTATTTGGGAATTGGGTTGCGGTGAGTTTTCTAGGCTGCATGGCCATGTTCCAGAAGCATTCCCTCCTGACATTTCACTCACATCTCTGGCAGGCAACCTCAGAGGTTGTGAGGTATACTGGAAACTAAGCAAGGGAGATTTATATATCAGTGGAAGGTCCAGGGTGGGAGAAAGAACTCTTGTCTGTTGTAGGCAAGTATGAATGTTGTAATTAATCACCTTGATTAGCATGTAATGGCCTTGCCAGCTTCAAGGCCTGGCTGATTCCAGCCTGGGGGAATCCTTTGTCGGTAGGTGTTAGCTGATTGTTTCATGTGTGGAATTCCCCTATTTTCAGAGTGTTGTTCTATATTTACTGTCCCGATTTTAGAGTTTTTGAATACTGGTAGCCAGATTTTGTTCATTTTTGTGGTTTCCTCCTTTCTGTTGAAATTGTCCACATGCTTGTGAATTTCAATGGCTTCTCTGTGTAGTCTACACAAACACAAGATGGTCTATGTACAAAGAAAATATGTCCAAATAGCATATAGTATTATTAAAGTTCCCCGTACAAAGCTCAATTTGGCAGTACCAGACAAAATGAAAAGGAGCAATAGCTCTAACACAAAAGTTATCCAAGTCTGATATTGGTTCCAATGTATATAGGCTTCAGGGATACATAGTCAATGAAAATATCTTCCAAACAAAGTAAACAGACGATTGGTCATGTTGCCGTATACTGGAATAAAGAAAATAATGATGGAGCACCGCTCTCAAGAAAGTCTTCGCAAGTAAAGTCCAAATAAAGTCCCAAGTCTACAGGGGTTCCCGGATATTTTTGTACCCTGTTTCGGGGAGAAAATCCCCTTCTTCAGGAGTTGGTATACTCAGCAACAATGAACTTATATCTAAGTACATAGATCATCTTGTGTTTGTGTAGATACTTTACAAGTATTTTGGGATTTTGTATAGTTCTCTGTGTAGTCTGATATGGTGGTTGTTAGAGTGGTCCAGCATTTCTGTATTCTCAAATAATATGTTGCGTCCTGGTTGGTTCATCAAGTGCTCTGCTATGGCTGACTTCTCTGGTTGGATTAGTTTTCAGTGCCTTTCATGTTCCTTGATTTGTGTTTGGGCAATGCTGCGTTTGGTGGTCCCTATGTAGACTTCTTGCTACCAGTATCAAAAAACTCTAAAATCAGGACAATAAATAAAGAACAACACTCTGAAAATAGGGGAATTCCAGGCATGAAAAAAAAAATCAAGGCCAACTAACACCTCCCAACAAAAGATTCCCCCAGGCAGAAAGCAATCAGGCCTTGACGCTGGCAAGGCCATTAAATGCTAATCAACGTGATTAATTAGAACATTCACACTTGCCTCCAACAGACAAGTGGAGCTTCCACAGATATATAAACCTCCCTTGTTTAGTTTTCAATATATCTCACAACCTCTGAAAATGTCTGCCATAGATGTGGGCGAAACGTCAGAAGAAAATGCTTCTGGAAAATGACCATGCAGCCCGGAAAATTCACAGTAACCCAGTGATTCACAGTAACCCAGTGAAAGCCTTCAACAGCACTTTTTTGGAATTCTATATATGCCATCAGATTCTGTATGCCCTTGAGCCAGTGGGGTGCTACAGCTATAGAAAGTTACTTTTTTGTACTACAATTTCCAGATTGTGGGAGTTGTAGTCCACTTCTAAAGTAATTTTCCCCAGCTCTGCAAGGATATGTATATAGGTAGCTTTGCTAAGATGGATTTGCAGTCATCTTTACTTCTCTCTATGAAAAAGATTAAAATCAAAGACACACATTGCTTTCATTCTTTTTCTTGCCAATCTAAAGAGTGAAATCTTTTCAGATTTGTGGAAGGGTGGGTTGGGGAGCAGTAATTTCACTGCCACCAGCTGTGTCATGGAGGCAGTAGGATATTTTTTTGGAAGGTGTCAATATTTCCCCTGGCAACCCAGAAGGCGAGAAAGCAGAGCGATGGTTTGAATGCCTGCCAACTCTCGCAGTTGCAAATATTCTGTTAACACGCTCTCTGCTGAAATGGTGAGAATATCAGCTCAGTTTTATGAGAGAAATAACTGCATTTTTGCATGTTATGAAATCAGATGAAGAAACATTTAGTAACAAGAGCCACAGCTCAAACCTTACCAGATGTTAACTTTCTTCAAAGCTGAAGGTGACGTTATGGAATCTTTCATCGTACTTGATCTGACCAGGGGCCCTTTCACACTACACAATTATGCTTCCACTTTAACTGCCATGACAACATCCTATGAAATCCTGAGGTTTGTAGTTCAAGGGACACTTGAGCTCTCTGGCTGAGAATTCCAAGTACTCTTTCTCCACTATAAATCCTAGTACTCTATAGGGTGAAATTGTGACCCTTAAAGTGGAACGATAGTGCTGTAATGTGAAGTGTAAAGGGACCCAGGTCACCTATATACCTACTTGGCTCCGTCTGCAATTTGATGCTGTCAATGGGTGACTTTATGACACTCATTCTCTTTTTAATAGTTCTTTACCTTTGACCTAAACTTCAGCTGGTCTGCCCTTCACACAGATGACATTTGCTGATAGAGAACTGCCCTCTGACAGCCCTTCAAATGGAGGAGTCACCACTCTAAAGTAAGATGACACAAGGCTGCCCTGGTCAGGTGTAGTAGCTCTGCACAGATACATATGATGAATGTCAAGCAGGCATTTGTCTGGGAAATAGAGCAGAATTATGCAGCTAAAGGAAGATGCAGAGGTAGCTGAGTCCCTTCCAGAGCCGGCCCTAGGTAATTTTCAAGTGTAGGTGAACAGAATTTTGCCCCACCCCAAACCAATCACTGAAAAATAAAAGCGTCGGATAAGCGAAAATGTTGGATAATAAGGAGGGATTAAGGAAAAGCCTATTAAATATAAAATTACAAATTAAGCACCAAAACATCATGTTTTACAACAAATCAACAGAACAAGCAGTTCAATACATGGTAATGTTATGTAGGAATTACTATATTTGCAAATTTAGCACCAAACATTGAACAGGGATATAGATAACTTAGACTTAGATAACCCAGATAGCCCCCAGTATTAAAAAAAACCCTCTAAAATCAGGATAATAAAAAAAGAACAACACTCTGAAAACAGGAGAAATCCAGGCAGTAAACAATCAGGGACAGCTAACACCTCCCAAAAAAAGATTCTCCCAGGCAAGAAGAAGCCAGGCCTTGAAGCCACAGGGCCATTAAATGCTAATCAAGGTGATTAATTGCAATTTTATACAGCTGTGTAGGCCCAGCACGGGCGCCGGGAGGCCCTGCACAGCCGCCGGAAGGCCCGAAGGAGAAGGAGGCAGGGAGTGGTGCCATCCTCCCGGGACGATGGCGCCCCTGGGATGATGGCGCCACAGGCAAGTGCCTAGTTCACCTTACAGTTGGACCGCCCCTGGTCCCTTTGGCTGAGAAAAGCAGGATATGATCGATAGAAATGAAGTAGCTGGCATATCACTGTTTACCTCCCATGCAATCATTCAGTGGGTTGGATGTACTCCATATGAAAAGAGAGAGGGGGGAGATTTAGAATATACTAGATTTTCCCGGCCACGCGTTGCTGTGGTATCGTCTGGGGGTTTTGAAAAAAAGTAATGAAGAAGTGGTGGTACTTACTTACTTAGGCGATCCCTCATAGTTCGAGGATGATGGTCCTCCATTTCTTGGAAGACACCTGTGCATGATTTTTTTTTTAATTTGTGGAGGTCGGTGTACAGCCGGTCAACACACAGTCTTCACAGAGTGAGGTTCCAGCAGTGGTGTGGTTAACACAATGAGAGTGGCTTCTCAGTCTGTTGCAGCCTTCTTCCTCCTTCACAGCCGTTGTAACATGTACCATGTTATTCTCCTCCTGCTCCGCCGTTGAGGTCTTTGGGTCTTCAGATTGTTCTTGGTCTGGATCCTCCCTGTGGCCACTCCTGGGAGTGCATGACTCCCGTGGTTGTGCCCCCAGGTCCATTGGAACACGCAAGCCCCCTCACCACGTCAAGGTGACAATCCATCGAGAGGGTTAGGGTTGTGGTTTAATATATGTTATATTATTGTATATATGTACAGTATGCATAAGGTTGTATGTGAACTGCAACTCACATCATGCCTGCTTAACACCTACAAACTCCATCAGTACTTAAAGTCTGTTATGCTGGGCAGTACTGCTGGGGTTCAGTGTGGTCTCTGGCTGTAGGGTAGACTTGAACTCTCACTATGGCGAGTCAGTTGTCTCACATTCCTCCAGTAGTGTAATCCCCTGTTTTCAGAATGTTGTTCTTTGTTTACTGTCCTGGTTTTAGAAAAAAATTTTAATGTTGGGAGCCAGGTTTTGTTCATTTTATTTTTTTAAAATATTTTTTTATTAAGAGTTTCAAATACAAATTTAATAAAACCAAGAAAGAAAGAAAAAAGGAAAAAAATAGGGAAAGTAGAGGGAGGTGGGGAAATGGGAATGGATACTAGTAAAAGTTAAAAAAGAAAAAGGAGGGGGTTTGTGTTCATTTTCAACAGATTTCCCTAGGTAGGAAGCAGCCAGGCAAGTGTGATTTATATACCTATGGAATAATGTCCAGCATGGGAGAAAGAACTCTTGTCTGTTGGAGGCAAGATTGAATGCTGCAATTAGTCACCTTGATTAGCATTTAATGGCCTTGTAGCTTCATAGCTTGGCGGATTCCTCCCTGGGGGAATCCTTTGTTGGGAGGTGTTAGCTGGCCCTGATTGTTTCCTGTCTGGAATTCCCCTGTTTTCAGAGTGTTGTTCTTTAGTTACTGTCCTGATTTTAGAGATTACCTTGTTCTGTATACCATAGTAATTATTATATATTACATTTCTAATCTTATATTATCTGTTTAGAACTGGATTATCTTGAGGCCCCTTCTACATAAAATCCACACTGAACTGGATTATATGGTAGTGTGGACTCAAGATAATCCAGTTCAAAGCAGATACTGTGGATTATCTGCCTGGGCATTCTGGGTTATATAGCTGTGTGGGAGGGCCTTGAGTCAACACTGCCATATAATCCAGTTCAAATCAGATAATCTGTATTTTATAGGCAGTGTGGAAGAGGCCTAAGTGAACCCTGCCAGTCCCCTGGGCGCCATTATGGCTGAGCGGGGGTGGAGCCTACCCTTCTGACTGGCAGCCTGGGGGAGAATGGCTCTTCTTCATCCTCCCTCCTCCCCCTCCCATTTCTAATTGGAGGTCTATGTGTTCCTGTGTGTGCGAGGGAGGGAGGGAGGGAAGCCCCTCCAAGAAGAACAACCCTGGCAGCTGGATCTCTCTTTACCTGATCTTCTCCATGCGCCGGGCTCCCACTTCAGCTGTAAACACAGTCACCCTTCTCAGGGCAAGTGCGGAGAGTGAAGGTAAAAGAGGAGAGTGTACCATTTGGGCCGAAAAGGGAGGGGCCAGTGAAAAATAGATATAGGCCAATCCGGGTTTTTTTGGGGGTGGGGTGTAGAGTGAAGGACATACCTTGGATGTGTTGGTGTATTGTGGCCAAATTTGGGGGCATTTGGTCCAGTGGTTTTGTTGTTAACTCGGTCCTACAAGTGGACAGAACATTTTTATAGAGATAAAAGCCCTTCTGAACATTCTAGCTTCTTATGACTCTTCCTTTTGAGGAGGTGATGTGTGGAGATCAGATTCCTGTTTCCAACCCTTCTTTCAATATGTGGATGATGTGTGTATGACTATAGCAACAGTGATGCTGTTAGAGCCAAACTAGCAGACATAAGTCTATGTCCCATGTGCCCTCAAATGACAGTAGTGCAAAGCTACTTTACTTTTTCCAATCTCCATTTAATTTTATCTACTGAAATATCTACTGAATGTCTTGTAACATATCTCCTGTGGATAAGGGGGGACTACTTACTCTCATCCAGGGATGTAGATACAGAATGGGCAAAATGAAGACATTTCCTTCCAAATAAGAGTTCTGCCTCTTCCCCCCATGAAAAATATTTCAGTCCCTGAATTTCTAGACTTGTCATAACTTAAAACTTGTACGTTTAGAAAGGCAGTTGAGGCATCCACAGAAAAAGGGTGGACAAAGTTACCAATGGAGTGTGAACATAGCAAATGTCAGAGTTCTAGGTGTGAATGAGTTTAATGTCTCACTCAGTGCAAGAATTCATTGTGGGAAACGAAGGAAAATTTCATTTTGCTGGGGCAAAGCCCTAATGGTGCTTCTCTTTGTCTCTATATCCCATGGCTGCTTGACCTGGTTTTCTTAACAGCATCGCTCACCAGCAGGGAATATGATATGAGAAATGGTGAGTGAGTGGAGTGTGAACATCCACATAGGGCTTGTCATATCTAGCTGTCAATAAAAATCAGCCAGTCTGAAACCTATGAGTGATAAAGTAAAAGATCTAAAGAAGCCAAGGGAGACAGTATCTTTTAATTCAAACAAGTAAATCTTTTTGTGTGCAGAGGGAAGTTTGTTCCAGGTCCAGATAAATCTCATTCGGGAACAGGATGTTCTGAACTACATGAACGGAGAGGAAAGGAAAAATAGAATAAAAAGGGGGAAAGCTTGGACTCTAGCCTTTGTTTAACTCTCAGAATCCCCTACCCTACAATGGCTGAAAATTATGGAAACTGGGTTGTTGTATGTCTTTCAGGCTGTGTGGCCATGTTCCAGAAGTATTCTCTCCTGACGTTTCGCCCACATCTATGGCAGGCATCCTCATATAAGAACGATGATATCACATATTCCCCCATCTTCCCAAGCACAGAATACTTCCCTTGTTTTCCCTTGTAATGTAACTTAATTGCCTCATAGGCATTACAAGAATGAATGAATTACAAGTACCATTGTTTATTCCTATCTATTTCCAGTTTCTATTATTGATATGAAATCCTGATGTTTCTGAAACCTCCACATTCCCCACAGGTCCATGACCGGCTGGATCGATATTGCTGTGGCTTTCAGCCAGACTCTTCTGAGCCCTGCGTTCAGGAAATGCTCCACGAGAAATGCCGAAACCCTGCAGAGCTGGTCTTGGTTCATATCTTGGTATGCCACTTCCCAATGGTTGACTGTTTTTCTGTTCTGGCCTCAGTAATTGATGGCCTGGAGTGTTCATGCTTGCCTGCATTTCACTGTACTTTTCTGCTAATGGATAGGATAAAACGTCAGAATAAAATGTCTGGGATGAAAAAAGTATTGCAAATGGAAAGAAGTCCGAGTTCTAACTGACAGAGGAAGAGACTTTGGTTAACTAGCAGAGTAAAACATAATTAATTGAATATAGACCGGAGATGGGAAATGTTCCCTTAAAAAAAAAATTCCCAGAATATCCCCAACTGTATTTGTATTATAATCCCCTGCAAAAGAATTGTTCAACATCTGATCCTGCCTCATTGATTTTTCCAGAAACTGGTGCCCGTACTATGCTGCCATATAATCCAGATTATCAAGAATGATAATCCAAATGATCTACTTTGAACTGGATTATATAATAATGATGATGATGATGATGATGATGATGATGATGATGGGGAAAAAAAACAACAGGAAAAACTCAACCGCTATCAGGACCTCAAGATTGAACATCAAAGACTCTGGCAGAAACCAGTACAGGTGGTCCCAGTGGTGATTGGCACATTGGGTGCCATGCCAAAAGATCTCAGCCAGCATTTGGAAACAATAGACATTGACAAAATTATGATCTGCCATCTACAAAAGGCCACCCTACTGGGATCTGCACGCATCATCCGAAAATACATCACACAGTCTTAGACACTTGGGAAGTGTTCAACTTGAGATTTTGTGATATGAAATCCAGCATATCTATCTTGTTTGCTGTGTCATAATAATAATAATAATAATAATAATAATAATAATAATAATAATATATTATTATTTTTATAATATATTATATATTATAAAATATATTATTCCTCAAAGCACAGCAGACAAAAAACCAGTACAAGAAAGCCACACTACAAACTAGAGCTGACAGCTGGCACAACAAAACATTGCATGGAAAGTTCCTTGACAAAATTGAAGGAAAAGCTGACAAGGAGAAGACCTGGCTCTGGCTCACGAATGGGACCCTGAAGAAGGAGACAGAAGGCCTGATCCTTGCAGCCCAGGAGCAAGCCATCAGAACAAATGCAATTAAGGCCAAGATTGAAAAATCAGCTGATGACCCAAAATGCAGACTGTGCAAGGAAGCTGATGAAACCATTGATCATCTCCTCAGCTGCTGTAAGAAAATTGCACAGACAGACTACAAACAGAGGCATAACTGTGTGGCCCAAATGATCCATTGGAACTTATGCATCAAGTACCACCTGCCAGCAGCAAAGAACTGGTGGGATCACAAACCAGAAAAGGTCGTGGAAAATGAACACGCAAAGATACTGTGGGACTTCCGAATCCAGACTGACAAAGTTCTGGAACACAACACACCAGATATCACAGTTGTGGAAAAGAACAAGGTTTGGATAATTGATGTCGCCATCCCAGGTGACAGTCGCATTGATGAAAAACAACAGGAAAAACTCAGCCGCTATCAGGACCTCAAGATTGAACTTCAAAGACTCTGGCAGAAACCAGTGCAGGTGGTCCCGGTGGTGATGGGCACATTGGGTGCTGTGCCAAAAGATCTCAGCCGGCATTTGGAAACAATAGACATTGACAAAATTACGATCTGCCAACTGTAAAAGGCCACCCTGCTGGGATCTGCACGCATCATCCGAAAATACATCACACAGTCCTAGACATTTGGGAAGTGTTCGACTTGTGGTTTTGTGAAACGAAATCCAGCATGTCTATCTTGTTTGCTGTGTCATACAACATCGTTGTGTCAATAATAATAATAATAATAATAGATGTTTATTTGTACCCCACCACCACCACCTCCTCAAAGGGACTCGGGTCGGCTCGGAGAAGCACTCCAAGTGCTGCATATAAACAACAATACATAAGCATAAACACAATGACATAAGTATAAAAATAACAATGCACATAAAATCCCTAATAATAATAATAATTTTATAATAATTTTATTTTTGTATGCCTCCTCCATCTCCCCAATGGGGACTCGAAGCAGCTCACATGGGGGCAAGCCCAATACAATCATATAATATCATAAAATAGTTAAGACATCAAAGAATGCATTTAAAAACAAATTAACAAGTCATGATTTAAAATAGACATAATTAAAATATTAAACAATCATCCAAGGCGTTAAAAGGTCCAATATGGGACAACAATCTGGGCGACAGTCAAACTGATGAAGGGAGTGTCTATTACAGAATAGAACACACATCAAATAGAGACAACAAGCAGGGAAGATAAATCTGAACGGAAATCAAACTATAAAGTGACAGGGCAAGTTTCAATGTGGATATGGGCCAGGTTATAACGGACTTGTCTAATGAAGTTATAAAAATTGTAAAAATTGTAAAATTTCCTAAAACGCAGTAGAACCTGAGAGTAAAACTGGCTATTAGCAAAAACAATCAAAGTGCAAAGTGACATAAGTGGTGGATCATCAAGTTGACCATAGATTACACAGGGTCAAAGGCCTGTCTAAAGAGCCATGTTTTTAGACTTGCCCAAAAGGTTGGAATAGTGGGGGCTAATCTAATTTCTTTAGCGAGGATATTCCACAGCTGGGGAGCCACCACCGAGAAGGCGCTCTCTCTCTCTCTCTCTCTCGTCCCCACCAATCGTACTTGATTTCCGTGCTGGTTCATAGAAGGAGATGTGGTCTCGAAGATATGTTGGACTCGAAGCATATATGAGTCTACACTGTCATATAATCCAGCTCAAAGCAAATAATCTGGATTTTATATGGCAGTGTAGAAGGGGCCTGGCTGGCATCCTTTTAGTAACACACACAAGTGTAATTCCACCTTACACTTGGATATGTTTGTTGGGGGTCATTGCAGAAGTTAGTACCGTATATACTCGAATATAAGCCAAGTTTTTCAGTCCTTTTTATGAGCTGAAAAAGCCTCCCCCGGCTTATAATCGGGTCAGGGTCAAGGTCAAGGCCGGCAACAGAGCCTGCAGGCTGTTGCTTGCAATATGTGATCCATTTCTCTCTTCTCCCTTATCAGTGTGTTTTCTTTTGCAAAGCCTCCCTCGCTCTTAATCAAGGGAATGTTTTGAAAAGAGAAAGATGCCCTTGCAAGTCAGGAAGAAGAAAAATATATATTCATTAATCTTATGAAAGCATTTCCCCCTGAGATATTTGTTAAACTCTCCTACAGATATATAGGCATTAACCCCTTGCAAGCTTTTGCAATCTCTGTGTCCCTTTATATTTGTATCTATCTATATACATTAATTTTATATATGAATTTTCCCCTCATATGTTTGCAGGTCTTTGCAAATCCTTTATACATATAGATCCATGTACCTGTGTATCTGTAGCTATACATATACATTATTTTAATATATGAATTTACCCTCATATGTTTGCAAGTCTCTGTAAATTTTATGTAGATATAATTATCTATATAAAGAGAGATGTCTGGATAGATATGAATATTTTCTTACCTATCTATATATAGGGCTTGCAAATATTACAGGGGGGAAATGAACACACAAATATATATAGACATGTATTATATATATATAATATTGTAGGGGAAATGCACAGGGAGAGAGAGGGGGGATTTGCAAACGTTTCAGCGGGAAATGCATATGTGAAATTAGTATATATAATTATAGATCTATATCTCGCTCTGCATTGTTTATATAAGCATTGAATGTTTGCCTGTTACTATGCTGGAAGCTGGCCTGAGTCCCCATGGGAGATAGGGTGGGATCCAAATGAAGTTGTTGTTGTTATTATTATTATTATTATTATTATTATTATTATTATTATTATTATTATTATTATTTTATTGTTGATACCATATTGTTTTTGTTGCCCCTATTTTCTACTTATAGAGCTAGTTTATTTTTTTTCTTTGAAATACGGTAAATATTCAAAAACATTTAACCTACAGATGCCTCGATTAATGAAATTTTATTGGTATCTATTTTTATTTTGAAATTTACCCGTAGCTGCTGTATTTCCCACCCTCGGCTTATACTCGAGTCAATAAATTATCCCAGTTTTTGTGGTAAAATTAGGTGCCTCGGCTTATATTCGGGTCGGCTTATACTCGAGTATATACGATATTCCCTTCCTGCCTTCATGGTAATAAATACATTCTCTAAATACCCCCCAAATGCCAACCTCCTTTCTTGTCTGCAGCTTGAGACATTGCTGAAGAACATTTAGTCCTAAACTAATGCAACAGGAAAGCAAAAATAGACAAATGACCTGAAATATTACGTTATGTGGACTGATCATATACACAGCCATGTCCTCATTTTACTACCAAGTTTTACTCTTCTTTTCCAGATCCGGAAGAGCAAACCTTCTCACTTGGTATTTATTGACAATGCAGGCAGGCCTCTCCATCCAGAAGCGAAACTTAATTTCAGGCTTCTGCAAGGCATAGATGGGTAAGATGCATGGTAGGCAAATGTTATGGAAAGAAGCCTGTAAATGCCATGGTTTATATGTTTTAATAATATTACTCTTCTACTTTGTTAGGCAGTAATCTTGAATTGGAATTAGACTAATTCATATACTATACTATCAGACTGGGGAAAATATTGCACAAGAACTTACTGAAAAGCACCTTGTGCAATATCAGGAAAAGCTCCTAAACCAGCATAAGCTCCAGTTAAGCTAATGTAACTATGAAAATTATGCATAAAGTCAGAAATTGTTGTTTGTTTGTTTTTGTTTTTTTTACCAGACTGATTATACTCCCTGTCGGAAGCAAAATATCTTAATCTTGAATACCTGTTTTTTTGCATAAAATATTGCAAACTTTAAAATCTAAATGTCTAAAGGAGCTGATATATGATCGCTTCATATGTTGTAATCATCTCGGCTTATGAGATTCTGTGCCTCAGTGATGATTTCTCGCTTTTTTCTTCCTTCCTTCCTTCTTTAATGCTCATCATCAGGTTTCCCAAGACAGCTGTGACTGTGCTAAAGTCGGGATGTTTACAAAACCTGCTTTTACAATCACTGTATGTTGATAAGGAATTCTGGGAAAGCCAAGGTGGATCCGATGGTCTTAAAGACTGGCTTCACACCATTGACAGGAGAGGACAGATCTTGCTTCAGTATATTCAAGACCATAACTTGACTGTCATTGAGGACTCCTTTCTTTAAACTTAGGCCACAAAGGTAATGGAGTCACTTGCCTGAAAAGGTACATTGAGCCATGGAAGTAAAAATACCTTAGCACTAAGACACCAGCAAATGTACCAGTATTTGGCTTCTGCCATATGTGAATTCAGAAATAAAAATAAACATGAAAACTAATTGTTTGGCTGTGTTGCATATTTATTCAAAATTTTAAGGCTGTCATTAACATCACATTAACAGGAAAATTTTAGAATAAATTTTCCCAGTGTTTTGTTGATGTACAATAGGCCCTCTATTTTTGCAGAGGTAAGGGATGTAGGTCCGCTGGGACAAAAAGAAAGCCAACAATTAACACCGCTTCCCTTAAATTTTTTTACTCCATTGAACAGTTCTCTAGGAATTATTTATATCTTCCAGAATCATGTTGGAAAATTCTATTCCTAGAGAGGTGTTTTTTCTAAGATTCTCTAAAGATCATCCAGTAGGACTGTATGATCATGGGGTTGACTACTGTGTATCTAGATATTCCTGGGGTACCTAGTTATTCCTATACATAACATATTAATCATATCTGTAAATAATCAACTTCACAAAAGTTAAATATGCAAATATGGAGAGCTGGTTGCAATCCTCTTCTCTCCCACAAGATCAACCCTTTTTTGACCAGGAACCACTTTGACTAGGGAACCTCTCTCCAACGTTAGTACCAAAAGAGTTATGAATCAATTTTTGATCAACTTTAGATTCAGTTTGGTTATTTGGGGTGCTGATTCAGAAAACTGCATTGGATAGAAACATCAGCTCTAGTTTCTGATACAGAACATGTGCCATCTAGTAGTCACCCCCGCTTCCAGGCATCGCATGGAAAGGCTCTGTTCAGGGGGAGAGAGGAGGAGGAGGAGAAGCAGCAGTTAGCAGGTTTGTTGTCACTCCTTTCGTGGATAGTCGGCCCTTCCCCTCCCAACATCCCTATTGCCTCGGCACTATAAGAAATTTTCGCAAAACCAGTAGCTCTCGCTGCAACATTGTAGTAATGGTGAGGTGGTAGACCATATTTTAGTTCTTTGGGACTACTGGTGGTCCACAGATCACAGGTTGGGAACCACTGCAGTAAATAATGAAAAGAGAAGCTATCAATCTGATGCTAGTCTCATCCATCAGGCTATACCCGGTACTGGTTTAAATAAATTTCCTTGCATTGCTTAAAATAGAAGGGATTACTCCTATTGTAAGCAATGAAAAACACTAGTGGCAAGAGAACATCCTCACTTCCACCTCCAGTGTTTCATCTTGGCTGCCTTTATTTCTCCATCATTGCCAGTGGAAACTGCTCATAATACACTCTCCTTTCTCCATCCAGATCCACTTCCTTCATCATCTCATCTGCTCTTTCAATCAGCTTCTCCCCCAATTTGGTCATAATGTGCTGCAGCTCTGCCATGCTGATTTAACCATAACTGTTCTTGTTGAAAACTCAAAGGGTCTCTTGGATCTCCTTCTTGATGTAACTGTCCTTCTACACAGTAGTGATGGCCCCATTTCCAACTTTGTTCAACATTTTAAAGGCCTCTTTATATTCTGCCAGCTGTTCTTTGGTAAGATGATGAGCCATGTTGCTGTCTGTAATCCCTCACAACATCTTCTCCTTTTTGAGAAGAATGCACATGCTGATTGTCCTCTTGGAACAGAAAGTCTGTTGTGAGAAGAAAAAGCAATGAGGAGGCCAACAAGTGCAGTCCATATTTTTTTTTATGGCCCAAGGCCTGGATTTGCAGCTTTCTAGAGAAACCTATGAGGAGAACAGGCTAGTCCCTTGTGGCTGATACTTTTGTAGGTTTGGTAAAGGAAGAGGGTGCTCTGTTACCAGATATCCACATCTCTGTAGCCTCGGAAATTGGTGGTAGGTGAAACTGGTGTGGTCATGTTATATCCCAGCCGCCTTTGGGTTCTGAACCTGGTTCAGAAATGAACTTTGACCAGGATGAAGCTTATTTTGACTTTTCACTCAGTTCTCCTCCGAGTTCCTTCCAATTACAGACCCCAGCTGTGGATAGCTCCGAGGCTTCCTTAATTGGGAGAGATACTGATAACACTACTCCCGTGGAAGAACCAGATGTTCCAAGCTCCCCAGGGAATGTATCCTTTAACAGAAGACAGTTTTTGCAGCAACAAAGATCCCAGACACAGCAGCTTCGCAGGAATCAACGATTGGCCTCTAGAGGGGATACTGGATAGCAGATTGCTTTGGGAACCTTTGGGGAGTTGGGTTCGCTGTTATTAGATCTAACTTCTATAAAAGTGTCTTGCACTGTGAGCCAGTTGTGGTGTCAACGTAGCAACTTCACCGTTTCCAGTTACCTGATTTTCAAGCCGAGTCTCCTGCTTCCTGGCGGCCAAACTGAGCCACGACTCCCGTTTTAATCCGGAGTGATTCATGTCCTTGCCTTGTTCCTGAATCCAGATTGCTTTTAGCTTTGTCTTTTGCCTGCCTTGAAATCCAAGACTTTCTAGTGACTTTGGACTTTGTTATCTACTCCTGCTTTCTTGTTGTTTCCCCGCTCAAGAACTTTTCATCAGTTTTGAGCGTGTTTCGGTTTCTGGACTTTGGATAATAATATTGGACATATCTCTTCAACGCTTTGGACTAATTCATATCATTCCTTAAAGGACTACTGCTCACTCATCCTTTCCACTTATTCTTTCCTGAATTTATTATTGTTTTAATAAAGATATTATATGATAATTGGTCTCTGTTTGGTTTCCAGTGTTCAAGCTGCCTTGGGGTGCAACAGGTCATTTGAAATGTGGCACTGGAGAAAGTTTCAGTGGATACCATGGAATGGCTATAAGAGACTGATAAATGAGTCCATAAGGAAATCAATCCTGAACTCTCCCAAGAAGCCAAAATGAGACAACTGAGGCTGTCACACAATGGCCATATCATGAGAAGAGCTGACTCATTAGAAAAGACAGTGTTACTTTGGAAGGCAGAAGGCAGCAGGAAAAGAGGAAGGCCACATTCCAGGTGGATGTGTTTAATATAGGAAGCCATGACTTTGAGTCTGCAAGACCTGAGCAGGTTTGTTGAGAACAGGATGGCTTAAAGGTCTCTCATTTATATAGTCTCCATAAATCCAAGTTGACTTGACTGCAGTGAACAACAACACTGGGAGAAAAGGCTTGTTTGTGGAGGTCAATGATTGTAGGAATAGTATTGGGAACCACATGAGCCATTATCCCACACTTTGTTCACCCTTGATTTACACCATGGGCTCTCTCTGAAACATGGAATTTCTCAAGGCGTCCTACACATCCAATTTCCTATTTGAAAGACATCACAACAGAAAGTGTGTTATTAATTTATTCCTGACATACGCACGTATACACACCTCAGGGCTTGAAGCATCATAATGTGAATGTTATTATATGAGAGGAGGTTGAAGATGTTTTGGTGGGGTGTGTCTGCCACTGGGAAAAAAACCACACCAGAGAAGGCTCTCTGACTGGCTTGCTCAGTTCAATGTGTGATCTTCAAAGGAGGAATCTTTGAATATTACGCAAGGGTGGGGTGGAAGTAGAAAGCTGATCTTTGTTTTTCATCAGCCCTTGTGTTTCAGTAGAACCAGATTCACGGCCGCACTGCAAAAACAGACCAGGGCAGAAGAGAGAGAGGTTAAAATATGGTTTAGACCCTCTGTGTTGATTAAAAATGCCTCTGGAAGGGACTTTACCTATCAGTAAGACAGTTGTAGAAAGCCAAAGCAAATATCATGACTCAAGTTCTGTAAAACTTTCTCAGAACATAAATAAACTCAAAGATCCTCCATTCCAGCCCCACAGCGCTGCAACTACATTCTGCATAGGACAGCAATATTGTTCACTTGTTTGGGCTTCCTGTTTGTTTGTTTGTTTAATAGCCTTCCTTTTTGCTTGTATGAGAAATAAGTATGTTGACTGACAACAGAGTTTTAAAATGCTCTTAAAACAACCCTATTTTTTTTAAAAAAAATCAGTTAAATATCATTAAGTAATCTTTCTGAGTAAGTGCAACACTACTTTGAAATTGTTTAAATGTCTCAAGAGGAGTGCAAATTAAAGAAGAATAAAAAAGGACTAGAGGTTTGGTTTGTTGATCTATAAAAGCAAAACACAACTTGAAATCCACAGGAGGACATTGTCTTTGATAGGCAAATTGCATTTCCATAGTAATGTAGTTGTTTCTGAGTTTTCCAGAATCCCAGAAGGAGAGGTACCAAGACTTACAAAAAATGTCTTGATGTTTTTAATCAGAGATTCATGACTTGTTGGTTGTGAACTACAAATCCAAAGCAGTCCTTGCCTGTGTGGTGAGCAATGCTGTGAAATGCAGTCCAACAAGATCAGGAGAATCATGTAATTTCCATGCCTGTTTTGGAGCATGTTGTGTGCAATTTATCATAGTGCCAAGATGAAGTGTTTAGGTTTGATGCATCAAGTATCCCATGACATCGGGCCATGCCAGCTGGAATGAAGACAAACTGATGGGTCCCTATTAAATAGATTTGCCATCTATGGCAGGGGCAAAACCATGTGTTTCAAGAGCTCTGTCCTCACTGAAACTTGCCTCCCCTCTCAAATCATCCCCCAAAATACATATCTTCTAACCTCCCAACAAATCCTCTGCCATCCCAGCTTCTCAGTTGTTTTTAAAATGATTTGATTTCTCTCTCTTTCTCCCACTTTTTTCCTTAATTCAGTTGCAGCAAACTCAGTTCAAAGCACAAAAGTAATTTACACTCAGTACACTCAGGGGAAGAACTTTCATGACTCTCCGTTTGGCAAACCCATATAACCTTTATCTTCTTGATGCCTGCAAACCACCTTTGGACCACAGCCTTATGCCATACCCTCCTACTATCCCGATCTGCTAATCAATACTGATGGAACCATTTCTGTTAGGGGGAGGAAAGACAATCAAATCAAATACTAGAGATGTGCATGAAAATTTATTCTTCGTTTCCTTCGTGCTATCATTTTGACTGTTCGTCTACACAAAATGATGACATTTTCGTAGGAAACGAGAGGCGACACGAAATTGAAAGCCGCACAGTCATCGTGCTTGCTTTCGTTTTCCTTTCGTTTCTGTTCCATAATAATTATATATATACACACACGCACACGCACACGCACACACAAACACATATAGAAGGATCTGGGATTCTAACTTGAGCCTAGGAGAGGAAAATGCCTCTGCATTAGCTCTGATCTGTGGAAATGGGGGTTAATGTAATAATATTAATAACAATAGTACTCTGGGGAAGATCCAAATTGTTGGTGGATGGTGGGCTAAAGATTGGTGGGTTAAAAGGGATTGAAATGCCCTCCAAGTGTGGCGATTTTCACCCCTCTAGCCCAAAAACTGAGGGTGGGGGAAATGAGCCTCCAAATGGCACAAAACTTTTCGTGTTTTTTGTTAGCCAGACAAAAATTCATGTCGTATAGTTGGACGATTTTTTGAAGCCGGACATGAATATGAAAATGAGACGACACAAATGAAACTACACAAAATGAACAGCAATTCCACACAAATGCATAATTTTATCAAATACACTATCTATGCCAGTTGTATCCCCGATATTCTCAGTCCTTGCCTCCACAAAGGTGGTGTTATTTACTTACTTTAAAAACAAAATATTTCTTGCAAAGACATTTTTAACATCTAAAGTAGGACCAAATGGACGAATGATACAAAACCCTCTAATTTTTGCCTTCTCATTCAATGAGGGGAAATGCTGGACCACAACTGCCAGAATCCCCCAGCCAACATGCCCTGGGGTTATCTTGCTGAGATTCCAAGAAAAGGGAGTTTATCTAGGCTTTAAAATGCAATACATAGTAGAGCTCGTCACCTGCTTTATATTCACTTTATTTCTCCGGATTTGTCTTTGCCCTCTGCTTTTTCTCAAGCTCAGAACTGGAAGGTCCTTTGGGCAGAGACCTGTCCTGAAGCTAGATGCCTTCTTGTTGCCATGGAAAATAAGGGAATAAAATATGAGTCAGTACCTAATGACGACAGCCTCAAGAGTCCCTACTTCTTCTCCAGCATCTTCACAAATTCTTCATAGCTCACTTTCCCGTCTCCATCTGTGTCAATCTCCTTGATCATAGCATCCAACTTCTCATCCATAATTTCTTCTGCGAATTTGAGTTTCATGTCTTCAAAGGAGCCTAAGACCGTCTTCAGTTCCTTAGTGCTGATGGCCCCGTCACCATCTACATCAAAGTGTGAGAAAAGTTCTTTGAAAACATCAAGTTCTGCCTTGGTGAAGGAGTGTGCCATCTTGCCCTTTCTGGTACCCTCAGTAAGTTTGCTTTCTTCTTAAAGGCAGCTCATCAAAACAGGAAAATCTGACATTTGGCACAACCTAAGTCCACACCCGCTTCACTGCCCAAGGCTTGGTAGGAGCAGGTTTGCCCCAAATGTAGGCCAAGCCCTTTTGAGCATGCCTAAAAGCCACAGGAATGGGTGGCAGGTGGAGAGGGCACATGCTGTAATCTTTGATAGATTACACACCTGGCATTATGATTTCAGGATGCCATTCTGCAGTGCGTGTAATCTCGATGTAGGTGTTTCTACAGTAAACGTGCTCACCTATGTCCACACCTTTCATCTGCCCTGGTTTGGCAGGGACAATCACAATTTTTCCTCTGTTGTCCCACTTTTTTCAGCTATTTTTAAAATGTCCCAGCTTGTCTTCTCCCATGTCACCTTTGTCTTCAGCTTATTGTATATATCCAGGTATAGGTCTAGATATTTTAGTCAAAAATTGACTCATAAAGCCTGGGCTGATTTTTGTATATGGGTCAATCTAAGGTAGCCATTCCCTCTTCTGAGTAGAGTGGGGAGAGCTTCATCTGTCCCTAAAAGAAGTACCAAACCCCCTACTTTTTCTCTCGTGGTGTCATTTCTGGCCTTTTTGAATATCTGAGTGGGGAAATGATGGTGGCAGCCACTGACTCTGTAAGGCTGTCAAAGACAGAACGCCACCAAATAGAGTACAACACAGTTTATTGAAGTTACAGAACTAAAAAATGCCCGTAGGAAGCAAAGGACTAGGCAAACACTTGTCTTCAGTGTGAAAAGTAACAGAAACAGCTCCGTTTGAATTAAAACGGTTCGAAAGGATAAACCGGATTAAACAGGAGTCAAAAGTGCTTACTTCAGCCTGGCAATTTAAACAAACAAAAGTTGGTAAACAGAGGTCAAAATGAACACAAAAAGCTGGCAACAGATTCCTTTCTGCTACTCAAACGCTACAGATGAGTAACTCAGGCTGTTTACTCCTCTGTGCAACGAGCGAAATCCGGGTCCAGGCACATCAATCAGGGTAACGGCGGTCAGCAGGGTCCCAATCCGGTCCAAGGTCGAAAACCAAGTGCAGACGTCTAAAGTTCCACAAGTTCCACCGAAAGCCACAGAAGGGATAGTCCAAGGTCGTAGTCAGTCAGTCAGTCCAGCGTCAATCCAGAGTAGGTAATTAATGTCCGTCAAAAAGACGACGGAGGTCCAAGGTATCCAGCAACGAATCACACCCGTCTTCAGGTATTTCCCCAACAAGAGCCCAAGTGTTCGTCCAGATTACCTTGCCCAACGCAATTAGCCATTGATCCTAAACCCCATTTTATCCCAGTTCATAACTCCTCATCGCTGTCAGCTGCTATCCTAATTCCAGGTGCCTCATCATCATCATCCTCATCAGAGCTAAAACACCTTTGACTACGCCCCACAGCATCCCCAGCTGTGGATCCCGCTCCATCCCTCCAGCCCGTCCATGGGTCTGATCCTGCAACACGCCAATCGCCTCCCATGCTATCATTGCCGGTGACACCCAAATCCTCCCTCACACGAGTCCACTCCATGTCATCCTCCTCTGAGCTAACCATCTCTTCCTCCATTCCCTCGGTAAAACCCTCAAATGAGTCTTCATCTGTTGGTTCTGCAAATAAGTCCCGGAGCAGTTTCCTTTCACGCTCCTCAAAAGAGACTGACTCTCGAGGAGTCTTATGACCCCGTCTCCTAGTACCGGAGCCAGAAGGCTCAACCATAACAAAGGCAGAGCTTTTTTTTAAATTTGTTTTTATTGTTGTTTTGTCGTTTTATCCCACTCCCACCCTCCCCTACTTATACATACACTTTATACAACAAACTACAGAAGTTACATTTGAAATATCTATCTCAATCTTAATTTTTCCACTCCACATCTTAGTACGTTCTCTAAATAGTTCCTAACTGGTTCCCACATCCCCTTGATTATTGCAATATTTTCAATTTTATCTATATTATTCCATTTGCAATTTGTGATTTCTACATTTAACATATCAACTATATACTTATACCAATTCGTCAGAGTCCATTTTGTTTTATCTTTCCAACCCCTCACTAAAACAATTTGTGCACATGCTATTAATTTGTCAATCATTTTTTTTCTTTTTGTATATTCTTCACTTCTGTTATCCTTGCATGTAGTACATTTCTATTAACTATTACTATTTGTAGATTTAGCATTCTATTGATTTCTCCTTCAATCATTCTCCAGTATTCTTGCACCCAATCGCACTCCCATATCATATGATTAAACACCCCTCTTTGTTCACAACTGTGCCAACATCTATCCTTCATCCCTGGTAAAAAACGTGAAAGCTGTGCAAGAGTTCTGTACCATTTTTGTAACATTTTCCTTCTTGCTTCCCTTAATACATTGTACTTTTCTTTTGCTATATTACTTATTTCTCTTTGTATATCTTCCCTCTCAATTTCCATGTCCATTCTCCATGTTTGGAAAATTTCCTCTATTATTTCTTCTTTTACCATTATAATTTGTTCATACAGATCTCCTGCCACCTTTTTTTCCTCTCTCAAACATTTCATAATCACCTTCTCAAATGGACTGTCCTGTTCTCTAATTTTTTCCCTCAGTCTAAAAATTTCCTTTCTTATAGCCCAGCTTTGAATCCAAATTCCCTGATCCTATCCAATTCTGAATTTCTTTTTGTTCTACAGGGTCTCCATCTACTGTATACAAATCCTCCACTAACCTTTTCCCTCTACTTTCAATTGATCTCAATGTTCTACCTATAATTTCGTTATCATTGTAATTAATTTGCCATATAGTTGCCATCTTATTCTCATTGCCTGGACTTAGCTTCTTCTTTCTTTTTTTCCACACTTTTATTGTTCCTTCAAAAGGTAATGCAGAGCTGATACTTTCCCCTCTCTGTGGAATCCCAGGTACTACAATTTCACTTTCCATCCCACCTTCTGAATATTAAATTAGATTTATTAAAATTGATGTTTATAATGATATTTTGACCATTATGAGTTTTGCTCTGTGGTTTGTTTGTTTTATAAAATTACTCTTCCAAGACCTTGCAAAGAAATTTCTTGTGAATATGATTATATTACAAAACAGGTTCTTGTTTACATAGTGGGGTGGCTAATTTAACATAATTCATTGAACACACCATGGGCCCTGGTATGAGATTTAATTGGAACATTTCATTAGTTGCCACCATCACCATTTTTCAAAATGTAATTGTTTTCCTACAGTACAGACAAAGTGACCTTTTGTCTCACTATCAAAACAGAGCTTACTTTCTCCTACTTTATATATACAGTAGAGTCTCACTTATCCAACATAAACGCGCCGGCAGAACGTTGGCTAAGCGAATATGTTGGATAATAAGGAGGCATTAAGGAAAAGCCTATTAAACATCAAATTAGGTTATGATTTTACAAATTAAGCACCAAAACATCAGGTTATACATCAAATTTGACAGAAAATGTAGTTCAATACGCAGTAATGCCATGTAGTAATTACTGTATTTACGAATTTAGCACCAAAACATTGCCACATTTACTCCAAAAACATTGACTACTAAAAGGCAGACTGCGTTGGATAATCCAGAATGTTGGATAAGCGAATGTTGGATAAGTGAGACTCTACTGTAGTATGAGTTTTACAAGTTCTCAGATGTCATTAAATGGCAACATTATAAAAAATAAACAAAGATCGCCATGTTGATCCATGCGAAGAAAAATGCAAAGATGAACCAAGAAGTATTACTTTTAGCATGACCGTTCAAATTGTTACATAACAGCATGCTTTTGTAGCATTTTAGTTGGTCCTTGCAAAATCTCTGCCAAATATTGATTTCCACCTCTTATAACAGTTGTCGTAATAATTAATATGGACAAAAGTCCACTAATGTCATAAATAAATATACAGTCTTGCTTATCCAACATAAATGGGCAGCCAGAACGTTGGATAAGCGAAAATGTCGGATAATACGGAGGGATGAAGAAAAGGTTGTTAAACCCGAGAGAACCCAGGGAGGAGAGAGACAGCAAGGAGGGAAGGCGAGTCCAGAGCAGGAGCAAGAGAGGAAGAGAGGAAGGAAGGAAGGAAGGAAGGAAGGAAGGAAGGAAGGAAGGAAGGAAGGAAGGAAGGAAGGAAGGAAGGAAGGAAGGAAGGGGAGCCTTGTTGCAATTCTCTGAGGAATAGGAAGAGCCTTGTTTTTATTCTTCCAAGCCAGAAGCAGCCAAGGCACGTTGAATAATGCGGAATGTTGGATAAGCTAAAGTTGGATAAGCGAGACTCTACTGTAAGGTAAAGTTAAAGGTTTCCCCTGACGTTAAGTCCATTCATGTCTGACTCTGGGGGTTGGTGCTCATCTCCATTTCTAAGCTGAAGAGCCGGTGTTGTCCATAGACACCTCCAAGGTTATGTGGTCAGCATGACGGCATGGAGCACCATTACCTTCCTGCAAAAGTGGTACCTATTGATCTACTCACATTTGCATGTTTTCAAACTGCTAGGTCGGCAGAAGCTGGGGCTAATAGCGGGAACTCACTCCGCTCCCTGGATTCAAAGTGCCGACCTTTCAGTCAGCAAGTTCTGCGCCACGAGGGACTCTACTGTACCTGTCAATTTATGGCAACATCATGAATTTCACAAGGTTTTCTTAGGTAAGATGTCCTCAGAGATGGTTTGCCTTTGCCTTCTATTGAAAATATCAGAATGAAATGAGATATCAGAAAAGCCGTCATGTGGAAGAGTGAGTCAACTTGTTTTCACCTGCTCCAGGGAAAAAGACCTAGAACTAATGGATTTAAATAGCGAGAAAGGACATTTAACTAGTTTTCATTAAGAACTTCCCAACTTCAGCACAAACTGCCTTGGAAATTGGTGGCGAAGTGCATTAACTTCTGAACTTGCAGACCGAAAGGTCCCAGGTTCAAATTGCAGGAGCGGCTTGAGCGCCCACTGTTAGCTCCAGCTCCTGCCAACCTAGCAGTTTGAAAACATGCAAAATGTGAGTAGATCAATAGGTACCGCTTTGGCGGGAAGGTAACGGTGCTCCATGCAGTCATGCCAGCCACATGAACTTGGAGGTGTCTACGGACAACGCCAGCTCTTCGGCTTGGAAATGGAGATGAGCACCAACCCCCAGAGTCAGACATGAGGAGCTGGAGCTAACAGTGGCCGCTCCCGCCGCTTCCGAGGTTTGAACCTGGGACCTTTCGGTCTCCAGCTCAGTGCTTTAACGCACTTCGCCACCGGGGCTCTAAATGGATTTAACTTTCCCATAGTTAAACATAGTTAAACATAAAAAGATTTTAAAAGAAACTGAAAAGTTTTTTTTAAAACTTATGGATTTATAACTATGGGAGGGCAACAGGATGTTCGGTGTAGGATAGCAGAGTGATGAA
Organism: Anolis carolinensis; assembly: GCF_035594765.1. Lineage (NCBI taxonomy): Eukaryota > Metazoa > Chordata > Lepidosauria > Squamata > Anolidae > Anolis > Anolis carolinensis. The sequence continues at coordinate 70,497,421 of NC_085846.1, forward strand.
GCGTTTGTGTGGTGGAGCTACTGAAAATATACAATACTGTGGGTGACTGTCCCAATATATTGCTGGGATCAACAGATGCTTTGTGATGTTCCTTCCAACTTCATAGTTCTATGATTTTATGACAGCCAGTTTCATTTTCCTTTATAGTAGCTTTGCTAGCAGCACTTGAAGATCACCCAATACCCAAAAGCTTCCTTACTTCCACACACATTGGGGAAATTCTTTTTAAAAGAATAACTGGCAAGCTTCAAAATTATTTAATTCTGTTGTTTTGATTACACGGTCAAATGGGACACCTTTCTATAAACATCTTTTTGCTGTTTCATTGCTAGTGATACTTCTTTGACAGAGTAGGTTTAGGTATGGCTTGTTGGATGTTGTAGATGTAAATAAATAGAAGCTTTACCATGGCTTCTGAACCAAAGTTTACCTTGCAATGTAATAACGTGCCACTCAGGTTTGTGAAATAAGTAACAGTAACTTCAGCTCAGTAGGTCAAACAGAGCAACAATATATAGAGTAGTCTCTCTGACTTCTTACAGAGAACAGAGGGAATAAACAGTCCTTTTAAAACAGCCTTTAAATATGCCTCATTGTCTCAAAAATGATCAGGCTTCAGAGAGTTGGCAGCCATTAATTCCAACGCTCTCTGAGGTTAAAGTGTCTGCTCAAACTGTTTCTTTCAGCAGCAAGGAGACAGTAGCCAATCAGAATGTTAGCTCCTAGAACACTTAGCCAATTAGCTGCTGACACATATCTTTCCAGTCAACCCATTACATCATGGTGCCTTTTACAAATCCTCACATGGCTGAATGTAACTGAAAATGTTGTGGCAGCTCAAACCTATGAGGTATTTCCATGCTTCTCTGCTGTTCTGCCCTCTCGTGCTCTGAGGTCTCCCATACACTAAAATGTGGCGACATCAAAATCTCATATAACAGACTGGCATTCCCATTGTTTGCCCTCTTCATCCTGAAACACCAGCCAACGGCTTTAGAAAGCCCCATCTTGAAATTGCTTCCGACTTTCCTTTGCCACTGTTAGTTGCCATGGAAATGATTACAGGGACTTATCCTGGAAGGCAGCCATCGAGAGCTAAAGAACCTTTACAAAATTAATATCCTATTTTCATGTAAATTATTTCTGGTCATAATAATGAATCAGGGGAAAAGGTGAGAAAAGCAAACTTGACACTGTCAACACAAGATTGCAACCGCAAATGACAGCCAATGTTATCCATTTTGTGTTGACATTCCATTAAAAGTCCGGTGCTCCAGCTGACATACGTAAGGCAAGTGGCGGTTAAATTATTTCCCCAGCATCAATATTCCACTATAGGAAAAAAAAGTAAAGAAGAAGATGTACATGCCAGAAAAGGGGGAAAGTCAATTTGGTTTGCTCACCCACTCCTGTTTTTAAGATTTTTTTCAGACACTCCGGTTTTCCAGATGGTAATTTGACCCTTTGAGAGCTTCATTAAGTCCAAATGACTTCAAGGAAAAGGAATAATAAACTCTAGTTTCCTTTGCATGCTTTCTTCCTTGATGTTCACTCAAGCGGAATCTATGCTATGAAATCTGGAACTACTATTAGCTATTCATTAAACGGCTCTTTATGAATTAGATCAGAGAAAAGGCCGTGGATGTTACTGCATGCATTATTGACCCTTCTTAACTATGATTAATTTAAATGGATTAAAATACATTCCTATAAAGTGGACTAGGGTCCCGATCCCCACTCAGCCATAGGAACCCACTGTTTCTAGGGCAAAATACGCCCTCTCATCTTCTGAAAGAGGCAAAAGTAAAACCCCTCCAAACAAATTGTGCCAAGGAAACTCTGATGGATTCACGCTAGAGTTGCCATAATTCAGAAATGATTTCCCAGTACCCAACAACAACAAAATCAATCAATCAATCAATCAATCAATCAATCAATCAATATATAATATATTAGCTGTGCCCAGCCACGCTTTGCTGTGGCAAAGTATGGTGGTATGGGAAATAAAGTATTGAGGAATTGATGGTAAAGATTTCCCCTGACATTAAGTCCAGACGTGTCTAACTCTGGGGGTTGGTGCTCATCTTGAGTCTACACTGCCATATAATCCAATTGAAATCAGATAATCTGTATTTTATAGGCAGTGTGGTAGAGGCCTGATTGAAGTGGCCCTGGGCTGAGTGGGTTGCTAGGAGACCAAGTGGGTGGAGCTTAGCCTTCTGACAGCAGACCAAGTGGGTGGAGCTTAGCCTTCTAACTGGCAGCAATTGGATAGAAACAATTATTCCTCTCCCTCCAACTAGGACTTTATATTTCTTTTATTTTTGTTGTATGAACGTAGAGGCATGGATGAGGGGTTGTGCTGCCAAGTTTAGTGTTTCTGGGATGTGTAGTTTTGTTGTTTTGTCCTAGGCCGAAATTTCATTACCCTTTTATATATATAGACTAGCTGTGCCCGGCCACACGTTGCTGTGGCGAAGTATGTTGGTATGGGAAATAAAGTACTGAGGAATTGGTGGTACAGTAGAGTCTCACTTATCCAACACTCGCTTATCCAATGTTCTGGATTATCCAACGCATTTTTGTAGTCAATGTTTTCAATACATTGCAATGTTTTGGTGCTAAATTCGTAAATACAGTAATTACTACATAACATTGCTGTGTATTGAATTGCTTTTTCTGTCAATTTGTTGCAAAACATGATGTTTTGGTGCTTACTCATAACATAATTTGATGTTTAATAGGTTTTTCCTTAATCTCTCTTTATTATCCAACATTTTCGCTTTTCCAACATTCTACCGGCCCGTTTATGTTGGATAAGCAAGACTCTACTGTACTTGTATTGTTTTCCTGTATTTATTATTATTATTATTATTGCATGTATTATTTTACTCTATTATTATTAAAAGGATACATAAGTACATTTACATTGAAGAAGATGAGAATAATGATTTGATCAGAGTTAAATCTTAAATTTGAGCTTTATGTAAATATTCAAAAACATTTAACCTACTGATGCCTCAATTAATATAATTTTATTGGTATCTATTTTTATTTCTGAACTTTACCAACCTCGACTTATACTGGAGTCAATGTTTTCCCAGTTTTTTTGTGGTAAAATTAGGTGCCTCGGCTTATATTCGGGTCGGCTTATACTCAAGTATATACGGTATTTATCTACTCATAATTGCTGATTTCGAACTGCAAGGTAGGCAGAAGCTAGACTGATGGTGGGAGCTCACCCATGGCTTGAACTGCTAACTTTCCGGTCGGCAAGATCTTTTCATAGCTGGCGGTTAAACAGCTATGCCGCAGTCCAATCACTGGCTAACTTATTGAGGAATGCTTTTCCTAATTCCCTTTGCAGAAACCAATATAATTTGGTTCTTTAGTACAGAAATGCTTGTGAAATTGTTTATAGTTAAGGGGAGAAATATGACAGAATTTCTCAGCAATGCATATGTGACATGGTTCTAAGTAATAGCCATCAAGCTCAATGCTACTGGAAAGAAAAGAGAAGAAAAACAACAAAAATCTCAGCATCTGAATTCTCAGGACCAATTTACACAGTGATGTCTGTAATGTCTCTGACCAATCTGATATTACTGTATATACTCGAGTATAAGCCTAGTCTTTCAGCCCTTTTTCAGAGCTGAAAAAACTCCCCTCGGCTTATATTCGAGTGAGGGCCCTGGCCAGCTTATATTTGGGTCAGCTTATACTCAGGTAGATAGGTAATCAGAGTTTGACAGTCTCATCTTATTAAAGTCTTATTATTATCTTAAATTACAGTTTTATATAAATACAGTAGAGTCTCACTTATCCAACATTTGCTTATCCAACATTCTGGATTACCCAACACATTTTTGTAGTCAATGTTTTCAATACATCGTGATATTTTGGTGCTAAATTTGTAAATACAGTCATTACTACGTAGCATTACTGCATATTGAACTACTTTTTCTGTCAAATTTGTTGTATAACATGATGTTTTAGTGCTTAATTTGTAAAATCATAACCTAATTTGGTGTTTAATAGGCTTCTCCTTAATCTCTCCTTATTATCCAACATATTCGCTTATCCAACGTTCTACCGGCCTGTTTATGTTGGATAAGTGAGACTCTACTGTATTCAAAAACATTTAACCTACCGATGCCTCAAATAATGTGATTTTATTAATTTATTATTAATTTTTATTTTTGAAATTTACTAATAGCTGCTGCATTTCCCACCCTCGTCTTATACTCGAGTCAATAAGTTTTCCCAGTTTTTGTGGTAAAAATTAGGTGTCTCGGCTTATATTCGGGTCGGCTTATACTCGAGTATATACGGTACTTATTTATTCTACACTTGTGGCATAACCTAGTCAAAGCTAAGTGTTTTCAAGGCCTTTGATTTGAATTACAGAGATTAAAGGCTTAAAGTCATGAAGCTGGAAAATGGTTACAACCAGGTGGCTCCTGACCTTGATGGTTTCCCAAAGATGTTCATGTGTAAGCTTGGAGATAACAGTTATTGCTACAAAAGTGCTCTGCCGAGGCCGATCTATTATCAACGAGATAGTAGACGGAGTTCTATTCTATCACAGCAGAGCTTTTATCTTTCATAGAAGTAAACAAAACATCAGGCTAATCTACCTCCATTAATCTTTCTGCCTTCTGCTTATATACCATGCCTGCATTTTAAATATTGTCATTATTTTAAAAGGTACCGCTAAGTAAAACAGGAGTTCAGCAACCAGTCACAAATAGAAACCCAGCCTTTTCAGTAACAAGTATAAGGAGCAAATGAAGGGTGTGAGACATGGAAACTAGGGAAGAAATGCTGCAGTAGGAAGAAACAGCTGTGGGTAGGAAACAGCCTAACTATGCATATCTTCTAATCATAATATTGTTTCAGCTGCTATGATGTCACATAATGTTTTGTAGGATAATACCTCACACAGGACATGGGAGTGTACAGTAGTGGGAAAACATGCAAGAAGTGAGGTTGGGTTTCCAGGATGTCCTTTGCTCCCTCGCATGCATGCTACATACCCACTAACGTTTAACAGCTGAAGACCAGGACATACATATCCAAGCACTGTATGGTCAAGAAACCCAAAGTTATAAATTAAGAAGAACATGAATCAAGGAACATGAAAGGCACTGTTGTGAATGCGCCTTCGGAGACTGTGAATGATAGTGGTGGGATCAGGAGAGGAAGGAAAAACCCTCACGAGGAGGGCTCGTTGGAGGATTTGTTTAGGAAAAGGGTCAGGGAGTCTTCTGAGGAGGATTCATGTGGGGATCCTGAGGTGGAAATGGATGCTGGGGAACAGGTGTTAACGGAGGAATTGGGCACGGACTGGGCACGGACTGGGCACGGGCACCGGAGATGCTTGGGGATGAATCGGGGCCCATGGATACTACTGATGCTGGGGAAGCTTTAGTGTCTTCAGAAGCAGATCCCACTTGGTCTGCTTGGAGGAGTGAGAGGGGGTCCACAGGCATGGATAGAGTTGGGCATGGGCAGGATGATTGGGACTCTGATGAGGAATTCGGAACACCTGACCCAAGGGCATTGGCTGTGTGGAGTTCTGATTCAGATTAAGAAGTTGAGACACCTACTCTTTGGGCGTGGATAGTTTGGAAGCCCAGGGAGACCTGGACATATTGGGGTTGTTTGGCCATTATACCTTGCGTATGGCAAGGTGTTGCTGGGCGCCATTGGGTTTCCTGTGTGTGTGTTACTGAAGACTGGACTGGGACTTTGCAATGGATCTGCTGTTCGCCCTCGTTGCGTTGGCTCTCTGTGCCATTTCATGTTGTGACCTTCTTGGATGACTTCAACCTCTCGGACCTTGGACTGGAACTTGACTTGGCTTTGCTCTTTGCTCTCAATCCGTGGCTTGGCGTCGTTCTCTATTCCGTGGCTGTCTGCTGTTGCTGACTACTACCTTCACTCCTGATACCGACGCTGTCTGCTTATCCCGACTTCGGACCGGCTTGACAACGTTCTCCTGCTCTGCTCTGGCTTGGCGTTTGCTTCTGCAGCAGCTTGGTGCTGCTGGTTTATCCCGACTTCGGACCGGCTTGAAGACGCTTTCCCGCTCTGCTCCTTTAACTCTTGGTTTGGTGTATGTTCCAGCAGCGGTTGCTGTGAACTCGCCAGCGTCTCGCTGTTTCGCTGGCTTTGCTGCTCTCAACTGGGAGTAACCTAGCTTAGTTTGGGCGTTTGTTTGTTTTGAACTCCTATTTGTACTTTTGAGTTTTGGGAAAGGTTTGTGGGCTTCAATACTACTTGCTTTAGTTCATGCCTCCATTTTTCAGCCCATTGTGAACTTTTGGGTCAAGTTCTAGAACTTTAAATTTAACCCGGATTATAGCTCTGGCTAATCTGGATTATTTGCCAGTTCTTGTTTTTGGGGGTTTTACCCGCTTGTTCTACTTAATAACACTGAAAGTTAAATGTTTTAAGTCTTTTTAGTTTGTTGAGCTATTTTTTGGACTGTTGCTTTAATAAACTCTATTTTGCTCTCTAATTGGCGTCTGACTTTTGACAGGCACTGCAGACTAATCCAACCAGAGACATCAGCCATAGCAGAGCACTCAATGAACCAATCTGGACACAACATACTATTTGAGAACACAGAAATGCTGAACCACTCTCACAACCACAATGTCAGACTACACAGAGAAGCCACTGAAATCTACAAGCATGTGGACAAATTCAACAGAAAGGAGGAAACCATGAAAATATACAAAATCTGACTACCAGTATTAAAAAAACCCCTCTAAAATGAGGACAGTAAATAAAGAACTACACTGAGAAAACAGGAGAATTCCAGACAGGAAACAATGACGGCCGGCTAACACCTCTCAACAAAAGATTCCCAGCTTACCTGTCTGAATGTATCTCCCTCTATGAACCATCTTAGAGGTTAAGATTTTCTAGAGAGGCTCCGCTCTCGGTCCCACCTGTGTCGTAAGTGCGTTTGGTGGGGACGAGATACAAGGCCTTCTCAGTGGTGGCTCCTCGGCTCTGAAACTCTCTCCCCAGTGAGATTAGATTAGCCCCCTCCCTCCTGGCCTTTAGGAAAAAAAACAAAGATGTGGTTGTGGGACCAGGCATTTGACCAGTAAGGCAGTGCAAAGACTAATAAGGAATATGTGCAATGACAATTGGAATGGCCACAGTGTACGATTTTTGGATCATGAGATTTTAATTTTATATTAGGATGTTTTTAATGCTTTGTCTTAGTGTTAAATGTCACACATGCCTATGCTTTAATGATTTTAATTTAGAGTTATATGTCTGTGTCTAGTCATTATGAATTTTATTACATGTATGTTGGCACTGAATTCTTGCCATTCATATGTTGTAAACTGCCTTGAGTCCCCCTAGGGATGAGAAAGGCGGTATATACATATACTAAATAAATATAAATAAAGGCATTCCCCCAGGCAGGAAGCATCCAGGCTTTGAAGCTGAAAGGCCAATGCTAATCAAGGTGGTCAGTTACAATATTCACACTTGCCTCAAACAGACAAGAGTTCTTTCTCCCACCCTGGACTTTCCACAGATATATAAACCCCACTTGCCTCATTTCTAACAGACTTCACAACTTCTGAGAATGCCTACCATAGAGGTGGGCGAAACATCAGGAAATAATACTTCTGGAACATGGCCATTCAGCCTGGAAAACTCCCAGCAATCCAGTCATTCCAGCCATGAAAGCCTAAAGGTAAAGGTAAAGGTTTCCCCTGACATTAAGTCCAGTCATGTCTGACTCTGGGGGTTGGTGCTCATCTCCATTTCTAAGTTGAAGAGCCGGCATTGTCCGTAGACACCTCCAAGGTCATGTGGCTGGCATGACTGCATGGAGCGCCGTTACCTTCCCGCCAGAGTGGTACCTATTGATCTACTCACATTGGCATGAAGGCCTACAACAACACAAAGGCACAACTAGGCTAGGAAATAGCTGCAGCAGTTTGCTTTTACCTGAGCCTACTGGAAATTGTAAGATTTCTTCTCTCCTCTTCCCTTGCTACTGAGTTTGGACATCTTTAACGCTGGGACATTTTAACAGCAATTGAAAAACTGGAACAGCAGAGGAGTAATCGGGTCTTTTCCTACCAAATTAGGATAGTTAAAAGGTACAGTATATTAGTGTAACAATTACTGATGTGTGATATTTTAACATATTGCATGAGGACATACAGCAAAGTTTCAAGACCTGAAATGATAAAGCTACACCTAAGAAGAACTACATTTCAAAAACTTGACTCTTTTAGTGTTAAATTAACAAGGCATCTGTCCTGCAAGTTTTCCAAGGCTTTTGTTTGTATTAGTGATTATAATAGCTGGCACCAATAGCTATTGCCTGACTTTCAGGAGGTAATTTTATTTATTTATACTGTTGGTAGATGATGCTCAAAAGAACTTCTCATGAATATGTCATACCATAGAAACAGTGGCCCTAGAGACGAATGGATGTAAATTAGTCGGCGGCTTTATTTGCATCCAACAAAGAAAGAGATAAAGCTCCCACTGTGATGGATTTCCTTCATTAGTTAGAGAATGCCTAAGGTAGCACAGCTGACATTATCGCTTTCAAATGGTTAGGCAAACAGTTCATCAAAAGAGTCCCAAATTGTCAGGAAATGAAATAGATTAATGATTAGCAAAGCTAAGATTGCTGAATTCTGTGTTTGAAGTTGCTGTTAAATGGAGTTTTTGTTTTGTAACTTCAAGTGCATGCATGTACAAGCACAAAAGCATAAAATGCCATGAAGAGGCAGGCCACAATTTCCAGTCATACTAAAGTTGTTTTCATTATAGAAATAAATAGCTAGCTAGAAAAAAAACATAGAGAAAAAAGGGGGGAGATATGCTGTTGGTGTATGCTTACGGAGCTTTGGAGAAGAATTCCTTAAGCAAACTCTTGAAATGAAGCAATTTAAAGCAACTGTGGATAGTGAGATCTGGACCGCAGATAACGAAACCTTAAGTGCGAATACCAAGTTCCGTAAGCGGGTAACAGTACCGGCGGCAGGCTGCCTGTGGATCCATGTGCTTGGTGAGACGAAGAAGCTATCCAAATGTTCCCAAATTAAGAAATCTCACCAAACTGAAGCAGAAGCCACCGAGGTATTTTATTAAAGTCAGCTGAAGTGGATGCCAGCTCGTGGTAAACCGCCAAAGGAAGCTGAGATGCCTTACTTACTTAGGTGATCCCTCGTAGTTCGAGGACGATTGTCTTCCATCTCTGGTGTCTTGGGGGTGGGTTCTTAGGTGGCTGAAGAGACCTATTCTTGATCTGCATGTTCTCCCGCAGTGAGGACATCGGTTTCCAGGTGGAAGACGGTCCTAGTCACGGTTGGCTTCACGTTCCTTCCTCTTGGCACGTTTCTCCCTTAAGCCCTCCATTCGTGCCTCTTCGAACTCCACAGCACTGCTGGTCACAGCTGACCTCCAATTAGAGCGCTCAAGGGCCAGGGCTTCCCAGTTCTCAGTGTCTATGCCACAGTTTTTAAGGTTGGCTTTGAGCCCATCTTTAAATCTCTTTTCCTGCTCACCAACATTACGTTTCCTGTTCTTGAGTTCAGAGTACAGTAGCTGCTTTGGGAGACGGTGATCGGGCATTCGGACAACGTGGCCAGTCCAGCGGAGTTGATGGCGTAGGAGCATCGCTTCAATGCTGGTGGTCTTTGCTTCTTCCAGCACGCTGACATTTGTCCGCCTGTCTTCCCAAGAGATTTGTAGGATTTTTCTGAGGCAGCGCTGATGGAAACGCTCCAGGAGTTGAGAGTGACGTCTGTAGACTGTCCACGTTTTGCAGGCGTAGAGCAGGGTTGGGAGGACAATGGCTTTATAAACAAGCACCTTGGTATCTCTACGGATGTCCTGATCCTCAAACACTCTCTGCTTCATATGGAAAAATGCTGCACTCGCAGAGCTCAGGCGGTGTTGTATTTCGGTGTCGATGTTGACTTTTGGGGAGAGGTGGCTGCCATGGTAGCGGAAATGGTCAACGTTTTCTAATGTGACACCATTAAGTTGTATTCCTGGTATTTCAGAGGGATTAGCTGGTGCCTGTTGGAAGAGCACTTTGGTTTTCTTGATGTTCAATGAGAGGCCGAGCTTCTCGTATGCTTCTGCAAAGGTGTTTAGAGTGGCTTGTAGGTCTTCTTCTGAGTGCGCACAGACTACGTTGTCATCGGCATATTGGAGTTCTATAACAGATGTTGTAGTGACCTTGGTTTTGGCTCTTAGTATGTTGTTGTATAAAAAGGCACTGAATATTTGCCTTATATGTGTAGTGTAATTCACTCTGAGTCCCTCAGGGGAGATAAGCATAATACAGTAGAGTCTCACTTATATAAGCTAAACGGGCCAGCAGAAGCTTGTATAAGCGAATATCTTGGATAATAAGGAGGGATTAAGGAAAAGCCTATTAAACATCAAATTAGGTTATAATTTTACAAATTAAGCACCAAAACATCATGTTATACAACAAATTTGAAAGAAAAAGTAGTTCAATACGCAGTAATGTTATGTTGTAATTACTGTATTTACGAATTTAGCACCAAAATATCATGATATATTGAAAACATTGACTACAAAAATGGCATCGGCATTTTGGAGTTCTATAATAGATGTTGTGGTGACCTTGGTTTTGGCTCTCAGTCTGCTGAGGTTAAATAGCTTGCCATCTGTCCAATAGATGATTTCCACTCCGGTGGGAAGCTTCCCATCAACAAGGTGAAGTATCATAGTGATGAAGATGGAAAATAAGGTGGGGGCAATAACACATCCCTGCTTGACACCTGATTCCACCTTAAATGGGTCACTTTGGGAGCCGTTGCTGTCCAAGACTGTTGCCATCATGTCATCACGGAGGAGCCGCAGGATGTTCACAAATTTGTCAGGGCACCCAATTTTTGGAGGATGGTCCAGAGAGTGCAGCGATTCACTGTGTCAGATGCCTTTGCAAGGTCAATGAATGCCATGTGCAGAGATGCCATAGCATTGAAAAATAGACATTTTTATACAGTAAAACCCTTTGAAATGTCCACTCCTGCCCCAGCTGGAGCCATGATTAGATGAGCTCTGTCGACGTCATGATCAGCTGGGTGGGATTCTCTGCAGACAGGCATGTAGCAGAGGGGGGGGGGGCTTGAGGGGCTTGAGCCCCCCCCCCCCAAAAAAAAGTCTCAGAGTAGTCCATGAGAATGCCTTATATTTATTATTTAAACTGTTAAGTTTATTAATATCATGATCTGAACACCATGCTCAATATATCCCATATGCATGGGGGTATTGGGATAACGATACAAAAGGTTTGCTGGGATAGATCCTCTCCCACCCAGATTCAGCCCCCCCCCAGCAAAATCCCAGCCCCCCTCCCCCCCCCCCCCGAATCAAAATCCTGGCTAAGGGCCTGTCTGCAGAGGTAGGACCATGGCACCCAGCGACCAATAGGAAAGCATTCTCCACTTCCAAGGCAAATTCCCGTTCTCCAATTACTGACGGGTGGCATTCCGGTCTGGGAGACAAAGGATTGTAAAGTACAATTGAATTAATCTCCTTTATCCCAACAAGGGACAGAACAAAGAGGGCCTATCAAGTCCCATGCATTTTATGGAATGTCTTTGTGTTTGTGAGTGACCCATCGAGGTGGGTCTGTTATCGACCGCGTTTTAGGGGATCGGGCCCTTAAGGAGAGACCCGATCCGGTCCTGAGAGAACGGACCTTGGCGGAGCCAAAAGGAAAATACGAGCCGCAATACAACCTGAAGCCGAAATGAAGAAGGTCCGCCAAAGTTGAAGGAAAATCCGCCAAGGAGTCTTTATTGAGCAATTCAGCTGAAGAGGACTCTAGTAGCGATCATTCGGTCTACTAGTAGTACCATACAATCAAAATAAAGCCATATTTATACAAAATTTCAGTCTGACAGCCCTTTGAATTTCCCGCCCTGCTTCCCCGCCTATCTGATCGTTGATAGGCTAGAAGGTTGAACGAGGCGGGCTTTCGCTTCCCGCCTCGCTTCGTTGGCCCAATAGGAAGCTGCCTTATGTCTCTACTCGGGCCAATCAGGAGAGAGAAGGCGGGAATTAGTGAAACAATGAGGTGACGGGGACAGGAACCAGAGGATTAAGTCCTGCTAGATTGATTTCTAAAGGGTACTTATTTTATTAATGGCAGCAATCAAGGATGTCCGGGTTCCTGTCACGTATACAGATTTTAGATATGCCTTGGGGTGTCAGAGATGGAAGCAAAGATGGGTAGTGATGAGCCATATTGACAGGCTCTGCAGGACGCCTTCCTGAGGTGTCCTGGATTTTCCTTTGGGTGAGCTATGACAATGTTTGCCTTGGGGCGAATCACCTTTAGGTCAGCAAACTCCGAATTTGGCGACTCAAGCCCTATATTGTCCATGCAATTTGAATTTGATTGGATTTAGCGGTGGCAGATCATCCTTTTGTTTTTGGGAAAGGAAGCCTGGGTCATAGGAAATGGGGTTCATGTTGAGTTCAAAATACTTCCTATTTGATTTCATGATTTGACAATTATGTGAAATAAAATAAAATAAAGTTGGAATATAAACCATGCTGGGAAAAATACATATTTTCTGGGTTCAGCTAGAGTTCAGACTGTGCCTTCATTGATTAAACATACTAGGGGATATAGAGAATCATATTATAGCCATTTTACCCCAAAACTGCCAGAAAAAGTATTAAATATTAACACTTATAGCTCATTTTCCCTCCCTGCGTTAATAGCGCTGATCGGGGAGGCTATTTACGCAAAGAGAGCGATTTGACAGTCAGCTGTTGAGCCGAGGAAAAATAGTCCAAGGTGGTTTCTGCTGGTTGTATTTTTAAGACTAGACAATTATAGGCATAAATATGAAAAAAGGTAATTTTTGGTGTGAAATTGAGTGAGTTCTGAGTGGAAATATAGGCTGGGGGGGGGGGTGTGGGTAAACAATCCGGCCATATCGCGGGTTTCCTGGGGACCGGGAGGAAATTCAGATTCCCTCCGGCTTTAAAGCAGAGAGTAAACCCGGTTTCCTTTTTTTGTAATATATATATATAAAAAGGAAAATATATGAATTTGGGAATCTTCCAGGGGACCTATAGACCAAGTGACATTTGGCTAGACAGTAAATAAAGAATTGATTCCAATATTTCATAAACATATAAGCATACAATTCATGAAAAGTTCATAAACAGCTCAGGCAATTGGAAGTTCATAAAAATAATAAAGTGAAAGAATTCCTGTCGATCTCTGTTCTTGGTAGCCTGGCGATTCATAGAACTGAAGACAAGTATATGAATGAGAAGTCCGGTCATTCATAAAAATGAAGATGAATGAATAGAAGAAATTCATCCGGGAGCCCTTTCCGCAGTAGAGATCACAGCTGGTCCTTGAGGAAACTACATTTCCCTTCCAGGGGAGATGGCAGTCCACTACCAGCAGTCCTGGGAGAAGCTTGTGTCCCTGCAGAGGCAATCCGCTCGCCGCGGGAGCCGGGAAGTGGCTGTGGCTGTAAAGGAGCGATCGGAGCCGGCTTTTTGACAGTCAGCTGATCCGAAGTTTTAAACTGGACCGATTTTGGTTCCGCTGGTGGTCCTTGGGTCAGGAGCCTTAGGAAGGGTTAGAACTAAAAGAAGAGCGTGCTAGGGGTAATTTTGATAGAGATATGAGCCAATTTGTATCGTCCGCCGTATTAACCTATGGCGGAGGAGCCCCAGCCAGAGTTTAAAGGACGGACGGGTTAGTGAGAGGGAGGGGGAGGATTGCATACAAAAAAGGAGTCAAGGAAAGACACAAAATAACCAGATAGAGAGTGTTACTGTTATAAAATGAATGCTACTTTAATTGGGGGGATTTGTTACATAGTTCAGGGAAGGGGAAAGTGAAGGGAAAAAAAAGATCTTTTAATAATAGTCCGCTGCGGTCCCGCTCTGTTCCTTTTGCGATGGATCTGCGGAACTCTCTGCTGCAGGTTCAAATCAATTTGAATGCCGGTGCTTCGGATATCAGGTCCGGCACCCGCGGTGCCCATATCCATTGTGTTTCCTGCAGAGTGTCGTCCAAAGTGATGGCATTAGTAATCCAAAAGGAGAAATGCCATTGTGGAAAACGGGACATGACCTTCTCAGCATTGGGAAATGCCATGCCAGTTGATGGGTGTCTTTGTAATATCCAAGTAGCTGCACAACTGGATTCCTGTTGTCCTCTGCACAGAAGGAGTTATGAGGCCAATAGAGATGGACTGGCCTGAAGAGGATGGGTGATTGAATCCTTTATGACTGGGCCAATGTCAAGGAAAATGGCTGGAGTCCCCAGCCATTTCCGGAGTCATGAGGTGCTGACGAAAGATCACCAAGGTCATGATCACTGGCATAATTCTCCAAATGTGTTTTTATACATAAAGATATAAAATATATACATTAAATGAGTAAAACGGGGTGGGGGAGGATTGGCAGCGGTTTGTGGGAAGAGAAAGAGGTTAGAATAAGGGAGAGGGAAAGAATAAGCCCCACTCCAAGAGCCATGGAAAGCTGTGTGGACGATGCAGCTTGGTGGCTGCGGGAGGTGAAAGTGGGAGAAACTGACTCAAGGAAGCAAAAGGAGAGACAAAGAGGCAGATAGAAAGGGTAACATGCCAAGGTGCACGTTTATTTAGGATTAGGAAGTAATATGGGGCTGGGCTGTGGCGCAGGCTGTTGAGCAGCTGCAATAAATCTCTCTGACCATGAGGTCATGAGTTTGAGGCCAGCCCGTGCTCGTTGCTGACCTAGCAACCCGAAAGATAGTTGCATCTATCAAGTAGGAAATAAGGTACCACTTATAAAAGTGGGGAGGCAAGTTTAACTAATTTACGACCTGGAATGAGGAAGTGCCATCAGAGTGGATGATGAAGCAGCTGCTCCCCCCTGTGGCCAGAATCGAACATCCCCTCAGAAGAAGGTTAACTTGCCTCTGCGTCTGTCTGTCTCAGTCTCTGTTTGATGTGTTTATGGGCATTGAATGTTTGCCCTATGTGTGTATAATGTGATCCGCTCTGAGTCCCCTTCGGGGCGAGAAGGGCGGAATATAAATACTGTAAATAAATAAATAAATATACAGAACATATCATGCAAGGTGCGGGACTTGATAAATCCAAGGCTGGAGTTAAAATTGCTGGAAGAAACATTAACAACCACAGATATGCAGATGATGTCATTTTGAAGGCTGAAAGCAAGGAGGAGTGAGGAGCTTTTTAACCAAGTAAAAGAAGAAAGTGCAAGAAACTGAAATGTTGAAATCTCAGGACCTGGAATACAGAGGAAGAAGTTTTTGTTGGGAAATCATCCGGGACTACTCAAGTCTAGATGTAGTTAGATAGATAATAGAGTTAGATTGAGGAAATCCTTTCCCTGTTTCCAAAGCATGCCTAGACAGGCTTTACTGTGTTTCACTCTATCCTGTTTATGTCACATCCCTTACTTTGAAGTTAGTAGAAATGTGACTCTTTAGGGATACTAACTTCCTATCCATTGGAATATTGCCCCAATAAAAGGCACGACCATGCGGTCAGTCGCCCCTCTCTAAGCTTCTCCCTTTGTTCTTCTAGCTAACAAGAAGCATCTCCCCATTCCTCCTGGCAAGATGTAACTATTTAGATGTTTGTTATTTTTCCTTAGAAACCAGTCTAGAGTAGACTAGACAGTTCCCAAGCCTTTCTATCTACAATGGAGTTCTTTTCACCTGAATAAATATTTTTTAAACTTTTATTGAGACTCTGCAGTCCATTGCAATCCTAAATGATCAAAGGCTTCTCTTGCTCGCCCCATGTAAGTAACTGCTGCATTTAAAAGCTTTGCTTTTGCTACTCTGCTGATTTTTTGGTGGAATCTCCCCCAGAGAGGGTTAAATTGAGTCTAACCGCTCAGAGATTACCACAACACATTTGACCTTTCATCTCCAATGAAACACACAAAGATCATAAAAACATGTAGTTTTGGACAATGAAGACTAATACAGCCATGTAACCCACAATATCAAGGCAGAAAATCCCACAATATCTGCTTTGAACTCGGCTATCTGAATCCACACTGCCATATATTCCAGTTCAAAGTAGATAATGTGGGATTTTATTCAGCTGTGTGGAAGGTGCTTCTGGGTGTGGTTTTTACTCTGCAATCAGGTGATGGGATAAAGGAGAATTCAATTCAATTTATCATCCACTGTGATTTCAAATAGTTCTCCACTTTTTCTCTTCCCATCAAACAACTGAGAAAAGAAAAAAGATGAAAAAGTATGGACACCTTTTGAATATTAGAGGTAAGAGTATTCCAACTAGAAGAGATATGCTAAAGATTGGAGCTGAGTTTTCCAGTGGAAAATAACACAGGTTTGTAAAACTGAAGTTGGTAAAATACTTTTCAAAAATGCATGCTAGTTTTACAGGAATTTGGCATCCTAGATCTAAAAATGACCACAGATTTGTCTCATTGCATATAACCTTCCCCCCACCAACATTTGTTTTGACATTTTTTAATTTAACTAAGATTACTTTGCAGAATAAAGAGTAAATAGATAGATAGAGGTGAAAGTATTCTAATAGACTTTCAAAACATGTTATTGATAATTTGCTGGTGTGAAACAAATAAAAATCAAAACTAATCACAGTAGAACACCAGCATCCACACAACTAACTAAATAGATAACAACTAGTTAAACTAATAAAAAATATGAAGTATTTGAAAGTACTGCAAGTGGAATGATTTTTTTGCTTTATTTTTTCAAATTCAGCACCCCAAAAACATGTTGTTGTTGTTGTTGTTATTTGATACACAACAAGATAAGTACACAGCAAACAAGATCACTGTGCAGGCTTTTGTATTGCATCACACGTCAGACACTTCCCAAGTGTCTAGGGCTATGTGATGTATTGGCTATTATTATTATTATTATTATTATTATTATTATTATTATTATTATTATTATTATTATTATTTTATTATGACACAGCAAACAAGATAGATATGCTGGATTTTGTATCACAAAATCACAAGTCGAACATTTCCCAAGTGTCTAGGACTGTGTGATGTATTTTCGGATGATGTGCGCAAATCCCAATAGGGTGGCCTTTTGCAGTTGGCAGATCATAATTTTGTCAATGTCTATTGTTTCCAAATGCCGGCTGAGATCTTTTGGCACGGCACCCAATGTGCCGATCACCACCGGGACCACCTGTACTGGTTTCTGCCAGAGTCTTTGAAGTTCAATCTTGAGGTCCTGATAGCAGCTGAGTTTTTCCTGTTGTTGTTGTTGTTGTTGTTGTTGTTATTATTATTATTATTATTATTATTATTATTATTATTATATTAATTACTATTATTATTATTTTCACTGAAGGCCTGTGAATTAGTTAAGAACCACTGCCTGAACCTGTAGAGACAGTGCCCTCTTCTGGAAAAGGCTGTTACTGCAATTTGTAGCTGAGGTTGCTCCTAATTGATGCTGCTGATTAGAACAAGGAGGAGCAGGTGGAGTAACCTATTACAAAGGGTATTATACCAAAATAACTCTGTGCACTAAGACAATATAATTTGAAGATAATTTCCTATTTCAAAAGACAGATGAAGGAAAAACGGGATCAGCAATCTTGGGCTTTATCACAACCAATAGTATGGAATTGGTCACTGGAACCAAAATATTCAGTACTTTATGGACCTTGATCATGTAATGCTAGAATTCACAGCTGTGGGTTATGGCAAATAATGAGTGTAGTCAAGCATGGATGCTGGGTTTCAGAAAAACTGATTTTAACCAATTCAGGGAAATACCGTGTGGAATCCAAGTTGCAAAAAGCACCCTCACAATCCCATGGAAGAAGGAAAATGTGGAGACACTGTTCAGTAAAAATGGTAAAAACAGAGCATGACTTACCCAAAGAAACTTAATGGGCTTCCATGGCTAAATCGGGGATTCAAATCTCAACATTTAAACCATTATACCATGCTGTCTGGTGACTTAAATAGAAGTAAAAGCACATTGTCCCATTGAATTCAATGGGTCTACTTTAAGTAGGAGATAGACGCTTTTGAACTGTGGTGTTGGAAGAAAATTCTGAGAGTTCCTTGGATCGCGAAAAGATCAAACCAGTTCATACTGCAGGATATAATACCCGACTGCTCACTGGAGGGAAGGATATTAGAGGCAAAGATGAAGTACTTTGGTCACATAATGAGAAGACAGGGAAACTTGGAGAAGATCATGATGCTGGGGAAAATGGAAGGAAAAAGGAAGAGAGGCCGATCAAGGACAAGATGGATGGATGGATGTTATCCTTGAAGTGATTGACGT
Source organism: Anolis carolinensis (assembly GCF_035594765.1). Classification (NCBI taxonomy): domain Eukaryota; kingdom Metazoa; phylum Chordata; class Lepidosauria; order Squamata; family Anolidae; genus Anolis; species Anolis carolinensis. The sequence continues at coordinate 70,515,770 of NC_085846.1, forward strand.
GATCTTGAAGGAGCTGGGAGTGGTGATAGCCAACAGGGAGCTCTGATGTGGGCTGGTCCATGAGGTCCGAAGAGTCGGAAGCAACTGAATGAAAAAACAACAACAACAACTTCATGTAGGACTGAGTTTGGAACCAGCCCATTGAGTCCTCCAGAAACTAAGAAGTATTAGATCCTGAGATTACCGTGTAACAGGAGTTTGCAAAGGTTATTGCTACAGAACTTGGTTTTATTTGTTGTAACAGATAAACAAGGGTTGAGATTCCGATTGAAACAAATCTGTGCAACAAAACAGTAATCCACAGGCTTTGGATTTTTGCAAAGCAGTCTATATATATAAAAGGGTAATGGAATCATGGCACCGGACAAAACAACTAAACTAAACACCCCACAACCTAAAAAATTGACAGCACAACCTCTCATCCACGCCTCTACATTCATACAACAAAAAGAAAAGAAAAATAAAGTCCTAGCCACAGCAACGCGTGGCCGGGCACAGCTAGTATTTTATATATTGAATGTTAACTGTATCTCATTACATTTCCCCCAGATTTTATCTGCTCTTCACACCATTTGACAGTGAGACTAGAAAGTCACAGCCTAAACTGTAGATCAGCATTACTTACACATTCTGTCATCTCTCAGCAGCTCAGATAAATTATGCCAATGCATCCAGCTGATAAGCACTATTAGTGAAAGCATACTTCTTTAAATAGGTTTGCCCCGATGACAGGCATGTCTTCTCTCCTCTCCTTCTTCCGCTAATTATTCAATTCTTTCTATAGCTATTATTAATAGTCTGGAGGCTTTCAGACTTGTAAGGAACTGTTGTCAAAGGATTGTCAAAGATTACAAATTCCAGCACATCTAAAACAATAACTGGACAATACTAATCATTCTGCTTTATTCAGTGTTACCATTCACAGCCCTTCTTTGTGGTTACAGCTAGTATGGTGGGGATGCAGCAAATGTTTTGAAAATGTTACCAATAATATTCTATGCCAATTACTTATTTATGTATGCATAACTCAGTAATGTATTCAGCCCCCCAAAGCCTACCTTCAGGCAGACAGCCATATCTGGCAAAGGTGATATATTCATCAGGCACAAGAAGAATAACATTTCCAGACCCATCCCAGCAGCAAATAAGAAGGAATTGTGATAGGGCTCTGCTTATGGTTACAGCGTCGTTGCTGATAGGAGAGGATTGGAAACATCGTCCTCCTTGTGCCTGAACAGAAGACCTCCTTTGCCCAGTATGACAGGTGGGCTGTAGGATCATTTAGGTAGTCTTACAGTAGTCTTACTGAATACAGAGCAGCCACAGATCAGTAGCTCTAGGTTATACATCCATTACAGTGAAACATAATGCCTGATTTTTTCTTCTGCAGAGAAGAAAGGTATTTATTTCAGTGGCCTATAAATATTTTGGGAATTACTGCACCCACTCTCTGGGGCAATAATATTTTGGAAATAAATGGCAATCATAACCTCATTGAAAAGGAAAAATGATGTCATATCCGTGTTGCTGTGAGTTGCTTTCTCGCCTGATGTTTTGCCCACATTGGAATCCTGTCACAGATGTGGGCAAAACGTGTTGGAAAAATGTCATCCTGCACTGCCTAAGTCTCTATGGTTAGATAGGAAGCCTAGAAAAGAGTTAGGGACACCTTCCCCCAGTCCTATGCATGCTTTGATTAGGCTTTACTATTGTTTCCTCCTTCCTGTCCTGTTTAGGTCAACCACACCCATTGATGCTTTAGAAATGTGATCTCTCCTAGGGCTTTGACGTAACTTCCCCAATTTGGCCTTTGGAATGTTTATGGCCCTAGAGAAGAAGAGATCCACGAGGTTGGTCGCCATTCCTGCTTTGTTCCAGAGAGAGGATGCACTTTGTCCGCTCCTGTAGTCAAGATGTAGCTGTCTAGATCTTTGTTATTTTGATCCATCTATGTGTATTAGATCAGATTAGATTAGCTAGTTAGCTCCAAACCTTTTCTATCCATCAATGGATTTCTTTTTACCTCAATAAATGTTTTTAAACTTTGAAGCTGGCTTTGCCATCCTTTGCCATCCTGAAGAACACACAAAGGCTTTCCTAAACTCACACCGCGTAAATCTCACTGTTGCATTTACTCTGCTATTTTAATGGGAATTTAGCTCATAAAGGGGGTGAATGAGCTTAACGGCTCATCAATTCCCAACTTCTGGAACATGGCCATACAGCCTGAAAGACTCACAGCAACCCAGTGATTCTGGCCATGAAAGCCTTCGACAATACAATGTCATATCCATTTGGCAAATGTGAATCCTCATGAACATGTGGATACCACCTTTTGAAAACCACTAGTCAATAAAAGCATGACCTTGTTAGAAGTCAACTCTTTGAGCAACTGATATTCACAAGCATTCATGTAATGGCACACAGGTAACTCAGCTGTTAAACTGAAGTACCATGTTTTTGGACTGCCAAGGACAAAGACATGCCACTACAAAAATATATTTGGTTAGCAGACAATGTTTGTTTCTTTAAAGTTGAAATTGTTGTTGCAGTTGTAATTGTAATTGCTCAAAACATATACACTCCTTTGAAACCTCTTAGTTTAAAATATGCATTCAGAAATAAAAAGCAAAGTTTTCTTTGAAAAACAACATATTTTATTTACTCATAAATATCTTGTATTAATTCACCATACAGGCACATTTTTATTAAAGTTCAGTTATGGATAGGATGTAGCTTCTCTTTGTGTTGAGTACACAGAGTGTCATTCTTAATCAATAGTCCATAGTCTTTAAGTATAGTTGTACTCACTGAAGTCCATAAGCATATATACATGCACCTCCACTGAGATCTGGATACATACTGCTAACATTGAAGTCCAAACAACAACACTGAGGTTTGATGCAAACAGAATAACAAAATAGAGTCCTGAATCTGAACATGCACAGTACAATCACATGTCTATAGCTCCTCCCTCACCAAAGCGGTACAGTTAAACTGGCAAATCAACATAGAACACAGACTAGCAAATATATACATCAATAAGCAAATAGTGAGAGGCTTGGGGGGTTGCTATTTCCAACAGAATAAGATTCAAAATACACAGTAGTCAACAAAGAGGCTGACAGATTGTCAGGCTTAGTGGTGGCTAGAGGGATAGAGATTCTAATCATATAGATACTGGAATCAAGAAATAGGTGGAGAAGAAAGGACATATCATCTGCTCAGCGTGGCAAAGAGATATGCTAGTGCCACAAATGTTACTGGACTAGAGATTCTTTCAAGCAACATAATATGCCACTGTGATTCCACTTAAACTACCATGACAACATGTTAAAGAATCTTGGAGTTTGTAGTCCAGTGAGGTGCCAGAGTTTTCTGGAAGATTTCTAAATACCCTTCTATAAATTATAAACTCCCGTATTCAAAATAGTTAATCACAACACTATAACTGTATGCTGTCAAATATCTTCTAGTGTGGTGGTTCTCAACCTTCCTAATGCCACAATCTCTTAATACAATTCCTCGTGTTGTGGTGATCCCCAACCATAAAATTATTTTTGTTGCTACTTCATAACTGTAATTTTGCTACTGTTATGAATTGTAATGTAAATATCTGATATGCAGGATGTATTTTCATTCACTGGACCAAATTTGGCACAAATACCCAATAAGCCTAAATTTGAATATTGGTGGAGGGAGGATTGATTTTGTTATTTGGGAATTGTAGTTAACATACAATCAAAGAGCATTCTGAATTCCACCAACAATGGCATTGAACCAAAATTGGCACTCAGAACTCCCGTGACCAACATAAAATACTGGAAGGGTTTGGTGGGCATTGAGTTTGATTTTTGGAGTTGTACTTCACCTACATCCAGACAGCACTGTGGACACAAACAATGATGGATCTGGACCAAACTTGGCATAAATACTCAGTATGTCCAAATGTGAACACTGGTGGCATTTGGGGGAAATAGACCTTGATATTTGGGAATTGCAGTTGCTAGGACTTATAGTTCATCTACAATCAAAGTGCCCCTTTGAACCTCACCGACGATAGAATTGGGCAAATTGGGGGTTTGGTGGGAGGATTCGCCATCTGTTTCCAAAAGGGAAGAGAAGGACAGGCAAAGAGATATTCAACCTTCTCTGCCAAAGGGGTTCCTAAGACCATCAGAAATATGTGTTTTCTGATGGTCATTGCCGAACCCTCATGACCACCCCCCAGGGGTCCTGACCCCCAGATTGAGAAACACTGTTCTAGCAGATGGGATTATTTAACTTCTTGATTCATTTGATTCCCCCATACTGACATTATGATTTTCTGTCAAATGGTGTTTAAGAATAGGAATGAAATGCTACATTACTGACAATCCCATTAATTCTAGTGCATTTAGATCTCAATGGAATGAATGCTCAGTATGATAAAGCAATACGATAGTCAACTATCAGCAACTGTATTCGCATTGCATTCAGTGTAAATACATTTAAGATTCCTTTGAGGATAAATATACTTTCAACAATAATTAATCCAGTCCGAGTCAGATAATTTATTTGTTGATAATGAGGGAGGTGATTTGTTCACAATGAAATTCATTCTTCCACATACTAATCATGTATGAGTGGGAAGTTTTTATTTGCTAATAAGAAATTAGTCTTTCCATATGACAAATCTATTATTCGGTGAGAACATTTTTATAAGGCATCTTTTATGTTGTAATCACAATCCATCATTTGGTTGTTGCATAGATTAAGGCAGCAGATCCCATCTGATCTTTGAAGCAAAGCAGGGTCAGTCCTGGTTAATTCTTGGATGGGAGGTCACCAGTAGATGTCAGGAGCTGCAGGCTATGTTTCAGAAACTGCAAAACCATCCCTGAATTTTCCTCACCTGAGAAAACCCTATGTGATTTATAGTTGCTTGGGCATATGCATTTACACACTAAGTTCAAAATTCTCTACCAATGTCCAACAACTAAAATACCCTGCTCTCAAGCCTGTAGCCAAGGGGACGGTTTAAGGGTTCAAACGACCCACAAATCTTTTCCAAAAAAAACAAAAACATTGTTTATTCCTGAATTTTAACTGGTTAATCAAATCCCCATGCCAAGCATACGCCCTTGATGGATTGTCACCTTGTTGGTGGACAGGAAAAGAGATTCAAAGATGGGCTTAAAGGTAACCTGAAAAAAATTGGCATAGACATTTTAAAAATGATGAAAAAATAGAGTAAATCACAAAACAACTAAATAGTTTTAGACCAAAAGCGGGCAACAGCAACTGCATTGTCCGTAGCTTTAAGCAACTCCTCCTCTGTACATGAGGTAGGACATTGTGGGCAAGCATACATATGCGGAGTTGTTTGTTCTGCTCCACAGTCACACAAGGTGGAGGATTCCTCCAGGTAGTGCCACCTTGCCAAGTTGTCTTTAGATCTGCCCACTCCACTTCTGAGTCTGTTTAAAGACTTCCAAGTTGCCCATTCTTGGTTTGCCCCTGGAAGAAGACCCTCATGGGGGGGGGGGGGGCATCCAGTTAGAATTACCAGGTTTAGCTGCCCAGAGGGACACCCTTGCTGCTGCTGGATGAACATCAAGAGAAGTGGTGGTTCTCATGAAGCCCTTCCTTGATTTGAGTCTGGTGGGAGGAGGCTGATAGTCATGCAGTGGATGGCTTTCACAATGTTCAACCTTATTTCTCTCGCAGTTAGTAGCAACCTTCCGTCGCACGTCAGGAGGGGCAATGCCAGCTAACTTGTAGAGTTTATCAACAGGTGTAGGTTTAAGGCATCCTGTGATTATTCTGCATGTTTCATTTAGTGCTATGTCCACCTGCTTCGCATGGGCAGACTTTTGCCAGACAGGACAGGCATACTCTGCAGTTGAGAAAGACAAGGCCAGGGCTGATGTTCTTATTACTTGTGGGTCTGCACCCCATGCACTGCCAGTCAGTTTCCACAAGATGTTGTTGCGTGCAGCTACTTTGTGCTTGGTGTTCATGCAGTGTTTCCTATATGCTAGTGTTCGATCTAAGATATTTAGGATGGAAACAGTGTTTGAGCCTTCCCAAGTAACTTTCAGTTTCCTGTTGGCTTCACGGTTATGTAGGTGGAAAGCACACACTTGTATCTTGGCAGGGTTAGGCTTCAGGTGGTTCTCTTTGTAGTAGCTGGAGAGGTCTTTCAAGGCATTAGTGAGTTGGTTTTCAACTGTTTCAAAATCTTTCACTTGTGTTGTAAGGCCAAGGTCATCAGCATATATAAAGCTCTTTGTGAGTGGTTTTTACTACATGTATTATATGTGGAATTTAATTCTGTCATTGTGTAAGACGGCTCTGGGTCCCCCGGGGGAGAAGAGCGGTATATAAAATAAATAAATAAATAATACTGACATAGTGGAACCAACCATAGTGGAATCTGTCAAAATGTGGTAGCTGGCAGGCAAAGCCTAAGGCGTGGGACGGGGATTTGACCTGGATTGCGGGTGAAAACTGAGGAAACTGGAAAGTGAGGTGTCTACACTGGTTCATCTAATCCAAACCCTGCCAAGCAAACAATGGAACAGGAGCAAAGAGAAGAAGGTGTGTCATTGAACTTTATATGAACAAGACTGTTTCTGATGACCTAGTGAAAACTCAATTAGTGCAAAATCCACAGACGCCATTTCCAGGATATGTATTTTCTGTGAATAAGAAAAGGCATCTAAGATTTCAACACAAATGCTTCAGCAGATTTCCCTAGTTAGCCTACTCATTCCATGTACAAGGTGCACTTTGTGGTGTTTGGAGGAGAAGCTGGGGGTAAAGGTGGTCATCAGAAGCTTGGTACATTGGTTGTTAAACCATTTGTGCAATGGAAAAATGCAGTAGAAGTCTTCAATAGACACCAAAAAACAGAGTACCATCAGAACAACTTGTGCTTGGCTGAAAACATCTTGCAAATTCACAGTGGAAAATGTCTTGATGATAAAGGAAATAAGAAAGCTGAAGAAAACAGAAATAAACTTCTGCCAATTGTGGAAATGATTGTCCTTTGTGGCCGACAAGAATAGGCTTTAAGAGGGTGCAAAGATTCAGGACACATTACCTGTGAGGAAGCTTTGCATAATGATGATCATTTCAGGGTCTTTTTGAGATCTTGTGCCAGATCAGAAGATACTGACCTCAAAAGTCATAGGAGGAGGGGGAGTTTCAACCACTTTTGATTTTTTTTCCTTGTTATGGACCTGCCTGCCCTAACACACACACAAATACACACACACTTTTTTTCATTGGCAGCCTCCACCCACCTCTGCCATTTCTTGGTTGGTGAACAGCAGACAAATATCCTCAGCAGAGCTTCAACTCAGTAGCAGAAGGCCAGTTGTTTGCGTCAACAAATGGCCTTCCTCTAGCCATAAATAAGTATCAATGACATGATTTCTGAGAGTTTCCTCAGCATGTCAAGATACACACTGTAGCAAAACTCCCAGAATTTTTCAGGAGTGTAGATGTGCAGACATATACAGAAGTGTAGCCTTCTAGTAGAATCATAAAACAAGCTCTTAGGCATCATTTGGGAGCAAAATGGTCCTAGTTCTTGTAGGAGTGAGCTGCGAGGAAAGTGCTCAACACAGGTAATATATAAAGGATAAAAAAGAAGTGGTGATACAACAGATCATAGGATAATTCTGCCTGAAATGCGGGCATTTATATTTTACTATATACGGAAATACATGTAAAAGTAATTTTAATGTACTAAAAAGCAAAAATATACTATTCTAGGAGTAAGAACATCATTTATTACTAGCCTTAATGAAATATAGACTTATCATAAATGCACATTATATTAATCTGCTACATATCTCAGTTAACCAAATGATGACATACTGCTTGGAAATCCTGAATATTATTGTTGTTGTTGTTGTTGTTGTTGTTGTTGTTGTATGACACAGCAAACAAGATAGACATGCTGGATTTCATATCACAAAATCACAAGTCGAACACTTCCCAAGTGTCTAGGACTGTGTGATGTATTTTCGGATGATGCGTGTAGATCCCAGTAGGGGGGCCTTTTGCAGTTGGCAGATCGTAATTTTGTCGATGTCTATGGTTTCCAAATGCCGGCTGAGATCTTTTGGCACGGCACCCAGAGTGCCCATCACCACCGGGACCACCTGCACTGGTTTCTGCCAGAGTCTTTGAAGTTCAATCTTGAGGTCCTGATAGTGGCTGAGTTTTTCCTGTTGTTTTTCGTCAATGCGACTGTCACCTGGGATGGCAACATCAATGATCCAAACCTTTTTCTTTTTCACAACTGTGATGTCTAGTGTGTTGTGTTCCAGAACTTTGTCAGTCTGGATTCGGAAGTCCCACAGTATCTTTGCATGCTCATTTTCCAATACTTTTGCAAGTTTGTGATCCCACCAGTTCTTTACTGCTGGGAGGTGGTATTTGAGGCATAAGTTCCAATGAATCATTTGGGCCACATAGTTGTGCCTCTGTTTGTAGTCTGTCTGTGCGATTTTCTTACAGCAGCTGAGGATATGATCAATGGTTTCATCAGCTTCCTTGCACAGTCTGCATTTTGGGTCATCAGCTGATTTTTCGATCTTGGCCTTAATTTCATTTGTTCTGATGGCTTGCTCCTGGGCTGCAAGGATCAGGCCTTTTGTCTCCTTCTTCAGGGTCCCATTTGCGAGCCATAGCCAGATCTTCTCCTTGTCAGCTTTTCCTTCAATTTTGTCAAGGAACTTTCCATGCAATGTTTTGTTGTGCCAGCTAGTGCGGTGTTCTTGTACTGGTTTTTTGTCTGCTGTGCTTTGAGGAGTTTCTGATTTTTGACTTCAATCAAAGCAGGTTCTTCACTTTGCTTTACATATTCTGCCAGGGCATGTTCTTCTTCTTTGACTGCTTGTTTTACTTGTAAGAGTCCTCTGCCCCCTGAACTTTTAGGCAGATATAGCCTATTATTATTATTATTATTATTATTATTATTATTATTATTATTATTATTATTTTCCAACTGTCGTACTGGAACAATGATTGTTTAGTTTAACTTTAACAGTTTATTGGCAGTTCTTTGTTAGACCAGTTTCCAATATCAGCTGCTTCTAAACTAGCGATTTTATTCTAAGTGTTTAATGCTAGTGCTAATGCTTTTTGCTTTTGCTTTTTGGTGTGTTTCTTTGCCAAGTACTTTTGCATTTTTATATCACCATTTGTTTAGATTTAATTATATGTAATAAATGGGGCTAATACTTAACATTAACTTTTTCTTATTTTCATCTGTTTCTGAGAGTACTTCATATGTTTCATTATATATAGTCTACATATATTTAAACGTAATAGGACTAATAAGCAGTAAAATGGTGTTTTATTGAAAGATGTGAATAATATCAAAGCTTAATAGCTCTGGGTTGTTAATGTTAGGAGGCATTAAAGCACGAATGATCAAGTTTTGTAATATATATAATAATATTTCACAGTATTAATATAATAAGAGGGATTCAAAAGTTTTCATTAAAATATTAATGCAACCCCCCTCAAAACAACAACCTTGTTTAAACAAAACAAAACACCCCTGAGTTTTTTCCAACCATGGGAAAAGTGTATTCTAAGGGCTGTTCCACACAGCCATATAACCTAGAATATCAAGACAAATAATGCACAATATCTGCTTTGAACGGGATTATCTGTGTCTACACTGCCAATGTGGATTTTATACAGCTGTGTGGAAGGGACCTAAGATCTTAGAACTTTGGCAGACTCTTGGGAAGATTGCCCTTCTCATAGGCCCCTTCTACACTGCCATATAATACAGATTATCAAAGTAGATAATCCACATTATTTGCTTTGAACTGGATTATATGAGTCTACACGGCCATATAATCCAATTCAAAACAAATAATCTGGATTTTATATGGCAGTGCAGATGGGGCCATAATCTGGTTTCAAGCTGTAAAGGTAGGGTCACCAGATCCCCTTGTCATGCCATATGGGGTTGGCACTGGCAACTGCATTAAGCACGATATATTATCAATTTTCACAGAGAAGAACATTCAAACAACCTCCCCCCAAACCGGTCTTGCAAATGAGGATAAAATATATATGCATAGTGTATACATTTTGAAGATAATTTCTCACCCAGAAGTATCTCCCCAGGCTCTGAGATCTGGGAACCCTTTTTAGGTCATAACCAGCACTTTGAATTGTGCTTGGAAACAGACCGGCTGCCAATAAAACTATTGGAACAATTGTAACAGCCATAATTGTAATATGGCCACAATCCTTTGGACCAACTGAAGTTTCCAAACGTTTTTCAAAGGTAGCTCTACACAAAGTACATTACAGTAATCTAAACAAGATGTTAATCAAGACAAATGTCACCATGACTAAGTCAGATGACCCTAGGAACAGGTTCAGTTGGCACACCAGTTTTAATTGTGCAAATATATTTCTAGCCAATGTCAAAACCTGAGCATCCAGGTTAAAGACACCAAACGCACAACTTCAGGAGGAGTGTAACTCCTTCTAATACAGATTAAACTTCTCTTCTGTGATCTCTTTTTTTTTACTCATCAGGGGCACCTCTGATTTGTTTGGATTCAGATTGAGTTTCTTTGGCTTCATCCAGTCAATTACTGTTAATAGGCATCCTGTTCTGATATCACCAGTGGCACAGCATAACCAGGAAGAAGAAGGAGGCCAATCTCCCCACTTTCTCCATAGTCATGCTGGTGCTTCTGCTGATGTCAGAACAGGGCAGAGCCGGCCCTAGGTATTTTTCAAGTGTAGGCGAACAGAATTTTGGCGCCCCCCCCCCCCAAACCAATCACTGAAAAATAAAAGCGTTGGATAAGCGAAAATGTTGGATAATAAGGAAGTATAAAGGAAAAGCCTATAAAACATCAAATTACATTATAATTTTAAAAATTAAGCACCAAAACATCATGTTTTACAACAAATCAATAGAAAAAGCAGTTCAATACATGGTAATGTTATGTAGGAATTAGTATATTTGCAAATTTAGCACTAAACATTGAACAGGGATATAGGGCAGTGTGGACTTAGATAACCCAGATAGCCCTCAGTATTAAAAAAAACCCCTCTAAAATCAGGACAATAAATAAAGAACAACACTCTGAAAACAGAAGAAATCCAGACAGTAAACAATCAGGGACAGCTAACTCCTCCCAAAAAAGATTCTCCCAGGCAAGAAGAAGCCAGGCCTTGAAGCCACAGGGCCATTAAATGCTAATCAAGGTGATTAATTACAACATTCACACCTGCTTCAAAGAAAAGTTCTTTCTCCCACCCTGGACCTTCTACAGATATATAAACCCCACATACCTAGCTTCCAAGTTCCTACAGACCTCACAATCTCTGAAGGCCCCAAAGGTGGGCTTGCGTGGTGCGAAGGTGGGTCTGCGCCGGCCGGAAGGCCCAGCGTGGCCGCTGGAAGGCCCGAAAGAGAAGGAGGTGGAGAGTGGTGCCCTCCTCCCAGGACGATGGTGCCCCCGGGACGATGGCGCCACAGGCAAATGCCTATTTCGCCTTATGGTTGGACCGCCTCTGGGTACCCACAATGGATAGAAGCTCTCACAGAACTCTATGACCTTCTGGGATCAGCAGCAACACAATCCTGGATTAATGTGAAATTGAATACAGACTGGCTCTGACTTTTGGCCCAATGCTACTGGCCCTGTTGTAATGGTCACACAGTGTTTTACTGTTTTAAATGGGGTATGATATTGGTTTTTAAGTGTGTTTTTATGATCGTTTGTTTTACTATATTTTGTATTATATGTGGCATTAATCTTGCCATTATGTAAGACCGCTCTGGGTCCCCCTGAGGGAGAAGAGCAGTATATAAATTAAATAAATAAATAAATAAATCCTCTTTTCCTTGTACTGATGAGTGCAGGGAAAGGATGATGACGGTGGTGTCAGTCCCAATCCAGTATGTTGCATGAGAAAACCAGCCCTGGGTCCTTGGGATGTCTAGTTTACCTGAGCCAGGTCTCCACTCACTGAAGTCTCCTTTTTTCTCTCTTTTTTATTCCTCCTTCCCCCTTCTTTCCTTCCTTTCTTCCTCCTTCCCTTCCCTTCCTTTCTTTCTCCTTTCCTCCCTCTTTTCCTTCCTTTCCCCTTTTCCTCCTTCCTTACTTTTTTCCCCTTTCCTCCTTTTCTTCCACTCTGACTGCCTTCCTTCCCCTTTTTCCTCTGGGAAGCCTGGCTTGTTAAAGGTACTTTGGAAAACTATGTCTCTCATGTATATAATATGCCCTAAATACTCCATGTTTCTTCCTATGTGTTCCTATTTTACCTATATGTTATGTTAACCTAATGTTTTATGCTCCTGAGATCCCCATTCCTTCCCTTTGGGGGAAACCTTGTTCCTAAACCCAAAGATGTCTTTCATCCCACACAATTACATAGCCAGGGGAAAAGAAACCAAGTTGGGAATTTCCTCATCAATTTCCAGCATCACCCATCTCTTGGACTTTACCTGGACATTGCAACTCAAAAGCTTACTCGGGCAGGGCAATCACGTCTTCCTGCCCCCTTGGGGAAGAACCAATTTCACCACCTGTGCCTTTGATGAATGGGACCTCTCGCATCGGAAGGAATCTGCATGTCTACAGCCAAACCCATCCTCTCTCATTTTTGCATGATTGTATTAATATATGATGTTTTGTTTCTCTGGAGTCTGGAAGGCCTTCGACAAAGTCCCCCACGACCTTCTGGCAAACAAACTAGTAAAATGTGGGCTAGACAAAACTACGGTTAGGTGGATCTGTAATTGGCTAAGTGAACGAACCCAAAGGGTGCTCACCAATGCATCATCTTCACCTTGGAAAGAAGTGACAAGTGGAGTGCCGCAGGGCTCCGTCCTGGGCCCGGTTCTATTCAACATCTTTATTAACAACTTAGACGAAGGGTTAGAAGGCACGATCATCAAGTTTGCAGACGACACCAAACTGGGAGGGATAGCTAACACTCCAGAAGACAGGAGCAGAATTCAAAATGATCTTGACAGACTAGAGAGATGGGCCGAAACTAACAAAATGAAGTTCAACAGGGACAAATGCAAGATACTTCACTTCGGCAGAAAAAATGGAAAGCAAAGATACAGAATGGGGGACGCCTGGCTTGACAGCAGTGTGTGCGAAAAAGACCTTGGAGTCCTCGTGGACAACAAATTAAACATGAGCCAACAATGTGATGCGGCAGCTAAAAAAAGCCAACGGGATTCTGGCCTGCATCAATAGGGGAATAGCGTCTAGATCCAGGGAAGTCATGCTGCCCCTCTATTCTGCCTTGGTCAGACCACACCTGGAATACTGTGTCCAATTTTGGGCACCGCAGTTGAAGGGAAATGTTGACAAGCTGGAAAGCGTCCAGAGGAGGGCGACTAAAATGATCAAAGGTCTGGAGAACAAGCCCTATGAGGAGCGGCTTAAAGAGCTGGGCATGTTTAGCCTGCAGAAGAGAAGGCTGAGAGGAGACATGATAGCCATGTACAAATATGTGAGGGGAAGTCATAGGGAGGAGGGAGCAAGCTTGTTTTCTGCTGCCCTGCAGACTAGGACGTGGAACAATGGCTTCAAACTACAGGAAAGGAGATTCCACCTGAACATCAGGAAGAACTTCCTGACTGTGAGAGCTGTTCGACAGTGGAACTCTCTCCTGTGGTGGAGGCTCCTTCTTTGGAAGCTTTTAAGCAGAGGCTGGATGGCCATCTGTTGGGGGTGCTTTGAATGCGATTTCCTGCTTCTTAGCGGGGGGTTGGACTGGATGGCCCGTGAGTTCTCTTCCAACTCTACTATTCTATGATTCTATGACCGCCAGCCCAGCCCTATTAAGGGGTCATGCCATGTTAATCTCATAAGACGACATTAGCATTCCTGGGTAGGGCCAGAAAATGCCCTCAATCACTTTGTTATTTTTCCTGTTCAGTAAAAGGAACCCCATTCATTGACACTTAATAATCCCTTGTCCCATCCCATGCTGGCATGTGAGCCAAGCCCCTCTCTGTGACTGGTCAGAATTCGAGGCTTGGCTGCAGCCTACCAACTTGTGTATAAAAAGGGCTGTGAAACTGTATTCTGTATGCTATCTACTTTGTGAATGTATCACTAGCTAGCATCTTATCTGCAGATAATAAAATCTTCCTTGGCTGAAAATCACCTTCTCTCTTTGCTTGCAGGCTAATTTCAATTGGGCCTAATCTGAATGCTCGCCATAGAAGGAACTCACTAAAATGGGCAGCTCAGGCAAATCATTTGCCAGGGTTTCTGCCAACAGGCATCTTCCTGGTCTCACTGCCAGGGGTTGCCTCCTAAAATGGGGCCCACAAGTATTTATTTATTTATTTATTTACAGTATTTATATTCCGCCCTTCTCACCCCGAAGGAGACTCAGGGCGGATCACATCACACATATAGGCAAACATTCAATGCCTTTTAACATAGAACAAAGACAGACAAACATAGGCTCTGAGCGGGCCTCGAACTCATGACCTCCTGGTCAGAGTGATTCATTGCAGTGATTCATTGCAGCTGCTCTCCAGCCTGCGCCACAGCCCGAGCCCAAAAAGCTGCAGGATACTCTTAAGTTTCCTGCACACTCTGGAATATCCCCCCACTTTGCCAGAAGTGGGGCAAAGCCAGTTAAACCCATGATCATCCATAATACACAACAGTAGCACAGGAATATTGTGAAGATCTTCAGGAATCAATTCAGAGTGAGTCTGATTTTTCATACCTGCGTAAACTCATCCCTGGAATTTCCTTCAAATAGCAGATTGAAGGACATATAGATCCGCGCAGTAAAGCAGGACACATAGATTTTGAAGCGGAAACTGTGACATCTAGACAAGCAGAAAGTTGGTACATAATTTTTTTTCCAGGTATGCAGGAGATAACTTCACAGGCAACTTTCCTTTCTGTCAGTCAGTTGATAAAGGAACAGGAGTTTGGCCCTAAGGAATTGTCATAGAAGTGACTTTTAAATGAGCAAGAGTTTTTTCCTCTCTTACAGATTTTAAATGTGATTTATATTTTGCTTTTTCATATGATGTTAAAAACATTGCTGACTGCCTTTACTGCACTTGTTTGTTAGGAAGGTGGGGTTCAAATCCCTTTAAAAATGCACTTGCTGTTGTTACTATCTCCAGATCTTCTGCCAATAACTAACTATAGAAGTTTGCAAAACACAGAGACTTTAAGAATAAACTAATCAATTTAAAGTTTTGAGGTTTTAATGGGTCTAATAAACCACAATATGAAAAACAGCCAACCATTCTAAAAGGCAATTATATTTAATGAATAACAGGAACAGAACTAGTTATTTAAAAAGTTTCTTTGAGGAAAAAATGTTGCAATTTCTGTATGAAAGGCAAAAAAGGGAGAAGTCTATTTTATTTATTTATTTATTTATTTATGTACAGCATTTATATTCCACCCTTCTCACCCCGAAGGGGACTCAGGGCGGATCACATTACACATATAGGCAAATATTCAATGCCTTTTAACATAGAACAAAGACAAGACAAACATAGGCTCCGAGTGGGCCTCGAACTCATGACCTCCTGGTCAGAGTGATTTATTGCAGCTGGTTACAGCTGGCTTGCTCTCCAGCCTGCGCCACAGCCCGAGCCCATTTTGACAGGAATGACATTCTAAAATCTATCTCTTGTGTTCAACAGGCTCATGGAAAAATATTTACCTTATATGTGTAGTGTAATTCACTCTGAGTCCCTCAGGGGAGATAAGCATAAAATAAATAAAGTGTATTAATATTAGTATTAAAACCCTGTACTCTTGTGCTTGCACTCCCTCTCCTACAAGCACTCTCATTGATGCTAGCACTCCCTCTGACACTAGCTCTTAACTCAAAACTCTGCTCATATGTCAAAGCAAAACCCAGGCCAAGCAACAGCTCTTAACTCAAAATGTTCTTAAATTAGAATGCTCTTAAGTCGAGATTCCACTGTAAATTAAAATTTAAAACCCATTATAAAATATACTTATAAAACCCTACTCTGACTATAGGTTTAGAAAAGATAACCTAGACCTTAAAACTATATCATATTAAAAACATCTAGTCCTGTACTATCCAACTGCTGGATGTCCCTTTTTATTTTACAAATTGATGCACAGTATAGTTTTTTTCCCTTTTGGCTGGTATTTCCAGTTGTTCTCGAAACTGTGTCCATTTGTTTACTGGCAGTCAACTCTTTTCCACTCTATTTCTTGGGCTTGAAATTGTGATTTCCTGGATCCACATTGTATAAGGTTTTTAACTCTGGAGGCACAGTTTGCTGAAGTTGGCACGTGTTCCTACGTTTTGGAACGATATGTAATGTCTTACTGTCATTCTAGATGATCCATTGCAATGTGAAGAAAAAGGGGCTATGAATCCGAATTTGTCTCATAGTGGCTTAATAGAAATGCACTTGTCTTCCAATTCAAGAATTTTTCATACATCTTTAGAAATATAATTCCAATTGATTTGTTTAGAACGTTTCTTCTACATGTAAGCCTTTGGAAACACAGGTTTCTTTAAAGCATCTGCAGTAAATCTCCTGTGCTGGCTATATCAGAAAGGTAATAAAATGTATGCCTAAATAAACAACGGTGATACTTTAGGGAGTAAGACATCCCTTGCATGAATAGAAAGACTATATATTGTATCATTAGTTTATAAAGAGAAGCATAAGTTATTACCTCCTGCGGTGTTTAAATAATTGACTAGATTAAAGCCAACTGCTCCATGAGAATTAATAGCAAATAATATAGTTCTTTATGCCATTCATGCTCTCCTATAGCAGTGGGGAGCCATTCCTCCAAAGGAGTGAAAATCTGAGCCTTGGGGCTGCATGTAACCCTCCGTTTGGGCTTTCTCAACCACATTTTATTCTGGTCATAAAGATGAATTGTGTCCCTGTAAGTTTGCAGGAGCAGTCATTTTAGTTTTAAGTAGTTTTCACATTTTGAAAACGAATGGAGATGTTGGGTTGAACTGATCTTCAGTATCCCTCCAGGTGGGATACGAAGCTAGGATGAGCCCTGAAACTGAGCAGGAAGGCAAACAGACAATAAACACAACCTCTGAGGCTGCCTGCTATAGATGTGGGTGAAACGTCAGGAGAGAATGCTTCTGGAACATGGCCATACAGCCTGGAAAACTCACAGCAATCCAGATAAACACAAACTTTGGCCAAAGGATCTACTATGCCCCAGCGCTGTTTTCAGTCCGACCTAGGCACCGCACTGGCTGAGATACAGTTTAATCAAAATATCAGTGTTTTATATTACAGTAGTCTCACTTATCCAAGCTAAACGGGCCGGCAGAACCTTGGATAATCGAATATCTTGGATAATAAGGAGGGATTAAGGAAAATCCTATTAAACATCAAATTAGGTTATGATTTTACAAATTAAGCACCAAAACATCATATTATACAACAAATTTGACAGAAAAAGTAGTTCAATATGCAGTAATGTTATGTTGTAATTACTGTATTTACGAATTTAGCACCAAAATATCACGATATATTGAAAACATTGACTACAAAAATGCATTGGATAATCCAGAACCTTGGATAAACGAGTCTTGGGTAAGTGAGACTCTACTGTACTTCAGAATTATGCAAAGACAAAGTGCCCATGAACAGTATTTAATGCATACACAGTAATCCTTATCTGAGGTCTTTGTGACCAGCACAAAATGTAGCCACAGATTGTTGTTTATGAGGATGTTTTCAGGGTCTGGCACTGAATGTAGCCATGAGCTTTGGTTGGTGGCCCTGGGTACATAATATTGTATAGTATTTCCATCAAAACATAAACGACAGTGAACAATATTGACCATGGAAAGACGTCAGCTTTTGTCATAATGGAGTTGTTCAGACTCACTAAAAACATTAAAACAGATCAGTGTACAGCTGAATTTTTAATTCTTATTTTATACGACATATGTCAAGGCCCACATACCAAATGACCCACCATGTCATTTTATCTGTTTCTCCAGATGCTTCACTACAACTCCTGTATTTCTCAGAATTGATGGGAGTTGTGATCCGGAAGTTTATTCTGTTTAGTCAGGACTATGGGGTTTGGATTTAGATACAAGGCTTGTGGGTATGATATTTGACTTTGAAATGTCTTTTAACCGTTCTCCAACCTCAGAACCACAAATGCAGTTGGGTCGCAATTTCCCTTATTCACAGTCTGCGTGGTGGATAATCAAAATAATGAGGGTGTTATTCAGCAACATCCGGGGACACAAATTGGGTCAAAACTAAATGGTATCAACCACTATGTAAAGAAATATATAATTTTCCCTCTGTATCCATCCATGAATTCAACAACGCTTTAAAGGCAAACATAAGACTGATGTGATCCTTGATGAAAATGAGTTTGACACCCCTGTTTTACACCAACAGAGGAAACTTGGTACAGAGAAGAATAAGGCCTGGATAAATAATAATAATAATAATAATAATAATAATAATAATAATAATAATAATAACAACAACAACAACTTTATTTTTATATCCCGCCCCATCTTCCCGAAGGGACTTGGGGCGGCTCACAACAGGGACAAGCCCGAAACAACAACACAACATATTTGACAGAAACTTAAAACATATGTCTCTTCCTCTTCTCTTGCAGGATGAACAAAGATAAAGAGTCACATCTATAGTTCCATCCATGTTTGTCTCTTCCTCCACTTTTGTCTCTGGCATGTCACGAACTCCACTTTGTAGCCCATTTCTGAAGATTTTATTTATTTACTTACAGCATTTATATTCCGCCCTTCTCACTCTGAAGGGGACTCAGGGCAGATCACAATGTACATATACATAACAAACATTCAATGCCATAGACATACGACAAACAGAGACAGAGACACAGAGGCTATTTAACATTTTCCAGCTTCTGGCTTCATGAGGGTATGCTTGATTCCGGCCACAGGGGGAGCTGCTGCTTCATTATTCACTGTGACACCGAGTCCTTGATGGAATACTTCCTCATCTTCCGCACGCACGCTCCTGGACATTTTTATGGTGACGTATATTAGTTAAATTAGCCTCCCGGCATAAGCGATCCCTAAATTTTCCTACAACTGTCTTTCGGGTTGCTATTTAATGGTGGAGCACTCAATCCAACCAGGGCTTCGAACTCATGACCTCTCGGTCAGTAGTGATTTATTGCAGCTGGCCAGTCTTTTGTGTGGCCAGGGGGGAGTCTCTCATCTGATCTCAGCCATGGATTGGGTTTTAGACTGCACTTTTGGACTCTCACTCACTGAGGTGTTCCTGTAAGTATCTCTGCAGATCTCAGAAAGCTATTTCTTGATTTAAGGCATAGGCATGCTGGCTGATATCAGCATAGGGAATTGGCCGGAGATGTCACTGCCTTGGTCCTTTCATTGTTGGCTGATGCAGTCCTATGTCTTCCAGTGAACTCTAAAGGCTGTTCCATCCTACTTCCTCCATCACTACTACTGTTTAGATTGTTTTGGTTGGATCTGGGAATTGTCTTCCCTTTCTTAAATTATGAGACATCAAAATCTCTGCAATTCTGTAATCCCTACCTTTCAAGTATCTTATTTATGATATTTATGGAAAGGTTTCTGAAAAAGATCTACAGGGTCATATCAATAACCAATCTGTTACAGAATTTTGGAGTAATAACTTCTTGGGACTACAACTTCCAGAATCCTCCAAAAGATTCCCCAAAAGTTGGTTTCCCAAATTCTGCTCCAGAACAGAAAAGAAGTTTGCCTTCTGTCAAAACTTCTTTTTAGGACTGCATTTGTATAAGCCATTCCTGAATTTTCCTTCTTCATTTTTAGAACAGCACAGCAAATGCAGCAAGTGTGATGGCGAGCACAGAACTGTCTTTGCTTCTGCTGATCACAGACATTTCGTGACACATACAGAGTACAAAGAGTGCAGGAAGATCTGCAAAGGCCAAATGACAATGTATTCTTCTGTCACAATGTCTTAGTAACCACAGATTACACAGGGCTAGGAAACAGCGTGATCTCTGTCTCTCGCTTTTCTGTTTTTAAATATCATGACTATTCTTTTGCCACCTTTGCTTTTCTCCTTCCGCTCTGGAAACAATCTCAAGAGCACAAACTGTGCACAAACTCTTAAACTGTGCTTGCAAAAGAGCCAAATTGGGCTGTGTGATCTGATTGTGTGATTCTTTCTGAAATACGCCTTGTGTTATTTAGCGCTGCAAACAAGAAATAAGCAATACCCGTGAGACCTAAATCAGGAACAATTATTCCCTTAAACATAATAGAAACATTTAGGGTATAGAATAATAAGTGAAAATAAGCTCCTTCAAATATATCACCGGTATGTGTATTCATCAAATAGAGTGAATTGCTATTCATTATTTATAATACACAAATTCATTTTCTATTTATAAGCGACCAAGAGAAATGTAGCAAGGTGGAATAAGGCTTTTTTGGGAGATGGGTGTTGGTGGAAAAGTGTCCGCTGTCCTTATTTTTCTCTCATCAGAAATTCATTAAACATATTTTAAGGATTTTAGATATTATTACCCTAAGGAGCCCTGGTGGTGAAATGCATTAAAGCGCTGAGCTGCTGAACTTGCAGACCGAAAAGTCCTAGGTTCAAACCCCGGGAGCGGAGTAAGCACCCGCTGTTAGCTCCAGCTCCTGGCAACCTAGCAGTTCGAAAACATGTCAATGTGAGTAGATCAATAGGTACTGCTCCAGCGGGGAGGTAACAGTGCTCCATGCAGTCATGCCGGCCACATGACCTTGGAGGTGTCTACGGACAACGCCGGCTCTTCAGCTTAGAAATGGAGATGAGCACCAACCCTCAGAGTCAGACATTACTGGACTTAACGTCAGGGGAAACCTTTACCTTTAGATATTATTACAGTATTTGTTTTATCCAAACAATAAGCAAAATTATGAACATCAATGTGGTTGACACCAGATAAATTTTCTAGTATTTTTTATCATTAAAGCAGGTGTGTAGGGAATGTGTGACTCCACAAATATACTTGGATTGCAATGCCCAGAACGCCTAACCAAGATAGCCTATGGTAAGTGGTGATGGGAAATGCCATCCAAAACATCCAATGAGACAAACAGTCTCCATCCCTTATTTAAAAAAACATATAATGCATCTCATCATACAAGTAAAAACAGTGACCAGGTGAACTTTGTATCTATTCAATTGCTAAGCAACTTCAAAGCCTCTGCTTTCCATTCTGGTCAAATAAGCAAACTGCATTTTCAGATATAAATCAGATCTAATAAACAGCTAGTTAGCCCCTGGGTGAAGCCTGATGTCCAAATACACAAATAATTCTCCATTGTAATGGCAACGGTTCTTTCTTATTCGCCGACGGCAAAGCGCAATATTTTTTCTTTATGTCAGTTATCATAAAAATATGATATGATTAAAAATATATTCAGTCTGGTTTATACAGCAGCCTTCAGCTCAAAGTAGTAGTGACATTAATCAAATAATACGTACATCTTTGAGTGCTTGTTCTTTACTAAATGCAAAACTTGGACATGCTATTGTTGATCGATTAATTTACATCTCCAACACCAAGATATGGGAAAACTATAAATTCCAGGCTTCCATAGCCTTTAGCTATGGCACTTAAAGTGGTGTCAAACTGCATTAATTCTACAGTGTAGATGTGCCCCTAATCTGTCTGAGCTCTTCATTCCTTGAAATATATTAAGTAAAAGGGGGGAAAAAACTAGCATATGAACACTACCTACATGACATCTAATTTGCTTCCTTTTACATCCCATTACCTTCCAAATTGCTCTTTGATATTCACACTGAAGAGATCCTGTCCATACTGTAAGAATACAGAAATTTAGAGTTTGAAACAATAATACGGAATTCTTTGGGTCTGAATCTGACAACAATATTGCTGGGATTGCCACTTTATAATTTCCCCAAGTAAATATCAGCCAAGTAAATATCAGCAAACTCAGAAAATGTGATCTCTACAATATTTCTTTTGCATAAAACCACAATAATAATAATAATAATAATAATAATAATAATAATAAGAAGAAGAAGAAGAAGAAGAAGAAGAATGCTGGGTGGATAAAAGATTTTGAAGGAAAATTCTCACAGAACAAAATGGAACAGATGGAAATAACAACTGAAATGATCAGCAAACGAGTGCAAAAAGTCAAGAACTGGTCATCGCCTGGTAGTGATCAACTTCATGGATTTTGGCTCAAACATCTGATTAGTCTACATGGAAAAATGGCCCAACAATTCAATGAGATGCTGCAGAAAGGAAGTATCGGTGAATGGCTAACAACTGGAAGAATTGCCTGATACAAAAGGATTCAGCAAAAGGAGCAGCACCAAGAAACTACAGACCAATAACGTGTCTGCCCACTATGTTTAAACTACTGACTGGCATCATAGCTGACAAAGTTCAAGATTATCTTGAAGAAAAAAAAATCTTGCCAGATGAACAGAAAGGCAACAAACGGAAAAGCAGGGGCACAAAAGACCAGTTATTGATTGACAAAATGATTCTGGAGAATTGTAAGAGCCGAAAAGCTAATCTTCACATGACGTGGATTGACTACAAAAAGGCCTTTGACTCACTCCCACACAGCTGGATCATCAAGTGCCTGGGCGCCATCAGGATTAGTAAAAACGTTGGCACCTTCATTGAAAACATGATGGAGCACTGGAAAACTGAACTGTTTGTTGGAAATGAAAGCTATGGACTTGTTAACATCAGAAGAGGAATTTTCCAGGGAGATTCATTGTCCCCTCTGCTTTTCATTGTTGCCATGATCCCTCTGTCAACAATCTTACAAAAAACAAATCTCGGCTATCAAACATCTAAGAAATCTCACAAAATTTCACATCTGATGTACATGGATGACCTGAAGCTGTATGGGAAAGCGGAAACTGAAATCCAGTCTCTGACCAACACTGTCCGAATTTTTAGCACTGATATCAGCATGGAGTTTGGTTTGGACAAATGTTCGACAGTGGCATTGAAGAAAGGAAAAATCATTGAAAGTGAGGACATAAATATGCCTAATGACCAAACAATAAAGTGTCACCAGCCAGAGGCCTATAAATATCTGGGCATACTACAGCTGGACAACATCAAGCATGAACATGTGAAAACTGTGGTCAGCAAAGAATACACACAAAGGGTCAGAAAAATTCTCAAAAGCAAGCTCAATGGAGGCAACATCATCAAGGCCATAAACACCTGGGCCATACCTGTCATAAGATATACTGCTGGCATCATAAACTGGACACAGATGGAACTGGACAATTTGGACAGAAAAACAAGAAAACACATGACCATTCATCATTCACTGCACCCCCACAGTGATGTTGACCGGCTATATCTGCCTAGAAGATCAGGTGGCAGAGGACTCTTACAAGTAAAACAAGCAGTCAAAGAAGAAGGCCATGCCCTGGCAGAATATGTAAAGCAAAGTGAAGAACCTGCTTTGATTGAAGTCAAAAATCAGAAACTCCTCAAAGCACAGCAGACAAAAAACCAGTACAAGAAAACCGCACTACAAACTAGAGCTGACAGCTGGCACAACAAAACATTGCATGGAAAGTTCCTTGACAAAATTGAAGGAAAAGCTGATAAGGAGAAGACCTGGCTCTGGCTCACGAATGGGACCCTGAAGAAGGAGACAGAAGGCCTGATACTTGCAGCCCAGGAGCAAGCCATCAGAACAAATGCAATTAAGGCCAAGATCGAAAAATCAGCTGATGACCCAAAATGCAGACTGTGCAAGGAAGGTGACGAAACCATTGATCATATCCTCAGCTGCTGTAAGAAAATCTCACAGACAGACTACAAACAGAGGCACAACTATGCGGCCCAAATGAACTTATGCCTCAAGTACCACCTCCCAGCAGTAAAGAACTGGTGGGATCACAAACCTGCAAAAGTATTGGAAAATGAGCACGCAAAGATAGTGGGACTTCCAAATCCAGACTGACAAAGTTCTGGAACACAACACACTAGACATCACAGTTGTGGAAAAGAAAAAGGTTTGGATCATTGATGTCGCCATCCCAGGTGACAGTCGCATTGATGAAAAACAACAGGAAAAACTCAGCCGCTATCAGGACCTCAAGATTGAACTTCAAAGACTCTGGCAGAAACCAGTGCAGGTGGTCCCGGTGGTAATGGGCACATTGGGTGCCGTGCCAAAAGATCTCAGCCGGCATTTGGAAACAATAGACATTGACAAAATCACGATTTGCCAACTGCAGAAGGCCACCTTACTGGGATCTGCGCACATCATCCGAAAATACATCACACAGTCCTAGACACTTGGGAAGTGTTCGACTTGTGGTTTTGTGATATGAAATCCAGCATATCTATCTTGTTTGCTGTGTCATAATAAAATAATATAATAATTTAGTCCCTATCTCCTAGAAGGGACTAAAGGCAGATTCCAGCACACACAAACACAAGGGCAAACACTCAATGTATCCCCACATTTCAAATGCACAGGAACCAAGCCAGATTTTAATGAACAACATGGATAGAGAACACGTGAAAGGAGGGTAGTTTGTTTCACAGCTCATTTTAGTAACCTCCCCTGCATCCTTCCCTAAATTTTCACTTTCTGATCCCAATCATTTCTTTCTGCTGCATATGAAGGGGCAGACGAGGGGCAGATTTGTCAAACTGCATTTGTGATATATTTTTAAAATGTGTCTGCTGAGTGTTAAGAAAGAGCGGGGGGGAGCTTTAAGACTAATAAAAGGCTTTGATGCAGAAATCTTGGGCTTGTATCAAAGGGCATATTTAAAAATGAAAAGTACTACATCAAACAGTCTCCAGCTACACAGAACAGACTATTTTGTTTTTTCAGGGATTCCACAATTATTAGCACTGTTTCTTCTTGCAGATGGAAAATATAATCTCCATGCTAGATGTATCAAAGAAAGCTTTCCACTAAACCAATATTCTTGATTCAGGATATCAGTGCCCTTTCTGTCTCTGGACACCATTCCTATGTTATATGAATTAGATTACTGTCAGATGTACTCATTTATTCATTTTAAGACCGGATGGAACAGCACCTTCACTCCTGATCTCCTTTATCACAAAAATAATACACAATATTAAAGGTAAAGGTTTCCTATTGATATTAAGTCTAGTTGTGTCGAACTCTGGGGTTTGGTGCTCATCTCCATTTCTAAGCCGAAGAGGCATTGTTGTCCATAGATGCCTCTAAGGTCATGTGGCTGGTATGCTGCATGGAGCGCCATTACCTTCCCACTGGAGCAGTACCTATTGATCTACTCACATTTACATGTTTTCGAACTGCTAGGTTGGTAAAAACTAGGCTAACAACGGGAGCCCAACCCACTCCCCAAATTTGAACTGCCAACCTTTCAGTTGGCAAGTTCAGCAGCTCAGCGGTTTAACCCACTGTACCACCGGGGATCTCAATATGCAATAAATATATGAAAATAATGTTACAACATCTGTTCCACACCTTGATCTATTAACACAGAGGCGTCATAGAAAGATAGAACTCCTACATTTTGTGCTAACTGTAGCTTTCAAACATTTTCCGAGGTCACCCCCAGGTAGAACACATTACAGTAGTTTTTGGATTTCAAGTTCGGAGACAGCATAGTGTAGTGGTCAAAGGGATTAAACTATGAATATATGTATATGTGTATATAAAAATACATATACAGTAGAGTCTCACTTATCCAACATAAACGGGCCGGCAGAACGTTGGATAAGTGAATATGTTGGATAATAAGGAGAGATGAAGGAGAAGCCTATTAAACATCAAATTAGGTTATGATTTTACAAATTAAGCACCAAAACATCATGTTATACAACAAATTTGACAGAAAAAGTAGTTCAATATGCAGTAATGCTATGTAGTAATTACTGTATTTATGAATTTAGCACCAAAAAATCATGATATATTGAAAACATTGACTACAAAAATGGCTTGGATAATCCAGAACGTTGGATAAGCGAGTGTTGGATAAGTGAGACTCTACTGTATATCCCCATTACCTCTGTGAATAAGGGAGCTGCGGTGGCACAATGGGTTAAACCCTTGTGCCGGCTGGACTGCTGACCTGAAGGTTGGGTTCCAAACCCAAAGGTTGCTGGTTCAAATCCACAAGATGAGGTGAGCTCCCATCTGTCAGTTCTAGCTTGCAGGGACACGAGAGAAGCCTCCCAGCAGGATGGTAAAACATTCTGGTGTTCCCTGGGCAACGTATCTGTAGACAGCCAATTCTTTCACACCAGAAGTGACTTGCAGTATGTTCTCAAGTCGCTTCTGATATGATAAAAAAAACCCTCTGTGAATGCATAGGGTTCTTTAAAATAAGAATAATCAGGAACCATCCAGAGATTTGGCTAGCCTAGTTCTTCTGATCCTTTCATAGCTCATTGTTAATAGCAACCACATGCCTCTGAAAATGAATCTAGATTTTGCTTACATAACCAATCCTTATTTAAATTTACCTCCTTGCAGCAACTAATCTGCTTGGAAAAGGTCAATAACTTAGGATAAACTGATTTTCTCTTCTGCCTGGAGAATCTTTACTTTGTATCGAAAACAGCAATGACTCCTGAAGCCTGATCGGGGAATACGAGAGAAAAAAACACAGATTATATTCCATATAACTGTGCTAGGGATCAATTTCTTCAGGGGTATGTAGATACATTCTTAACATCTCATAACATTGTTTCAACCCTTCCTTCTCCTTTCCTGTAGGACTAAGGAAATGAAATAGTCAAATTGTGTTAATGAGTAAATCTCATTCCCCCTGAGATAAAAATTACCACTGCTCCACCCTAATGTCAGAAATGCGCAAACATGAAGCAGGAGGTTTGACAGGTGGGAAAATATTTCTGGCGTGCAGTTTTCTACCCAACTCTAGTTGAGATTAATGGCATGGCTGCAGCCCTCAATGTACCAATGAAATTGAATTTCAAATCAATCAGACAAAAGACAGAGGCAGGTTTGCTTTGGAGCTGCTGATCTCCTAGTTCCCAGTTACTTAGAATCATAGAATCATAGAATCATAGAATAGTAGAGTTGGAAGAGACCACATGGGCCATCTAGTCCAACCCCCTGCTAAGAAGCAGGAAATCGCATTCAAAGCACCCCCGACAGATGGCCATCCAGCCTCTGCTTAAAAGCCTCCAAGGAAGGAGCCTCCACCACGGCCCCGGGGAGAGAGTTCCACTTCCACCTTTACATTATTTTATCTCTGAACAACTCCAATACTTTTTTATCTGTATGTGAGTGTATAAATCTACCGAATCTACTTAATACAGGGTTCCTCAATTCTGTGAAATAATGAACCATGTAGATTGGTATACAACTATTGGGGGGGGGGGGGGACTCTGGCTGTCCAAGAGAACTTGGTGTCACACACACACCCCTGCCAGTCCCCTAACTTTTTAAAATGGACCCTAAAAGGTAAAGGTAAAGGTATTCCCCTGACATTAAAAGTCATATCTGACTCTGGGGGTTGGTGCTCATCTCCATTTCTAAGATGAAGAGACACTGTTGTACAAAGAAAATATGTCCAAATAGCATATAGTGTTATTAACGTTCCCCGTACAAAGCTCAATTTGGCAGTACCAGACAAAATGAAAAGGAGCAACAGCTCTAACACAAAAGTTATCCAACTCTGATATTGGTTCCAATGGATATAGGCTTCAATGAAAATATCTTCCAAAAAAAGTAAACAGACGGTTAGTCATGTTGCTGTATACTGGAATGAAGAAAATAATGATGGAGCACCGCTCTCAAGAAAGTCTTTGCAAGTAAAGTCCAAATAAAGTCTCAAGTCTACAGGGGTTCCCGGGTATTTTTGTACCCTGTTTCGGGGAGAAAATCCCCTTCTTCAGGAGTTGGTATACTCAGCAACAATGAACTTATATCTAAAACAAAACATAGAGTAACAAGTATTTTGCCAGCAATATTAACAGAAGTAAAGGTAACCCATATAACTGTTATATACTTACACTAGCTGTGCCCGGCCACGCGTTGCTGTGGCGAAGTCTGGTGTTATGGGAAATAAAGTATTGAGGAATTGGTGGTAGTTAAGGTAAAGGGTCAAGGTTTTCCCCTGACATTAAGTCCAGTCGTGTCCAACTCTGGGGGTTGGTGCTCATCTCCATTTCTAAGCCGAAGAGCCGGCGTTGTCCGTAGACTCCTCCAAGGTCATGTGGGATGACTGCATGGAGCGGCGTTACCTTCCCGCCGGAGCAGTACCTATTGATGCACTCACATTTGCATGTTTTTGAACCTCTGGGTTGGCAGAAGCTGGGGCTAACAGTGGGAGCTCTCTCCGCTCCACCAATTCAAACTTGCGGCCTTTCGGAAGTTCAGCAGCTCAGCACTTTAATACGCTGCGCCATCAGGGGATATTATTTCCTAAAGGTTGTGAATATACAATATTTCTAATTGGTTTTTTTTTGTCTGTTGGAGGCAAGTATGAATGCTGCAATTAGGAAAAATAATTAGGATGTAATGGCCTTGCAGCTTTAAAGCCTGGCTGTTTCCTCCCCGAGTAAATTTTTTGTTGGGAGGTGTTAGCTGGCCCTGATTGTTTCCTGTGTGGAATTCCCCTGTTTTCAGAGTGTTGTTCTTTATTTTGTGTTCTGATTTTAGAGATTGTATTGTTCTGTTTTATTATACCACATTAATTTTTATATATTCTGATTTTAGTGTTTTTGAATACTTGGAACCAGATTGTATTCATTTTCACGGTTGACCGCAACACAAGAATAATAATAATAATAATAATAATAATAATAATAATAATAATAATAATAATAATAGTAATAATAATGACTTTGGTGCTTCACTCCCTTCTCGGCTTCCTTTCTGGAAGAATCCTTTCTTGGGAGGTGTTAGCTGGCCCTGATTGTTTCCTTTGTGGAATTTCGAATTTTCCTGCTTTCAGACTGTTGGTCTTTATTTACTGTCCTGGTTTTAGAGATTATATTGTTCTGCATTATTCTATCCCAGAAATTATTTCATATCAAAGTAGAATCTCACTTATCCAACATTCGCTTATACAATGTTCTGGATTATCCAACGCAGTCTGCCTTTTCATAAGCAATGTTTTTGCAGTCAGTGTTTTAAATTCATTGTGATATTTTAGTGGTAAATTTGTAAATACAGTACAGTAGAGTCTCACTTATCCAACATAAATGGGCCAGCAGAATGTTGGATAAGCGTATATGTTGGATAATAAGGAGGCATTAAGGAAAAGCCTATTAAACATCAAATTAGGTTATGATTTTACAAATGAAGCACCAAAACATCATGTTAGACAACAAATTTGGTAGAAAAAGTAGTTCAATACGCAGTAATGCTATGTAGTAATTACTGTATTTATGAATTTAGCACCAAAATATCACGATATATTGCAAACATTGACTACAAAAATGCATTGGATAATCCAGAACATTGGATAAGCGAGTGTTGGATAAGCGAGACTCTACTGTAATTACAACATAGCATTACTGAGCATTGAACTACTTTTTCTGTCAAATTTGTTGTATAATATGATGTTTTGATGCTTAATTTGTATAACGATTACCTAATTTGATGTTTAATTGGCTTTTCCTAAATCTTTTCTTATTATCCAACATATTCACTTATCCTGCCGGCCTGTTTATGTTGGATAAGTGAGACTCTACTGTATATTGATAATCTTATATTATCTGCTTAGAACTGGATTATATGAGGCCCCTTCTTCAGAGCTGTATAAAATGCACACTGAAGTGGATTATATGGTAGTGTGGACTCAAGATAATCCAGTGCAAAGCAGATAATATAGCTGTGTGGAAGGGCCTTGAGTCTACACTGCCATATAATCCAGTGCAAATTAGATAATCTGTGGAAGAGACCTAAGTGAGGCCTAAATCTGCCTGTCCCCTAACTGAACCCTGGCTGTCCTTTCGCTGAGTAGTTTGCTAGGAGATGAAGTGGGCAGAGATTAGCCCTCTAAACTGGCAGCAATTGGATAAAAACAATTATTGCTCTCACTCTAATTGGGACTTTATTTTTCTTTTCTTTTTGTTGTATCTTACTGGAGCCGTGGATGATGGGTTGTGTTGTCAAATTTCGAGGTTGGGTGGCCTGTAGTTTTTTTGTTTTGTGGGTTGCCCTGATGCCATCACTCTTTTATATATATAGCTGGTGGAGCCTCTGGTGGTCTAGGGGATAAAAGCCTTGTGACTTGAAGGTTGGGTTGCTGACCTGAAGGCTTCCAGGTTCAAATCCCACCCGGGGAGAGTGCGGATGAGCTCCCTCTTTCAGCTCCAGCTCCATGTGGGGACATGAGAGAAGCCTCCCACAAGGATGGTAAAACATCAAAACATCCAGGCATCCCCTGAGCAACGTCCTTGCAGACGGCCAATTCTCTCACTCCAGAAGCAACTCAGGTTGCTCCTGACACGAAAAAAACCCCCAAAACTTACATAGTGTCTAATTGCTTACAAGGAGTGACTCTGCTTGTGGTGATTTCAACTGTGAGTGATTCTGGAGGTTCATTCAAAGTTTTTTAAAGAGTACTTGGTAACTTAAAGGAAACAGCTAAAATTACTTAAAGGAAATAGCTAAAATTGGTCTTCTTATTGGAGTTTATGTTGTAGGCTATCTATTTTTACACAAGTCCAGAAGCTGAACAACGCTTCAAAGAAAACTGGGGATTAGATAGTGGGAGGAGACATATCTTTCATGTGATAGCAAATGGATAAATCTTAAAGAAAGAAAAGGATGAGGTGTGATGGGGGTAAGAAAATCTTCCTTTTAATTTCAAAATGAGGCATAGTGAAGTTTAAGAGAAAACCAACAATCTCAAATGTTTTACTTATCCTGTGAGATTAAGTTCCCAGTATAGTACCAAATACCATGTATTAAGGGAATAAAACAATGACAAAGGGCTTCAGCCTTTAGATATTGCTGGTAGGGTTCCCAGCTGGCCAGTGTCAGCGGGAAAGATGAAAATAACCTTTCCAGGCTTTAATAATTTTATAATAATAACTTTACTCTTATATCCTGATTCATCTCCTCGAAGAGACTCAGGGCGGCTGACATGGGGACCAAGCCCAGTAATGCAATAATAAAATACAACCACATAAGATACATTCAATTACAATGAATAAATACATAAAAACATATAAAAATAATAACAGCATAAGCTCAACAACAACTGATAACCAATAATCAATAGCCGGACGCAATGGCCGTGTTCAAAAATTGGAGGCAAGGCAATACATTATATATGTGCAAAATATTGCTTTGTCCTTGAGTGGCATTCAAAAGTTATTGTTTTGATAGTATGTTCTGAAGTATACCTGGTGCTGCCTTAGTCTGTACCAAATATTTCAAAAAGGGCCTCTAGAGCCTCTGTTTCCCCACTTTCCTCCTTTAAAAATCTTATTAGCATTTTCCTCCCCTTTTTGTTAGGTTTTTTTTAGCACATGTGCTGTCTCTCTTTCCTGATTTCCCATCTTTTTTCTGCCTCCAAAATTTTAGTAGAAGAGCCTCAGACAGCACTTACGTGCTTTCTAGACTTTAAAAAATATTCCTGATGAGTTTTGGCAGTCTCCTTTTTTTTGCTCATAGGAAGTCCCATGTCTGAATTTTTGATATAAAACTGGCCACAGCCAGTTATGTGAGAGGAAGAAAATAACCTGCCAAAATGTCAAATGATTGCCACAGAGTTATGACAGCTTCTGTTTTCTTCTATAAATCGCATTTTAACTTGAAAATGTTAAGAGACAATCCAAAATACTGCCAGGGATTGATATGTCTTCCATAATTTTCTGATGAGTTATGGCTGGGTTCCTTCTTTGCTTTTAATGAGCTCTAATTTAAAAAGAAAGGGGAAAAAACACTTACCAGATTTAGAGTCATATAGCAGCATGTCACAATGGGTTGTGGCTGCCACAAATAGACAGTTTATGATTATAGATGGTTTCGTATTTGTTACACCACCTTTGAAATGTCTGCTGAAGGGCATTATTTAAAAATCCATGAGTCAACCTTCCACATTTACTGGGGATCCCATAAAAGTGAAAGCATGCAAATAAAGAAATGGCTGTTTTCTTTTTTAAACCAGAGAACACAGCTCTAAGAATTTCTAGCTCAATTTTGCTCAACCCAAATGTCTTCATGGTTCATGGGTTCAGCAGGGAGGCAATGACTCTGTGGCTGTCTCTGGTGGAAATCATATTATTTAATATAATTTGGTATACATACATGGGAGTAAAGATATAATGTGGGTAAGGGTTGCAAAGAAGGGATACAATGTAGGCAGAGGTTGCAAAAAAAAAAGATAGATTTTATTAAAAGTTTTGGGAGCTTTTGCCTTTTCAAGAGATTCGCTGCTGTAGATCTGGTCCATACATGCTTTGGTACAAATCAACGCATATCTACAAACTGTTAATAAAAATATATAAAATGAAAAATAAGCTTCTGGAGGAGGTTTGTGGCTGCTGCTCCGTTGTGAGGGGGTGGGGTTGCAGAGATCTCACAGAAAGGGGAAACAAAATTATTTCATCTTACTTTGTTTAAGTGTCATTGATGAACTGTAAATTATCGGGGTGGGGTGCCATGTTCGACAACACCGGGAAGCCAGGTAACACTTTACCCTGTTTTCTAACCCCCTGCCCCTTCTGACGGCATTCACTTGTTTTTGTGAAAACTGGAAATATCTCTTTCCTTTGGAAAAATTAAGCATGCTTTAGGTAAAGGTAAAGGTTTCCCCTGACGTTAAGTCCAGTCGTGTCCGACTCTGGGGGTTGGTGCTCATCTTCATTTCTAAGCCGAAGAGCTGGCATTGTCCTTAGACGCCTCCAAGGTCATGTGGCTGGCATGACTGCATGGAGCGCCGTTACCCTCCCGCCAGATCGGTACCTGTTGATCTACTCACATTTGCATGTTTTCGAACTGCTAGGTTGGCAGAAGCTGGAGCTAACAGCAGGCGCTCATTCCTCTCCCTGGATTCGAACCTGTAACCTTTCGGTCTGCAAGTTCAGCAACTCAGCGCTTTAACGCACTGCGCCACCAGGGGCTCAAGCATGCTTTTGGGACCCCCAAAAGATCTCCACAGGAGTGTAGTTGGAGGTGGGGGAATGAAGGCATGACCTATCCTACTAAAAATTCTGCCTCTACAATAAAAATTTCATCCAGTCACCAAACTCCTAGCAATGCATAGAGGGAAAATATTTCACAACTAAAATAGTTCTATTTGCTGTGTACACATTCTCTTGGTCACTTTGGGTGCCTGAGCTCCATCTCTAAATGTTCAACTGAGGTATTAGGTTATTGCAATGCTAGAAGTTTGAGGAACGGAAGGACATTTCAGTGCCTCCCTCCCAATAGCTATACCTTGATATGTCCCTCTGAAATAGCCTTCATGTTGGGAATCATGCCCGCTGGAGACTTTTGCAGGCATGGTTCTCCATTTTTAGCTTCATACTAGCTTGGGGACCCGGTGAAGCCCGGGTCATTTGAGAATGGTATTATTTGTCTTTTAATGTTATGTATTCTGTTTGGAGTGGGTGAACTACAATTCCCAGAATTGTGGCTGAATCCTTCCGAAACCGTGCCAGTATTATAAGTTGGCCATTTTGGGCATGTGTACTAGGTGTGGTGCACTACTCTCTGGATGGGGGTGAACTACTGCAATTTCCAGATTCCTGGGGCAATTGCCCCGAAATATCTATCTATACACATATCTATCCACAATATCTATCCACAGCGGGCAATATTCAGTCTGTGTGCCAAGTTTGGTCTAGATTAGTCATTGGCTGGGTTCAGTGGTCTTTGGATGGAGGTGAACTACAACTATCAAAATCAAGGCCCCTTCCCACAAATACCTGCAGTATGTTCATGAGGTCATAAGGCTTCTCTGTGTGAAGTGTGCTCCTAGTGCATTGTCGGTGGGGGTCAGTGTTTATCTGGTTGCAGGTGAACTATAACTCCCTTTTCCCCAAACTTGTCCAATATGTTTGTGTGTGTGCCAAGTGTGATGCTCATTCATTGCAGGTGAACTATACATCCCAGTACCTACTACTCCTCATCTTCCAGTCCAGTTCCCCTCCAAACCCACCAGTAGTCAAATCTGGGCATATCAGGTCTGCATGGCAAGTTTGGCCGAGAGCCATCATTATTTGGGTTCATAGCGTTCTGGGTGTAGGTGAACTACAACTCCTGTATATTCCCCAGTGGGAGTGACAGTGCTCTGACTTGATGCAAGGTGAACTCCAACTTCCACCATGTGGAGTCAATCCCTAAACTACTCCAGTAAGTTTAGTTGCTGCCCAGTTCTGCTGTGTTTGTTATGCAGAGAGATTGGAAAGGAAAGGGCAGTGGGCGGGGCCATGCAAATTCCACAGCAATGGAGAACTCTGGGATGCCTGCCTGTGGTGGAAGAAAAAGCAAAATCTAGGAGGAAATTGTCCCCAAACGAAAGCATTCCTTGGGTGGTGGGTTTTAGTGTTTGGGAAGGACATTGGCAGGGGCTGGGCTGCATGTTCATGGCGCTCGCTGTAACCGTAATGTCAGTGGAAAAGAGTGACTTGCTAGATTCTTAACCCTGGGAAGTATAGCCTGTTTGTGGAGGCCGGAGGCTGTCTGTGTGAGCAGACATCCATGCTACATACACACATATGGGTTTTTTAGATTTAGATTAGATTTAGATTAGATTTAGATTAAGATTAGAATGTGTGTGTGTGTGTGTGTGTGTGTGTGTGTGTGTGTGTATATATATATATATATATATACACACAGTAGAGCAGGGGTCCCCAAACTAAGGCCCGGGGGCCGGATGTGGCCCTCCGAGGTCATTTACCTGGCCCCCACCCTCAGTTTTATAATATAATATATATTGTGTGTGTGTGTGTGTGTGTGTGTATGTGTATGTGTGTATATATATATATATATAATTGATAATAATATTATAATGTAATACAATACAACACTAATAATAATACCATATAATAATATTAATTATATATTCTATATTACATATAATATTACTAATAATATTACAGTATAGTGGTATAGTTCAATAAAGTAATATATAATGCTAATATTGTGCTATGCTAATATATTGTATGTACATATAATTTGTAAGCCACTCTGAGTCCCCTTTGGGGTGAGAAGGGTGTGATACAAATGTAGTAAATAAATGCAGTAAATAAATAAATAATAAATACATTTTAGACTTAGGCTCGCCCAAAGTCTGAAATGACTTGAAGGCACACAACAACAACAACCCTAATTAACTTGACTATCTCATTGGCCAGAAGCAGGAGCACACTTCCCATTGAAATCCTGATAAATGTATGTTGGTTAAAATTATTTTTATTTTTAAATATTGTATTGTTCTTTCATTGTTGTTGTTCTTGTTGTTGTTTTTGCACTACAAATAAGACATGTGCAGTGTGCATCGGAATTTGTTTGTATTTTTTTTTCAAATGATAATCCGGCCCCTCAACAGTCTGAAGGATTGTGAACCGGCCCTCGGCTTAAAAAGTTTGGGGACCCCTGCAGTAGAGTCTCACTTATCCAACACTCGCTTATCCAACGTTCTGGATTATCCAAACACATTTTGTAGTCAATGTTTTCAATATATTGTGATATTTTGGTGCTAAATTCATATACAGTAATTACTACATAGCATTACTGCGTATTGAACTACTTTTTCTGCCAAATTTGTTGTCTAACATGATGTTTTGGTGCTTCATTTGTAAAATCATAACCTAATTTGATGTTTAATAGGCTTTTCCTTAATGCCTCCTTATTATCCAACATATTCGCTTATCCAACATTCTGCCGGCCGTTTATGTTGGATAAGTGAGACTCTATTGTATATACACACGCACACACATATATACATACACACACACATATATATATATAATGAGAGAGAAAGGGTTTGGAGGATTTTGCAGGCTGTGCAATTCCCATGTCTGCTTTAGGTATTGTCTACCGTCACTTTGATGGGCTGATAGGGGAATCTACTTCAAACAGAAAAGTGTTTTGGGCCAGCCTGTCTGCATCATAATCCATAAATACCATTGGATTAATTTGTATTGTAATTGACAGAGACAGAAAAGTCAGGAACAAGATGATGAGGTAAGAAAGAACTGAATGAATGCTTTTCCAGATGCCTAAATTAAAAATTCAAGCACCATAATGCTTGTATGAGTTTGACTAGCGCTGGATTAAGAATTTTTGACTTACATCTTGTATATTACATCCCCGTTGAGCCTCCAGAACAGGGAGATAAACAATAATACATCCCAGATCAACTTCATTCTCTATCGCCTCCGTGATTTTCTCCATCCTCTTATCTGTAAAACAGAATCTCACATAAACACAAGCATTTTATTAAGCTCCTGTTGGAAGGCCTCCAGGCTCCTGCTAGGCAATCGGAACATCCGTCTGTCATCCACTTTGTTCCAGTCCAGAACTGCCATATATTTTTTACTAACAAGACGGGCAAAATACTGTGATACGATGTGGTGCAGAAAAAAGGAGGGGGGCTTTCTTTTTGCAATTCATCCATCAATGCATTCTTGTTCAAGCTGTGAAGATGACCTTAACAGGAAAATTAATTTAGGAACAACAAATGACCAGTTGATAAAATCTTGCTCATTACTAGACATTGGGGGGGTGCCTTTCCCAGAAATATAGTCAAAGAAAGGAACTTTTCCAAGTCTATATCTCCTTGCACAGCTTCTCATGTTTAACAAAAAGTTATCTATAGCAAAATGTGGGCTATTATAGAGGGTTTTTTGTGTGTGTCAGGAGCAACTTGAGAAACTGCAAGTCACTTCTGGTGTATGAGAATTAGCTGTCTGCAATGATGTTGCCCAGGGGATGCCTAGATGTTAGATGTTTTTACTATCCTTGTGGGAAGCTTCTCTCATGTCCCTGCATGGGGAGCTGGAGCTGACAGAGAAAGCTCACCCGCTCTCCTCAGATTCGAACTGTTGACCTGTCAGTCAACAGCCCTGCCAGCACAAGGGTTTAATCCACTGCGCCACCGGGGGCTCCTATCTTAGAGTGATAAAGTTTGTTGGAAGCAACAAAGGTTAGTGATATAGTAGAGTCTCACTTATCCAAGCTAAACGGGCTGGCAGAAGCTTGGATAAGCGAATATCTTGGATTATAAGGACGGATTGAGGAAAAGCCTATTAAACATCAAATTAGGTTATGATTTTACAAATTAAGCACCAAAACATCATAGTATACAACAAATTTGACAGAAAAAGTAGTTCAATAAGCAGTAATGTTATGCTGTAATTACTGTATTTACGAATTTAGCACCAAAATATCACGATATATTGAAAAAATTGACTACAAAAATGGCTTGGATTATCCAGAGGCTTGGATAAGCGAGGATTGGATTAGTGAGACTCTACTGAATTAAACAAAGTATAAGCAGTCTCCAGGTAATGAACAAGATAGGTTCTGTAGATTTGTATGTAAAGTTGGATTTGTATGTAAATCAGAATATTCTTGGATCATGCTGCTGACTGGTTACAGTTAAAATGGAAGTGAAGCTTAGTAATTAGGTAGTATCAGAGACAAATCAACAATACCATAAGGCAAAGGTGGGAAATGTCCGTCACAGGCTGGATTCTGTTTCAGAAAAATTCTCAAAGAACCTAATTTAGGCAGTGGCCAAGGCCAAAGGAGGAAGATGGGATGAAAAATACCAAGACATTTCAATGTAAAGCCCAACGAAGGTGATAATAAGTTGCTGTCAGGCTGCAATTCTCAGCTTACTAGGGTTGTTAGAGCTGTTGTAGAACTATAATCAACTAACATCCAAACTGAAGAAGCCAGCCGAAGAGACACAATAACATAAGGTGAAACAATAATCTATTCCAAGATCCAAAAGCCAGTTCAAAGATACTAGAGTCCAAAGTCAATTCAAAATGCATAGGCCAAAGTCCAAGAGTTAGTCCAAGGTCCGTGCATCTCAAAATCACCCATAGTCTGAGGTTGCTGGAGGCAACATTATGCAATTCCTGAGCAGCTTTTAAGGTAGTTTCTCAGGTGTTGCCTATTGATAGCTCATTTCTCTGCTAATTGCGTGGACCTGTGAACTTGAGTCTTTTCACTTTGCAAGTCAAAAAGAGCCGGAACACTTAAGCCTTCCTCCACCTGCTCAGATAAACTTGCTTGTACTTTACTTGAAGGCTGGGAAGTGGTAGCTTTGCCCAAAGGCTCTTCTTCCAAGCTCAGCTGAGGAAGCTGCTGGGCTCCAACTTGAACGCTTACCTTTCAAACAGCTCCTCCTTACTCTCACTATCAGAGTTAGCTTTGATAGAGGGATTCCTCCTCTCCTCGCTCTCTCGGCACCCCATCATTTTGGCCAATGTCACTGCCAGTGATGATACAGATAGGACCCATGCTGCTGCCAGAAACCACCTCAACATGGTTGTTGTGGAGAGATGATACGAAAGAGCCCACTGGGCAGAAGCTGAGGAAATCCCTACGTGACCTGTTCTGTCACACTCTGGGCCTGTAGCTATTGTCTTTGTATAGGACGTATACTTTATGCCCAGCAGGAAGCCAGGGCACCTCAAAGAGAGGTTCTTGAGAATTGTCCTGAAAAGGATAGTCCTTTGAGTCTTTAATGAGATAACAAAGTTTTTATTATTGAACAAATAATAAATCTTCAGGGAGTCAAATAACACTTCAAGGTTTCCTTAATAAACTGTTGGCCTTTTCAGTCTTGTCCCCAGGAGACAGATAATTGGCTTTGGATAACTGTGCTTTTTCTATAAGAAGAAAAACTCCCTTATAACGTCTCCCAGGCTGTCTATTATATGGGCCTAGCTGATGTGGGACCCACTACTGATTCCAAATGCGTCTGGGTATCAAGTGGACCTACCAAGCAAGGCTTGCAGATGTTTCAGCTGGGGTTGCGTGAATCTGTGGTGCTGTTCCCTCTCCGAGGTTTCTTTGGAAACTTTAGGGCTGTTTCCCTCAGGAGCTGTGAGGCTGAGGGGCTGTGAGATCTTAGCCAGAACCTTTGGGACCTTTCCCCTGGAATTTCTGTTTCTGATTTCTCGGATGTTCTATATCCCCAGATGTTCTTGAGATATGAAGCTTTTCTACGGGACGAGCTGGTCTATGTCTTATAGCTTAGCTTCCTTAAGTGAGACTGACTTAAAAATGGCTCCTTCCCTCCCAGAGCCCTGAACAAGGGGCGGAACCAAACTTAATGATGATGGACAGGCAGCCTGCCCTATGACTGCAAACATTAGCAGAAAGAAAATAAAGTTGGAGCTTCTGGTACAGCTGTACCAGCACATGACCCATACCTGGGGCTGATCTAGCACATGGCATACCATATTGGATTCAGATTATCAGTTAGTGCAGATCTGCCCTTGAACTAAATGGGATAGACAGAAGGGTATATCTCCATTATGACCACAAGAGGAAAACACCAAGTTAGCATGGTCCAGAAGGGAAATGTTGACAGCTCTATCATGCACAAAGGAGAGAGGACCTTACCAGCATTCACAGTCTAAATAAGAATTGTGTAACATAATTGATGTTATCTTCTCTGGCATCTCTTCATTTTATGATGATTTGCAGACCACAAAAAGCACTGGGGTGAGGGGAAGGTGGTTGTTAATTGTCATCTGAGTTGCCCTCATTAGGATTTTCTTTTTTTAATTTCCTTGTTTCATGTTGTTTAATCTTCTGCTTGTCTTTCTTATTAATTTGCCTATTTAATGAATCTGGCTGTGTTTTCGGTAGTGAAAGTTACTCTGCCTCTAGTTATTGCTGTTGGTTTATAGCAGGAATTATCTCCCAGCCTGCCCTGGCTTCTGAGGCTATATATTATATTATATTACTATTTAAAGCATTAAATATATGCAGACAAAACAGGTAAAAACATAGTTTTAAAATAGATTAAAGCATTAACTTGCAAATGGCTTAAAAAACATATAATGTTAATACAGCAAGAACAGGCAGCATGGAATACATACCCAAAGAGGCAGCTGTGTTAGTTCCTTGCAGAATAAAAAGGAGAAAGGGTGGAGGGAGAGAGAAAAGAAATGTGGCAGCCTCTTTAAAACTAACTCATGTTTATTTTCACGTGAAAAGTTTAGATGCCAAGTCTATGAGAAGCAAAATTAGAGTCTCTTCAGATCTGCAAGCACTGTCTCGACCAGATTTGGATTATTCACATTACCTACCTTTTTACCAATTTACATTGCACCAGCAGCAATAGCTAACATAGTGGAAGCAACCAAGTTGCTCTACCCGCAGCTGGCAGGCAAAGGGAATTTGACCTGGATTGCAGGTGAAAACTGATGAAACTGAGGCCAGGCTGTGGCGCAGGCTGGTTAGCATCCAGCTGCAACAAATCACTCTGATCAAGAGGTCATGAGTTCGAGGCCCACCCATGCTTGCATCTGTCTCTGTCTCTGTTCTATGTTATGGCATTAAATGTTTGCCTTATATGTGCAATGTGATCCGCCCTGAATCCCCTTCGGGGTGAGAAGGCCAGGATATAAATACTGCAAATAAATAAATAAACTGAGGTGTCTACCACTGTCTGGTTTATCTAATCCAAGCCCTGCCAAAGAAACAATGGAACAGGATCAAAGAGAAGAAGCTGTGACATTGTTAGACCTTGGACTTTATATGGACAAGACTGTTTCTGATGACCAAGTGAAAAATCAATTAGTGCAAAATCCACAAACTCCATTGCCAGGAGATATATCTCCTGTGGATAAGAAAAGGCATCTAAGTTTTCAACCCAAATGGTTCAATAGATTTCCTTGGTTAGCTTACTCATTCC
Organism: Anolis carolinensis; assembly: GCF_035594765.1. NCBI lineage: Eukaryota > Metazoa > Chordata > Lepidosauria > Squamata > Anolidae > Anolis > Anolis carolinensis. Next base: position 70,556,652 of record NC_085846.1, read on the forward strand.
ATGTACAAGGTGCACTCTGTAAGTACAGTGTGGAATTTGTAGGAGAGATTGGGGTAAAGCAGATCATCAGAATTTTGGTGTATTGGTTGCTAAACCATTTGTGCGATGGAAAGATGCAATACAAGTCTTCAATGGACACCAAAAAACAACAGTATCATTAGAATTCTTGTGCTTGGCTGAAAACTTTTGCTAATTCAGTGGAAAACGTCTTGATGTAACCCGTTATCATGAGAAATAAGAAGAAAGCAGAAGAAAACAGAAAGAAACTTCTGCCAATTATGGAAACGATTGTCCTTTGTGGCCGCCAAGAACTGGCTTAAAGAGGGAGCAATGATTCAATACCTATTTATTTACAGTATTTATATTCCGCCCTTCTCACCCCGAAGGGGACTCAGGGCGGATCACAATGTACACATACATGGCAAACATACAATGCCATATGAACATAGAGACAGAGACAAAGACAGAGACAATTTAATATTCTCCAGCTTCCAGCTTCCTGAGGATATCCTCGATTCCAGCCACAGGGGGAGCAGCTGCTTCATCATCCACTGTGACATCTTGATGGATACTTCCTCATTCGAAACTGCTGCTAGACGATTTTTATGGTGTCGTAAATTAGTTAAATTAGCCTCCCCACATAAGTGGTCCCTAAATTTCCTACTTGATAGATGCAACTATCTTTTGGGTTGCTTAGGTCAACAACGACTAGGGCTATTTTTTTATTTTAATGGTCGGGTGCTCACTCAGACATGGGCTGGCCTCGAACTCATGACCTCTTAGTCATAGTAATTTATTGCAGCTGGCTACTTAGCAGCCTGCGACACAGCCCGGTTCCCAATTACCTGGGAAGAAACTTTGCATAATAATGGTAATTTCAGGGCCTTGTTGAGATCTGGTGCCAGATCAGGAGACACTGGCCTCAAAAGTCATCTTGGGGGGAAAAGTTTCAACCCCTCCTGAATATTTTTTCTGGCTATGAGACTATATAAAGTGTGATTACACAGTTGTAGGAAAAATTTTTCATATCGGGAGTGACTTGAGAAGCTGCAAGTCACTTCTGGAGTGAGAGAATTGGCTGTCTGCAAGGATGTTTCCCAAGGGACGCCCAGATATTTTGATGTTTTTACCATCCTTGTGCGAGACTTCTCTCATATCCCTGCATGGAGCTGGAGCTGATAGAGGGAGCTCATCCGTGCTTTCCCTGGGTTGGATTCCAACCGGCAACCTTCAGGTCAGCAACCCAACCTTTAAGTCATCAGTCCTGCCAACACGAGGGTTTAACCTAGTGTGCCATCGGGGGCTCCTAGTTGTGGGAGTGCAATGAAATTCATGGCTATGTAAATGTTTAGTCCATTTTGATTTAGGGCAATTTCATGGATGACCCCCAGGTTACCCCATCATCAAGTCCTACTCAGGTCTTGCAGAGCATTTTTGGCTGAGTTTACCCATCTGTAATGTGGCTTCCTCTTTTCCTTCTGTCTTACTAAGTCTCCTCCATGATACCAGTTTCTCAGTTTAGTCATTTGGGCATATAAGGAACCTTCAGGCTTGATTTGCTCTTGGACTTATTTATTTGTCATTTCAGCAGTCCACAGTATCCATCTTTTCCAGCATTGCATTTGAAATGAGTTGATTTTCTTCCTTTCAGCTTTCGTCCTTTCCAGTCCAGCTTTCACAACCATACATAGAAACTGGAAATATGAGGAGATGGACAATCCTAACTTTAATATTCAATGATATATCTTTACACGTTTCTTTTCTAATTCCTTCATAACTACTCTTCGAAATCCTCCTCTTCTTCTGATTTTTTGATTGAAGTCTCCATTCTGATTAAAAACTGAGTCAAGATAATGAAACATTTCAATCTATTTCAATTTATTCATAGTCTACTTTAAAGTTATGTAAATCCTCTGTGGTCATTATTTTTGTTTTCCTTATATTCAGCTATAAATCTGCCTTTCTTCCTTGCCGTTCTTCAGTACTCATTCTATCGCTTTGCTATTTTCTGCTAGCAGTATGGTGTCACCTGCATATTTTAAATTATTATCACTCTGTGTTGTCAAAGGCTTTCATAGCTGGGATCACAGGGTTGTTGTATGTCTTTCGGGCTGTGTGGCCATGTTCCAGAAGTATTTTCTCCTGACGTTTCGCCCACATCTATGGCAGGCATCCTCAGAGGTTGTGAGGTATGGAAAAACTAAGCAAGGAATGTTTATATATATCTGTGGGAAGTCCAGGTGAGGCACCAGTGTAAATGTTCCGGTTAATCACCCTAATTTGCATTGAATGGCTACATCTACTAGCTACTTTCAACAGAAAGGAGGAAACCATGAAAATGAACAAAATCTGGCTACCAGTATTAAAAAACTCAAAAATCAGAACAGTAAATAAGAAGCAACACTCTGAGACATGGGAACTAGGGGCAGTTAACAAAGAATGCCCCCAGGCAGAAAGTAGCTAGTAGATGTAGCCATTCAATGCAAATTAGGGTGATTAACTGGAACATTTACGCTGGTTCCTCACCCTGGACTTCCCACAGATATATATAAACACTAGCTTTGCCCGGCCACGCGTTGCTGTGGCGAAGTATGGTGGTATGGGAAATAAAGTATTGAGGAATTGATGGTAGTTAAGGTAGAGGGTAAAGGTTTTCCCCTGACATTAAGTCCATTATAAATGGGTTATATAGCTGTGTGGAAGGGCCTTGAGTCTACACTGCCATATAATCCAGTTAAAATCAGATCATCTGTATCTTATAGGCAGTGTGGAAGAGGTCTAAGTGAGGCCTAACTCTGCCTGTCCCCTTGGCTGAGTGGGTTGCTAGGAGACCCAGTGGGCAGAGCTTAGCCTTCTAACTGGCACTTTAAAGTCTAACTGGACTTTATTTTTCTTTTCTTTTTGTTGTATGAACGTAGAGACATGGATGAGGGGTTGTGCTGCCAAGTTTAGTGTTTCTGGAATGTGTAGTTTTGTTGCTTTGTCCTAGGCCGAAATTTCATTACCTTTTTATATATATAGATTCCTTGCTTAGTTTTTCCATACCTCACAACCTCTGAGGATGCCTGCCATAGATGTGGGCGAAACGTCAGGAGAGAATACTTCTGCAACATGGCCACACAGCCCGGAAGACATACAACAACCCTATTATCACTCTGTACTGCATCTGTTTATATCCACAAAAGCTCATCCAAAAGTGAAGAAACAGGCTCAAAAGTGCTGCCACATTTCTTTATTTCCCCCCTCTCCCTTCCTTCCTTTTTTTGATAGCTCCGACCTGTAACAAAGTGAAAATAGCCAGGGGTGGATGAGGGCTGAGAAGAAAAAGCTAAGAGTCTGCAATTGCTATCTCTCAGCATCTGCTGCCTGAGAAATTGCCTCACTCTGTCTAAAGTAGGGTCAGCCTTCCTGCATTTGAAATCTTACAAAACGTGGTTCGGGTTATTTGACAAACACAGGAAGGCTTCCATCCATCACGGCATCATGTGCAGCCCACTGTTATCCATCAAACGACAGGGGATTTAATGACAAAAAGGGCAACCTTGAGCTTAGCCTGTTAATTTGAATGGAGTGACTGTAGCAGTTTGTCACGTAGCTGAGGATCTGACTCTTGTCTGTTCCAGGAAACTGTTTCAAGACAGAGATATTTGAAAAGCTGCTTTTGTTCCTGCCACAGATGGGATTGCTTTCCACACCTCCCTAACTACAGATGGGCTTTCAGTCATGATGTTGAATATATTTAAAAAGCACACATTTCTAATCCAAAGCCAAAAGGGGTGGGTGGATCATGTTCTTTTAAATACCTTAATCCTGCTGCCTTTTATAATGCACCGGAATACAAATATTTTAGAACAAAATCTGCTATATTTACAGAGTTTAGTTGATATGTTTCACCAGTCATTTTCAAAAACCAACATTATGGTCGTTTATTCCGAATAATGCTTTCAGAAAAATTGCAGATTCTCAAATATACTCTAATAAAAAACGAAAAAATCCATCATATACTGTGCTGCCATTCCATAGGGAGGGGTTATGTGTGTCTAGAGAGATGATTACCTATGTATCAAAGTGTCACCAAGGTGTATTGCTTTGCCAATTTGCCATGAGTGACAATTTGCCCAATATATATACACAATTGTGCAATGAGGCATCAGGGAAAAGCTATCGGAGAGGATTAATAGTTTAGTAGTATGCTTTGCATGCAAGAAGTAAAGTCCACTTCAATGTTATAGTGGAGCCAGGACTTATAAGTTGAAGGTCCAGGAGTCTGCTAAGCAGAGAAGAGGAATTTATGCCCCTCCAGGTAGGTATGAAACATGTTAATACATTTTAAAGTATCTATCTATATATATATAAAAGAGTGATGGCATCAGGGCAGCGGACAAAACAATAAAACTACAGGGCCCCCAACCTCGAAATTTGACAACACAACTCCTCATCCACGCCTCTAGGTTGATACAACAAAAAGAAAAGAAAAATAAAGTCCTAATTAGAGAGAGACGAATAATTGTTTTTATCCAATTGCTGCCAGTTACAAGGCTAAGTTCCGCCCTAAGGTTAGCAGATACCCCTAAGGATCATCCAGTTCAACTTCCTTATGTCATGCAGGAGGAAACAATCCAATCACTCCTGACAGATGGCCATCCAATATCTGCACTATAATAATACACATCGAATCATAGCATCAGACAGTTAGGAGACACCCCTAAAGGCCATCCAGCCCAACCCAATTCTGCCATGCAGGACACAATCCAAGCACTCCCAAAAGATAGCCACCCAGTCTCTCAATACTAATAATAATAAAAATAAAAATAATATCATCATACAATCCTAAGGTTTGGAGTGACCCCTAAGGATCACCCAGATCAACTTCCTTCTACCATGCAGGAGGGCACACTCCAAGCACTCCTGACAGATGGCCATCCAGCCTCTACATAATGATGATGAAGATGATGACGATGATAATAATAATAATAGAAGCATAGAATTCAAGAGTTTGGAGAGACTCCTAAGGGCCATCCAGCCCAACCCTTTCTACTATGCAGCAGGACACAATCCAAGCATTCACAACACATGGACAACGTATAAATACTATACAATACTACACAGGGACATAGACCCCCCCCTACCCTCACCACTTTCACAGTACACAAACAACCAAATGCTTACTAAACATAAAGACAACCATACAACAGACATTCAATACCACCACTATCTCAACAAGTTCTCACCAACACCACCAGACAACGCCACAGCAACGCGTGGACGGGCACAGCTAGTATATATATAAAAGAGTAATGGAATCCTAGCGACCAACAAAACAACAAAACTAAACACCCCACAACCTCGAAAATTGATAGCACAATCCCTCATCCACGCCTCTAGGTTGATACAACAAAAAGAAAAGAAAAATAAAGTCCTAATTAGAGGGAGAGGAATAATTGTTTTTATCCAATTGCTGCCAGTTAGAAGGCTAAGCTCTGCCCACTTGGTCTCCTAGCAACCCAATCAGCCCAGGGGAAAGGCAGAGTTAGGTCTCACTTAGGCCTCTAAGGAAACAATCAGAGCCAGCTAACACCTCCCAACAAAAAATTCACTCAGGGAGGAAACAGCCAGGCTTTAAAGCTGCAAGGCCATTACATGCTAATCATTTTCTCTAATTGCAGCATTCATACTTGCCTCCAACAGGCAAAAAAAAAATTGTATATTCACAACCTTTAGGAAATAATATCCCCTGATGGTGCAGCGTGTTAAAGCGCTGAGCTGCTGAACTTCTCGACCGAAAGGTCGCAGGTTTGAATTGGAGGAGTGGAGAGAGCCCCCACTGTTAGCCCCAGCTTCTGCCAACCCTAAACTTCAAAAACATGCAAATGAGAGTAGATGAATAGGTAGTGCTCCGGCGGGAAGGTAACAGCGCTCCATGCAGTCATGCCCTTGGAGGAATCTACGGACAACGTCAGCTCTTCGGCTTAGAAATGGAGATGACCACCAACCCCCAAAGTCAGACACGACTGAACTTAATGTCTGGGGAAAACCTTTACCCTTTATCTTACCTACCACAAATTCCTCAATACTTTATTTCCCATACCACCATACTTCGCCACAGCAACGCGTGGCCGGGCATAGCTAGTAGTATTATAATTATGTGTTATTACATAGCCAGGAGCCCCCGATGGTGCAATGGTTAAACCCTTTTGCCGGCAGGACTGCTGATCAAAAGGTCGGTGGTTCGAATCCAGGGAGCAGGGTGAGTTCCCGTCTGTTAGCTCCAGCTTCCCATGCAGGGACATGAGAGAAGCTTCACACAGAATGGTAAAACACCCAGACATCCACTGGGCAACGTCCTTGCAGACGGCCAATTTGTTCACACCAGAAGTAACTTGCAGTTTCTCAAGTCACTCCTGACATGAAAAAAGAAATTACATAGTCTTCCTGAACAAACATCTTTGTATGTTCTTCAACTAAGGGTGGGGAACCTAACGTCACCCAGTACCTTCAAGTTCCAGAAGCTCCAGGTAGGTTGACTATTAGTAAAGTACTATGGGAATTGTGTCCCAAACACCCAAAGAATCAAAAGTCCCCGCAACATTTTGTAAGGCTATGCATGCATCTACGCACTTACAGATTAATTCTATGAATCAATATGACTTCCAATTTACTAATGGGCAACGTTCTTGACCCACTGCCTCCATAGTCAGACTTGGAAAAATCAAATGCTCCCCATCTCATCCTGTAAAATAGCAATAGTTACTGGTGGTGGCAGGGAACTTCCACAGTACTAACATTACTTGAGCTTGGCATTATTTTGCCCTACACAATTGTAGCACTATGATTCCACTTCAATTGCAATAGTTATTTTCTGAGGATTCGTTATTGGTTGGTTAGAATTCTGCCAGAATGCTATGGAAATGTTTTGATTTAGGATGTCACCATGGTAGTTTAAGTAGAATCATAATGCCACAACGGTGTAAAGAGAGATTTTAGTCACACTCCAGCAGAGACAGGCTTCCTTTCATCCCTTTGCCTTTACCAAAGCACTAATGGAACAGGTTGCTCTTGCATCTCTTCAATTCAGATTGAACCCCAAGGTGGGAAAGAACATGGAAAGTGGGAAGTCATGATAAGCTTTGCTTTGCGGATTCAACATTGTCACTGGGCTCAGAGTGGTGGTAAAATCACTATGAAGGCTGGGCTGAAGAAAATGTTTGCCAAGTACTTGGAAAAAGTCAATTCCAGACTACCAGTACAAGGAGCCTGCTGTTGCCTTAACCATTGACAAATTATGGGTGCAGCATGTTAAACTGCAGCTTGTTAAACCGCAGCATGTTAAAACCCTTAGCTGCTGAACTTGTGGACCGAAAAGTGGCAGGTTTGAATCTGCATAACGGACTGTTAGCCCCAGCTTCTGCCAACCTAGCAGTTCAAAAACATGCCAATGTGAGTAGATCAATAGGTACCACTCCGGCAGGAAGGTAACTGCACTCCATGCAGTCATGCTGGCCACATGACCTTGGAGGTGTCTATGGACAATGCCGGCTCTTTGGCTTAGACATGGAGATGAGCACCAACCCGCAGAGTCGGACACGATTTTGTTCATTTTCATGGTTTCTTCCTTTCTGTTGAAGTTGTCCACATGCTTGTGGATTTCAATGGCTTTTCTGTGTAGTCTGACATGATAGTTGTTGGAGTGGTCCAGCATTTCTGTGTTCTCAAATAATATCCTGTGTCCAGGTTGGTTCATCAAGTGCTCTGCTATGGCTGATTTCTCTGGTTGAATTAGTCTGCAGTGCCTTTCATGTTCTTTGACTCTTGTTTGGGCAATGCTGCGTTTGGTGGTCCCTACGTAGACTTGTCCACAGCTGCATGGTATCCGGTAGACTCCTGCAGAAGAGAGAGGATCCCTCGTCTTTCACTGACCATAGCATTTGTTGGATTTTCTTTGTGGATCTGTAGATAGTTTGTAGGTTGTGCTTCTTCATCAGTTTGCCTATGCGGTCAGTGGTTCCCTTGATGTATGGTAAGAACACCTTTCCTCTGGGTGGAAATTTGTGTTGACTCTCATGGCTTGTTCTTGGCCTTGCAGCTCTTCTGATGTCTGTGGTGGAGTATCCATTGGCCTGTAGAGCCCAGTTTAGGTGGTTTAGTTCACCTTGGAGGAGGTGAGGTTCGCAGATTCTTTGTGCACGGTCTGTCAGGTCTTTGATTGTGTTCCTTTTTTTACTTGGGTGATGGTTGGAGTTTTTATGAAGGTATCTATCTGTGTGTGTAGGTTTTTCTGTAAACTGTGTCGCCCAATTGTTGATTGGGTTTGCGGATGACCAGAACATCTAGATGAGGATGCCTGCCATAGATGTGGGCGAAACGCCAGGAGAGAATACTTCTGGAACATGGCCACACAGCCCGAAAGCCATACAACAACCCTGTTCCAGTAGTCTTTAATATACAAATATGCTTCACTCAATTACATATTTTTCCCAGGGCATTGATTTTTCATTTAAGATTTGGTACCAGAGACAGAAATAACATGGAAAGAATGGGGTAGATGCCTGCACCACTAGAAGTACAGTAGAGTCTCACTTATCCAACATAAACGGGCTGGCAGAACGTTGGATAAGTGAATATGTTGGATAATAAGGAGAGATCAAGGAGAAGCCTATTAAACATCAAATTAGGTTATGATTTTACAAATTAAGCACCAAAACATCATGTTATACAACAAATCTGGCAGAAAAAAGTAGTTCAGTACGCAGTAATGCTACGTAGTAATTACTGTATTTACGAATTTCGCACCAAAATATCATGATATATTGAAAACATTGACTACAAAAATGCGTTGGATAATCCAGAACGTTGGATAAGTGAGACTCTACTGTATCACCAGTTCAACATGTTTCAACTTTACATCCAAAACTAACAGTACCCGCATGGGAAATGAAACAGTTAGGTCAGATAGGCCTTGCATAACTAAACAAAAACACCAGAGATCACTTGAAATCTTATTTCAAAATGCATCTAGGAATATGTTTCTTTCTTTCAAATAATAAAATAATATTAAAACTTTATTTGTAACCTGCCCTACCTCTCCAAGGGAACTCAGGGCAGTTTCCAAAAGAAAAATAGCAAACATTCAATGCCAAGGATAACCAATAACCAATAAACAACCAAACTAAAACCAGTGAACAAAACAATATGTTGTGATGGAGTCTTCAAGTAGAGATACTACTAGTTGTATTAGAAGAGGCAGGAAAACGACTTATTAAATAAGAATTGCAGCTCAACAAGCCAGGGTAGGTCAGCCTGTTTCTAGTTGAAGGTATAATGCATGATGTTCTAGACTCCATAAGCTAAAGCACATAAATGTGTTTTCAGTTTTTTGAATGAGATGAGGGTGGGGGCCATTTTTACCTCTTTGAGGAGGAAGCTCTAGAACTGGGAGGCGATCATGGAGAACCACCGGTCACCCCTACCAGCCACACTCAGAGCTGGGCCTAGGTATTTTTCAAGTGTGAGTGAACAGAATTTTGGAACAGAATTTTGGTGAAAAATAAAAGTGTTGGATAAGCGAAAATGTTGGATAATAAGGAAGGATTAAGGAAAAGCCTATTAAATATCAAATTATATTAGGATTTTACAAATTAAGCACCAAAAATCATGCTTTACAACAAATCAACAGAAAAAGCAGTTCAATACATGGTAATGTTATGTAAGAATGAATATATTTGCGAATTTAGCAGTAAACATTGAACGGGGATATAGGGCAGTGTGGACTTAGATAATCCAGATAGCCCCCAGTATCAAAAAGCCCCTCTAAAATCAGAAAAATTAATAAAGAATAACACTCTGAAAAAAGGAGAAATCCAGACAGTAAACAATCAGGGACAGTTAACACCTCCCAAAAAAAGATTCTCCCAGGCAAGAAGAAGCCAGGCCTTGAAGCCACAGGGTCATTAAATGCTAATCAAGGTGATTAATTAGAGTTCCTTCTCCTACCCTGGACCTTCTACAGATATATAAATCACACATACCTCACAATCTCTGAAGACCCCCAAAGGCACCGGGCACCTCCCGGCTCGGGCACCGGGAACGGCCCAGTGGGGGACCGGGCACCTCCAGGCGCGGGCACCTCCCGTCGCGGGCACCGGGCACGACACGGCATGGGCACCGGGCACGACACGGCGCTGGCACCAGGCACCTCCCCGCGTGGGCCTTCCCGGCGAGGCAGCCTTGCCAGGAAGGCGTTCGGTGGTTTCTCTGATCTGCAAAGCCCCGAACACATTCCTGGCAAGAAGGAAGGCGTTCACGGCTTTGTGGAGCAGAGAAGTGCCTTCCTTGCGGAGGGAGGCGCGTCGGAGGCAGGCCGCAGGAGAGAAGAGTTGCGTCAATGGCGCCCCCAACAAGATGGCGCCACAGGCAACTGCCTAGTTGGCCTGGTGGTTGAACCGCTTCTGGCCACATTTGAGACGAGGGTGGCACGGACAGCAGGGCCTTCTTTGCAGGCTGCAGTGCCCGATCTGGTTTGTAAATAGGGATGTGGTTTGTCAAATAGTCTAGGCCCAAAACGTTTATAGTTAATAACATGACCCCACTTTTCTAATGATTTATATTTTACTAGCTGTGCCCGGCCACGCATTGCTGTGGCTTAGTCTGGTGGTGTTGGTCAGTCTACATTAGGTTGTATTTATGCTGTGACCTCCACCCTTCTTTATACTCACATTAGTAGTAGTATTTGAAGTCTGTTACCTTCTTCAATTTTTGTGTTGATTGATAATTGCTTGAGATCCCTGTTGTCTTTGGTTTGTTGTTAATCGTGATGTCTGATTCTGCTGAGTGCAGTTTATATCTTATTGTGGTACAATAGTCTTTTTTTTTTGCCTGTGTAGGTGTTTATTATTATTGTTGTTGTTGTGGTCATGAAGGCTGGATAAGTTAGATGCTACTGTATTGTTTTTTGGAGGCCCAGTGTAGCACTGACTGGCCTCTCAGCCTCAGTGCCTGGCTGCTTCTTGCCTGTGATGGTGTTGATTCTTATTGTTGTTGTTGTCATTGTTATTATTGTAATTGTTTTTTTGGAGGGCAAGTGTGAATGTAGGGATTGGGGAGGTGGATGAGCATTGAATGGCCTCGTAGACTCAGTGCATGGCTGATTGTTGCCTGTGTAGGTGTTCATTATTAGTGGGTGAGTGGATGGATAGGTGAGTGGGTGGATAGATAGAGTGGGTGCTCTCCTTCGTTTCCTTTATTCCTATGCTGTTCCCTTTCTCTGCTCCGATCCAAGTTTCGTATTTCTGGGGCGTTTAGTTGTGGTGTTATAGTCACGATGCATTGTTGTGAGTTTTGTGTGTCCGAATTGTGTTTTGTGGTGTGATTGTGTTGTTACAACCGGGAGGAAAGGCTTTTGCATTGTGTTGTCAAGTTTTGTATTTCTGGGGTATTTAGTTGTGTGCCAAGTTTCGTATTTCTGGGGCATTTAGTTGTGTTGTTATAGTCACGATGCTTTGTTGTGAGTTTTGTGCGTCCGGATTGTGGTTTTGTGGTGTGGTTGTGTTGTTACAACCAGGAGGCAAGGCTTTTGCGTTGTGTTGTCAAGTTTTGTATTTCAGGGGCGTTTAGTTGTGTGCTAAGTTTCGTATTTCTGGGGCGTTTAGTTGTGTTGTTATAGTCACGATGCATTGTTGTGAGTTTTATGCGTCCAGATTGTGGTTTTGTGGTGTGGTTGTGTTGTTACAACCGGGAGGGAAGGCTTTTGCATTGTGTCGCCAAGTTTCGTATTTCTGGGGCGTTTAGTTGTGTTGTTATAGTCACAATGCGTTGTTGTGAGTTTTGTGGGTCCGGATTGTGGTTTTGTGGTGTGGTTGTGTTGTTGTAACCGGGAGGCAAGGCTTTTGCATTGTATTGCCAAGTTTCGTATTTCTGGGATGTTTAGTTTTGTTGTTATAGTCACTGCCCCCACAACTTTATCCTTTTATATATATAGATTGGGAAATATCTAGATCTGGGTTTTTTTTATAATGCTGGGTTGGGGAAGTAGGGAGCTGGTGAAATAAAAAATAAACCAGCCTGCTTGGGAATAAGAAGGAGGAGGGAAGAGGGGGGAGAGCCATGCTTACTGATGCTATGTGACGTCTGACATATTGGTACAGAAACAGAAGGAACTTGACATGCTAAGTCAAGTAGTGGAGCCGGGCTGTGGCACAGGCTGGTTAGCAGCCAGCTGCAATAAATCACTCTGACCAAGAGGTCATGAGTCCGAGGACAGCCCGTGTCGGGGTGAGCACCCGACAATTAAAATAAAAATCTAGCCCCTGCTCGTTGTTGACCTAAGCAACCCGAAAGATAGCTGCATCTATCAAGTAGGAAATTTAGGTACCACTTATATGTGGGGAGGGTAATTTACGACACCACAAAAATCACCTAGCCGCCGTTGGAATGAGGAAGTTGCCTTTGCAGTGGATGATGAAGTAGCTGCTCCCCCTGTGGTCGGAATCAAGCATACCCTCAGGAAGCTGGAAGCTGGAGAAGGTTTAAATTGCCTCTGCATCTGTCTCTGTTCTATGTTACAGTAGAGTCTCATTTATCCAACACTCGCTTATCCAACATTCTGAATTATCCAACGCATTTTTGTAGTCAATGTTTTCAATACATAGTGATATTTTGGTGCTAAATTCATAAATACAGTAATTACTACATAGCATTACCGAGTATTGAACTACCTTTTCTGTCAAATTTGTTGTATAACATGATGTTTTGGTGCTTAATTTGTGAAATCATAACCTAAATTGATGTTTAATAGGCTTTTCCTTAATCTCTCCTTATTATCCAACATATTCGCTTATCCAACATTCAGCCGGCCCATTTACGTTGGATAAACGAGAGACTACTGTATATGGCATTGAATGTTTGCCTTATATGTGTACAATGTGATACGCCCCGAGTCCCCTTCGGAATATAAATACTGCAAATAAATAAATAAATAAAGGGAAGGCATTAGGAGACACTGACACATTTACCCATCATTTAAAAGGTGCTCATTTAAGGGGGAAGGCAAACCAGTAGCTGGATGCATACGACTTTGTGTGATAGCTACCAGTAAAAGGTAAAGGTTTCCCCTGACGTTAAGTCCAGTCATGTCTAACTCTGGGGGTTGGTGCTCATCTCCATTTCTAAGCTGAAGAGCTGGCGTTGTCCGTAGACACCTCCAAGGTCATGTGGCCGGCATGACTGCATGGACCGCTGTTAACCTTTCCGCCTATTGATCTACTCACATTGGCATGTTTTCGGGATTTGATCTACTCACATTGGCTCCTGGGATTTGAACCTGCGGCCTTTCAGTCTGCAAGTTCAGCAGCTCAGCGCTTTAACACACTTCACCACTGGGGCTCCTAGCTACCAGTAGCAGGCTGCAATTCCAGTTTTCCAGTCTCATGTCATTAAATGTTGTAGGTGTTTGAGGCCATGGTTTTAGTGTTCAACGAGCCATGAAACTCATTAAGTGACCCTATAGTAGTGGTTCTCAACCTGTGGGCCGCGAGAACGAAAATCCAGCCCACGAACCTCCTTTCCTCTTTATTTATTTATCTTATTAATTTTATTTCTGCTCCTTTCCACAGAGCTGACTATTGCATTGGATAAAACACATCCGTTCTAGATGATTAAATATGGTTTTCTATAGGTGAGCAGACGGCAATTACTGGATGGCATATGTTCTGTATCAGAAACTAGAGCTGATGTGGTTTATCCAATGCAATTTTCTCAATCAGCACCCCCAATAACAAAACCAAATATAAACATGACCAAAAACTGATTCATAACCCTTTTTGGCATTCATGTTGGAGAGGGTCAAGTGGTTCCTGTTCAAGTGGACTCTGGTAAAAAAAAAAAATGGAAACCACTGCCCTATAGTAATACCTCTCTCTTGGCTTGCTTTACTACATAGTGTTATCATAAGGAGACAGTTGGGAAGAGGAAATCCATGTACACAACCATAACCTAACTGGAGGAAAAATGGGATACAAATATAACTAATAGACATGTCCAAAAAATCGTTTTGAATTGTATATCGGAATTATTTCGGATTGTTCTCGCTTTTTGATACGCATTCCGAGACATTGTCTCACAGCGCAACCAGCAATGTAATTCGAACCATTGTTGGCCCATTCTCTAATTGTCTCTTAATGTTTCGTTAATTCCCCCCCCCCCCCCAAATTTTTAAAAATATATTTTAAAAAATATTTTAAAATTTATTTTTCATTTCTTCAACCTACCTTGAATGGGAGCTTAGCGCAGCCTAACATGGCTGCCGCTCCCCGGCCAATCAGAAGCTTCCATGATGGACGCAAAGGTGGGGGCTAACGTCCTCTGCGTCCACATGGAAGATTGCCATACAAGCCTGGTGTGTAGCGATTGCGCATGCGCGTCCGCCATTTTAGAAACACTTAGAATCATTACAAATTTTCGGAAATATCCGAAATTTTTGGGTGAAAAAATCGAAAATACTTTCTATATCGAAGCACCAGCACCCCCTACTTTAGAAACGAGAATTGAAACATTTTTTAATCGATCGGACATGCCTAATAACTAACAAACAACAAATAATATATTAAAAAATCAACAGGACTTTTTTATTGAAAGGAAGCATGCATACCACAGCATTCACCGTAAAATAGTAATTTCTCTATGAATAGATGTTCCCTTTTAAGAATAAATAGCAAAAAGAAGAGAAAGTGCCTTGATAGATTTCCAACAATTTAATGAATATTCGGCTACCAAATGTTTTGATCTACGGTGCCAATGTTTTGAGGAATCAAAAATAAAATTTAAAAATTGAATTAAATTAAAGACTGGAGAATCCAAAAATTATTTGCTTATCCAGTCACATAAACAAATTCTAGCATAAAGTTGAGCTTAAAGTGCTCACCATGAGAGATAGAGAGAAAAGGGAAGGAGAGAACAAGAACAGGAAAAAATGAGACTCATATTACTATCAAAGTACAACAGTTACTTTCCATTTTCATTTCAATTTGTAACCTCATGCCTGCAGACTTTTTTTTGAGGGCCAAGAGCGTTTTTACAAACCTGACCAGAAATAATGTCACACGCAGAAGAAAAGACACACCAAATGTAAGAAAATGAAGACTCAGGCACTAACATGGACTGAAAGTCTTTGTCAGTCCTCTACAAATGATGGGAAAATGGTACTAAGCTCACCTTATGCAAAGCCCCTTGCCACAACATAATGTCTGAAACTCGGCAGCAGTTATGTACTGCATAAGAGCACATCCGCAAAGGGCCCAAGGAGATTTTTGTTGAAAATGCACCGAATCCAGACCAGGTAGTTCGTGAATGGCTTGATGTTGTCTGAAAACGTATGGTTCTGATGGGACAAGATGTAAGGCATGTACGTGTTTTCCCCTTGTTCTTGTATCCAAACTTCGTATTTCACTTCTCGGACCTTTAGGTATTTCAAATTCCAAGGAATCTGCCAAGACACAGAGAGTTTTGCTTCACTGGTGCCCTGGACAGAGGCTTGGCATTTGGCCTCCCTGACCTTCCCAGGGTAGAGACCACTGGCCCACTTTTGCCTCTTAGGCCCAGGCTTAGTTTTTACCGTTTGCCTAATAGTCTGGATAAGGGAAGCAATGTTAATTCTTGTGTCCTGGTAGACACGGAAAAGCCACTCCGGGTTACGACAACAGAGGTGTCGAGGAACTTCACTGCTTCTTATGATCCGGTCTTGTTCAGCCTTGTCTAAGTGGGCAATTCCTCCTTGATCCCAGGGCCGGTCTGGGAATGTCACGGTGTTCTCCTTTTCCATGTTCTGCCAGGCAATATACTGAAGATCCATGCCAGGAAGAATAGACAGTGTTTTGTAAGGTGTGTAATGTTCAGGGTTGATGGCATAAGGGAAGAGTTCCACAACTGTGGCTCCCCTTGGCAGGAAGAGAGACATTATCAGCTGGGCTCCATGCATGCTGACTAACATGGATGCATTGCTAATCAAGCGGACAATATCGGAAAATGTATGGTCTTCAATGGAAACTGTGATGGTTTTCATCTGAAATTCTTGAGCAAGTGCCAAGAGTAGTTCTGCCTCATTTAGGATGAGTCTATTTATAGTGCGGCTGAATACGATAATATATTCTTCACCAGGCATTCCTTCCAAGCTCACATTCAGCTTCTCCATCATGAACTTAGTGAACTGTCGGATCTCATTGCCAGAGACCAGGATGTTGGCTTTTGGGCCCTGGGGTTGGACAAAGCCATACTGATACCATGTGGTGATCTTTGACAAGCCCACATACGATTTGGTAAAGCAAAGGAGACGCCCAAGAGTCTTTAGCTGTTCTCGCAGGAGGGGTTGCTTGTTGCTCAGCAGCCTATACAACTCAAAGTGAAGACCTTCACCCCAACCCTCCATGAAAAAAAGCCTGGCTTCCAGGTCCAAATCCGGAAACTGCTGCATGGTATAGAAGATTGGAAGGAGGTCATCATGAAAGACATGCATCAAGTTGTCTGGGTTGAACCTATTCACAATCAGGGCCACATCTGGGACAAAAACAGGCTTTGGCATGAACTTTAGTGCAGCAGCCGGCAGTTCAACGAAGTTGAAATATTGTGTGTTGTGGTCTTCCACCGAGGAGAGATCAAGCAGAGCAGGTTGAAATCTTCGGGAGCCCAGGTTAGGAAGCATGATGGAGGAGTTGCTGTGGAAGAAGACAAACTCTTCCGCCTCGGTGGAATAACAGAGGGACTCGAAGTGGCAGATACGGTCTGTGTGCATCCTGCCAGTACACACCATCCTGGTGCCATCTTCCACCAGGGCTTGAAGAGCAGCATGGTAGTCAATACGGACTTGAGAGAGTTCCTGGGACTGGCGAGTGAGAACCAGCTCCTCCTCCAGAACAAAGACGTGGTCACGCAGCTTGATATATTTCCACAGCACGGCTGCAAGGACAGACACTAGCAAGGCATTAAACACAGCCGCTATGTTCATTCTGGATCCAGATGCTAGCAAGAGGGCAGGTGGTGAACATGAAGGAGGAGGGAGGCATCCTTAGTCCTCTTTAACATGGTGGAACAGAGACCTAAAAAACAAAGAAACTCAAAATAAATGTTTTGAAACTCCAAATAAAGCTCAAGAGAATTATGAAGCCATTTTTTTGGAATATTACTCAAAAGCATTGACTAGCAGACTCTATTTAGGCTTATGGAAACTACTTCTTGTTTTTATTAAGACCCCTAAGGTTCACCAATAATAATAATAATAATAATAATAATAATAATAATAATAATAATAATAATAATAACAACAACAACAACAACAACAACAACAACAACAACAACAACAACAACTTTATTTTTATACCCCGCCCCATCTCCCCGAAGGGACTCGGAGCGGCTCAAATGGGGCCATGCCCGACACAACAATACAATAACAGCAATAAAACAATAAAACAAATATCACATCAATAAAACATCAACATCAGTAAAACAGTCATAAAAGTCAGCACACAGCATAAAATGTTAAAAACGGGATGCTAAAACACAGATCTGGGCCAAAGTGCAAAAAAAAACTTCCACATGGGAGAGGTAGTTTCACAGGAAATATAGTCAATAAAGTGCAAGGTAATAATGGCCAGGCATCCTATTGTTGAGTAGGGATGTAAATCTTTGTAATTTCATTCTCATAGCCAAGAATGAATAATTTTACCATTTTCTCCGCTGTGAGAAAGTCTTCGAAAATAGCTCACTGGTTTGGTTTTTTAAATATGAAAAAGCAGAACGGTTTTCAATTAGAAAGATGGTCAAACAAATCCAGATTTTATTACGCTACCTGTTTAATTTGAACATTGAACATTTAAAGTATCATACGTAAAACTCAGACTCTGAGGGAGAAGGTATAAAAATTGGAGAAAGAAATGTAAACAATTCAAGAAACACAGATGACAGGATACGAAAGGCAGAAATTATCAAAGACTTGGAATAAATGCCTCCATGAACAAACTACACTGTCATATTTTGAACATATAATGTAGAAGATATTAGAAAATATAATAATGCTTCTGGGGTAGAAGGCAGTAGGAAAAGAGGGACAGAGCATTCAATCTAAATATGTTTAATCAAATAAGCTATTACCCTGAGTCTGCAAAACCTGAGCCTTGGGGGTCTCTCATTCATAGGATTACCAGAATCAAAGAGGTCTTGATGGCAATTAACAACAAGAAAAAATGGCAGTTCAACATTTATTTTACAGAAAAAGTACAAAACATGTCATTTTCTGCAAAAAAAATCCTTCTCTGTAGAAATCTTTTTTTTTTTCAAAAAGTCAAACATTCTGTGCAGAAAATTCCATAACTTTTCATGTAGAGTAACTTCTGAACTACAAAGATTCTCATCTGTCCAAGATTTTCCCCAAGATGGTTTCCTGACACTTGGGATTTTTCATCTATTATTAAACTATTTTCAAATATTCTTTCTAAATCTAACCCAGAGCCAGGTGCAAAAAACTACTGTGGAATGGAGGATAGACATGTACTCTTAAAAGCAAAGTACAAGGACATGTTCAGCCCCGAAATTTGGTTTCAGAAGAAATGAACTCCACAATCTTGCTGCACCAAAATCCACTTCTAGTTTCCCCCACAAGCATTATTCCATCTCTATAGCCTAATTTAAACAAGGTAGGAATAAAAAACCCTCAGTGATCTACTACATGCAACCCAACCTGATGCAAAATTTCACAACATCACTATAAATATTAGTGTATTTTTCATCACTCCAATTCAGATGTATGTTGTTCAGCTGTCAGGCAAGAGGGAAGCTGTGAAGCTAAAATTTAAAAATACTCTTCAAACAGCTGCCCCAAACAGATTCTAATTTTAGAGGTCCTGTTTGCAAAAGCAAAGCCCCAAAATAAAACATTTGCAGATTGAGGCAGCTACTATAAAAGTCCATCTGAAGAAGGTTGTCTTCTACAGGTAAGTTGGACTATAGATACTACCATCTTAGCCTGGATTTATAAATAAATAAATAAACTTTATTTATATCCAACCCCGGAGGGATTTGGGGCGGCTTACAAGACAACAGTGCAAAACAAAACACAGAAAATAAACAACAGAAATTAGCCTAAATCAATAAAACAAACACTAGGTGAAATTAAAGTAGTTTTCTAACACTTCTGGAGCAGGAAGGAAACAAATAATTTTCTGCTTTCAAATTCATACTGCTGAAATCATTGCCATGAGAGTATTTTGCAGTAAATGTATATTCACCTTTAAATGATTATTACTTTGATCTAAATCAAAATGGTGCTTTTTATTTCCTTCTGAAAAATCACAGAAGCAAGATGGGGAAGAACTTCCAAGTCTGTCCCCTGTGTCTTTTACAAGAAGGAAAACGCAGATTTGAATAAAATGAACGAACACACAATATTTTCCAGAAACACTAAACTGGGATGATGAAAAGAACAACCATCCAAAACATATTGAACCAAGGGCTTCAAGATAAACCCCACACCATCCAATTATGGGCATGGAACTGGAGGACCATTAAACTATCATCCTAGATGTGTCTTACTCAGAAGTAAACCACAGTGACTTTAACTGGACTTTGTTGTTGTTGTGTGCCTTCAAGTTGTTACGAACTTATGGCAAACATAAATGAACTTATGAGGTTTAATTAGAAATACTTGTTCAAAGGGTTTGGCTCTGTCTTCATATGAGGGTGGGGGAATGTGACTTGACCAAGATCACCCAGTGAGTTTCCATGGCCAAGCAAGGATTTGAACCCTGTTCTCCAGAGACAAGTTTTTGGAGTATAACAACTAGTAAGGTAAATTTAAAGATTTTCCCCTGACATTAAGTCTAGTTGTGTCCGACTCTGGGGGTTGGTGCTCATCTCAATTTCTAAGCCGAAGAGCCGGCGTTGTCCGTAGACGACTCCAAGGTCATGTGGCCAGCATGACTGCATGGAGTGCCGTTACCTTCCCGCCAGAGAGGAACCTATTGATCTACTCACATTGGCATGTTTTCGAACTGCCAGATTCGAACCGCCGACCTTTCAACCGGCAAGTTCAGCAGCTCAGCGATTTAACCCGCTATGCCACCAAGGGCTCCATAGATACTCTACTACCTCCAAGTAAATATGGAATTACACTTTCAATGGTTGGATGAACCAAGATGAAAAATCAGAGCTGGGAAGGCTT
Organism: Anolis carolinensis; assembly: GCF_035594765.1. NCBI lineage: Eukaryota > Metazoa > Chordata > Lepidosauria > Squamata > Anolidae > Anolis > Anolis carolinensis. The sequence goes on from NC_085846.1 coordinate 70,576,849, forward strand.
TTGAGAGTCATGTTTCAAAAAAAATAATCTTTCTCTAGCTCATGATTATTCTACAGTTGTGTTCAGATGGCAATATCCTGATGTTCATTGTGTCAGGCATTTAAGTGCCAACAAAGAATAAGGTAAAGAACATGGTACAGAAGAAGGCAAATAATTCAGGCAGATAGCTGATCCTCTTTCATCTTCAAGCTCAAACAAAAACTTGTGTTGTGAATGACAGATAAGGGAACGAGAGAGAAAGAAAAAAAAAGAAAGAAAACCAAAAAGCACTGTATGCACCACATAAAGCCATCCTAGAGCTTATATATTTTGGAATCGTTCCTTCTTACCAATATTGAGGGCAAAAGCTTCATCTTAGGAAGAGCAGTTTTGCCAAGCCTAGGGTTCTCCAGATGCCATGGCTCTCCAACTCCCACCACCCCAGACCACATGGCAAGGAAAGAGGATCTGGTGACCATAATAAATATTGTTCTAATAATATATCTGGCCAATGCATAGTATGTTCAATAGAAGCAGCAATATATCAACAATGGAAAAAATTTTGCAATCCTGATCTACAATTCCAAGTCAGTGTCAAAAACCTTGACTTCTTTTTAAAACTATAAAGTTGTTATTTTCATTTCAAGGCACGATCATCAAGTTTGCAGATGACACCAAACTGGGAGGGATAGCTAACACTCCAGAAGACAAGAGCAGAATTCAAAATGATCTTGACACATTAGAGAGATGGGCCGAAACTAACAAAATAAAGTTCAACAGGGACAAATGCAAGATACTTCACTTAGGCAGAAAAAATGAAATGCAAAGATACGGAATGGGGGACGCCTGGCTCGACAGCAGTATGTGTGAAAAAGATCTTGAAGTCCTCGTGGACAACAAGTTAAACATGAGCCAACAATGTGATGCGGCGGCAAAAAAAGCCAATGGGATTTTGGTCTGCATAAAAACAGAGGCTGGATGGCCATCTGTCGAGGGTGCTTTGAATGAGATTTTCCTGCTTCTTGCAGGGGGTTGGACTGGATGGCCTGTGAGGTCTCTTCGAACTCGACGATTCTATGATTCTATGAGACATGGTATCTTCCACTTTGCTTTATGTTTGACCAACTAGTGCATTAGATTCTCCAGGATTTCGGATCAGGAGACTGAGATATCTATCAAGTGCACTGTTGATCATGTAGCAAATACCGAGAACTGCAATTAGGACTATGGGGAATTATGGGAAAGGGAATTATCTGACTGGTCACGCAGTTGACAGATTAAGTGGCAGTAGGGAAAAATGAAAGAAAGAGCTATTACAAATTGATTTTGCTGTATTTAGGAATGGAGAAAATCATACACACTTGAAAAAGTTCAACAAATGAGCACTGATAAAGCAGAAATCTAGTTTGACTCCAAGAGATTTCAGTCCTACTGAGCTACAGAATCAACTTGTGCAAAAAGAACAGAGAATTTGGTCAGAAGGATACGAGATAATATTAATGGAATATTTATCCACTATTGCATCAAAATATGTTTTAGGCATTCAAATTATAATCATACCATGGCTTAATGTGTTACTGGCTGTCACTGCACATTATGCTGTTTAATGATAAAAACCACTGCTATTTATGGTCTATGGTGTAAATGTTATGTCCCACCCTGGGAGGGTTTATTTTTAAAGACATCTTATGAATCTCAAATAAAACTAGCAAATAAAACTAGCAAAGTGTTGAAAATAGAGTTCTTCCCCTAAAGTTTCCAATCAGTATGTGTTGTTAAGAAATTCTCAGAGGACTGTCATTTCCCAGGAGTAGAATGAATACTGATCTCATTGGGTACATCAGATATGGAAGGCACATTGAATCCTGTGCTGAGAGAAAGGTGGAATATAAATAAAATAAAATAACCTTTAATGTATTTTGATCTACATTTGCATTTCAGAGAAAACAGTCATATATCCACATGAATCACAATCATTTTCAAAAGTTAATAATAATAGTTTTATTTCTATATCTCTCCCCATTTCCCCGAGGGGACTCGGTGCGGCTCACATGGGGCCAAGCCCAACAACATACAATAAAATACAGCAGTATAAAATACACAATATAAAATACAACAATATAAAATACATAACAATCACAGTAGATTAATATATCAACTCTACAACACAGCTTCAATAGAGTAAAAAGCATGGCCATTAAAAAGAAGCGATGTAACGGCACTTTAGTCCATGGTCTTGGAGGAGAGGAAAAATTATAATTGTGCAATGGATTAGGAGAACTAATCACAACCGTCCATGATAAGACGCAAAAGATTAGTTAGCTCCAGTCTAGATATATTTAAGTTAGTCTTAACATGCTCCATGTAACTTAAGGATTTCTTGGATATACGTAATTAACAGGAACTAAACCTCATTAAGGAGTCCCCGGTGGTGCAGTGGATGAAACCATTGAGCTGCTGAACTTGCTGACTGAAAGACTGGTGGTTCAAATCTGGGGAGTGGGGTGAGCTCCCGCTGTTAGCCCCAGCTTCTGCCAACCTAGCAGTTCAAAAACATGCAAATGTGAGTAGATCAATAGGTATCATCCCGGCTGGAAGATCATGCCGGCCACATGACCTGGAGGAGTCTACAGACAATGCTGGCTCTTCGGCTTAGAAATTGAGATGAGCACCACCCCCAGAGTCGGACACGACTGGACTTAATGTCAAGAGGAAACCTTTGCCTTTACTAAACCTCATTAAATGGGATGGAACTGACTTCTGAGCAAACATATAAGAGGCTGCACTGCTATTTAGTCTGTAAATGTATACATGTCTACTTATTTTTATTTATTTAGAGCATTTAGACCCAACCTTTCAGCCAAAAAAAGCTCTCAGCAGCTGCCAAAATATTAATTTGACAGTTCCATACCCTCAGGCTTTGTTGTTGTATGCCTTCAAGTTCTTCCAACTTATGTTGACCCTAAGGCAAACCTATCACAGGGGCTTTCCTGGCAAGATTTCATCAGAGGACGTTTGCCTTTGTCTTCCTCTAAGGCTGAGAATGTGGTTTTCCATGGCCAACAATTTACAATCTAAAATGACGCAACACACAGGGAAATAATGATGGCAAGCGGCAAGGGGACCAAGCCAAGCAAATGCTGACTGTTATTACCTCCCTCTGAAGCCACAGCCGTGACAGTTGGGATGGATGGAGAATAGAGCTTTACCTGCCTGCTCTTTTCCCCGAATTTAAATTTTTTAAAGCGCATAAAAATAGCCATGTACATGTACAGCAGACGAGCTGAAGTGAATTAAAAATACTGAAATATTGATAACATTCATTAAAATTGCACTAAATCATTAGCAAAATCCACTGTCCCTCTTGCTTGATTAATATTAGGTTCACACTTATATAAAAGTGAGCCTTAAATGCAGTCATATTGACTTTAATTAATGTGATATTGACTACTGATGTTGAATTAGAAGGAATTCAGCTGCTGATGTTGACTGTAGGACCTTTCCAACTGACTACAGCATACTTAGCAGTTTTCTGCTGAGTTTGAAGGTAATCTGTGAGGAGTAGGAGCTTTTGTATATGGGCACAGTCTGCCTATCTCCAGCCTAGAAATTTAAAAGGTTTGCAAAGATACTATTTGTGTGTTAACTGGAAAATCAAATGCATGAATCCAATTGGCCGAGTTTGAAAGGACCTCGGAATCAGTTTGCAACTGTTGCTGTCCTGCTGCTGGAGAACCAGTTTGAATAGGTTTCTCTCTGTGTGTGTGTGTGTGTGTGTGTGTGTGTTAGAGTCTACTGAGTACTGGCTGGAAAGAAGATGGCTCTGTACTCAGAGATGCCTGACTATTTCTGAGGCCTTGTATGTTGCTGATCTTCACTGAAGCAGATTTATGGACTAAGAAAGGACTACTTATGATTGCTGAGTTCTGTAAGCAATCGGAGGGACTATTGTAAATACCATTGTTCTGTTGATCTCTTGGACTTAGTAAAAGTTCTTGTGCTATTTGTTCTGCAAAGCTGAGTGGCATGTCATCATTCTGCGGGTGATTCTGGGTTCATGGTCACACGTAAGAGCTTCTACCTGTCATCCACAATCCCCAAGAGATTGGACACCCTGATATGGTTCCTGCAACTGGAAACCCAGAGGAGGGGAAGAAAAGCCAAATTGGATTCCTTGTAGAAAAGCTCCTAGCATTGTGGCCATATCATTCTATCATCTACTACAAAGGGGTCAAGGGATCTATGGTTCCTCATCCCTGCCATGCACAGACAGTTCATGTTTAGCACAGGAAAAATGATAACATATCCCCAACTCTGCTACTCAGAACCACAATTTAACACAAATATAAAGCTGTCTCTATTCATATTATCCTCATCCGTATAAACCAGTGTTTCTCATACAACTTGAATATCCCTTATCTTGAATTTCAAAATTCCAAATACTCCAAACTCCAAATTTGCCCACATTTGGAGGTTGAGATAGTGACATCTCTATTTTATGATGGTTCGATGTACACAAACTTCATTTCATGCACAAAATTATGAATATGAAGGCTATGTGGACATTCTTAAAATTGTATATAATGTGATTTTATTTTGTAATGGTATCTGTTTTATATGAACTGTTTTGTAGATTGTTTTATATGAATTGTTGTTTTTACATTGTTTTTAGGCATTGAATTTTTGCCATTTACTGTAAGCCGCTTTGAGTCTCCTCGGAGAGAAAGGCGGGGTAAAAGTGATGTAAATAAATAAATGTGTATAAGATGTATATGAAACATAAATGAATTGTGTGTTTATACTTGGGTCGTATCTCAAAAATATCTCACTGTGCACATATGGGTTCAGGCAATTCCCCAAGTTACAAACATCTGACTCATAGTTAAGAATGGGAGTGAGACAACAGGAACTGAGAGAAATCTACTCCAAAGAAGGGAAATTCACTCCTGAAAGTGAATTTGCGGGAAAGGTGTCTCCACTGAAACTCTCAGCAATCTTTGTTTTCACAACAAGCCAGTATCTCCAAATTCCAATGATCCCAGGAACAGAAAGTGAGGTGAAATCTTCTGAACAGGGGCACAGACAGCAAATCAAACATCATAGGAGTGTTAACACTTTCCTATGCTATCCAAAGCTAAACATCTGGAACAAACATTTTGGCTAAGGGATGCTCAACCTGTACTAGTTGATGTTGGGGACTGACCATCTTTCTTTTTCCTGTACCTATTGTCTAAAATTGCATTTCTCTCTCTCTCCTGGGATCTCACTAATGCATAAAAACCAATGACTCAGGAATTGGCACCAATCCAGGGACCACCACTTTGAATAGAAGAGATATAGACAACTATATCCTGATACAGCTAAAACACACGCAGAGTAAGGAAAAGAAAATGGATGTAGAACTACAGTCTAACATATGGATGTTCAATTTGAGGCTTGCAAACATCTAGAAGCTCCTTTAAGCCCAAACCCTATGATTTTTAAATCTATCATAAAATCTTATAACTATGTGAAATCACCAAAATGCAGAGGTTTGGGTAATAATAATGGAATTCCAGTCTCCTAAGAAAGCCTCTTGCTGCATCGACATATGGCCAAGTTGTCGCCCAAACTAAGAACCACAAATGATGAGATGTCACGTGGAACACATCCATAGATACCAATAATAACCACAACAACAACAACAACAACAACAACAACAACAACTTTATTTTTATATCCCGCCCCATCTCCCCGAGGGGACTCGAGGCAGTTCACATGGGGCCAAGCCCAACAAAATACAATAAAATACAGTGGTATAAAATACACAGTATAAAAGACACAATATAAAATACAACAATATAAAATACATAACAATCACAGCAGAATAATATACCAATTCTACAACACAAATTCACAGAATAAAGAGAATGGCCATGAAAAAAGGCAGTATCATGGCACGTCAATCTGCGGTCTTGGGGAGAGGAATACTTGTGCAATGTATTAAGAGAACTAATCGTAAACTTGGAAGAGGGTAGTGGGTAAGGGGCCGAAATTGCTCTCTATCCCCACAAACCGCCCTCTCTCGTTTCATGCATACTCTTTCCCAAACTGTGACTACAGCTTCCATCATCCTCTGTATTGGTGCCAATCCCTGAGTGCACCTGAAGAAGCATACTTAGTCTATGAAAGATTATGGATCAACTTTGTCCTCTCAGTTAGTTAATAATGTTTTACATGATGATCATTTACATACTCCCATTCTCCCCAACAAGGACAAGCAATGGCAGGAATTGTAGTTTCACACATCTGAAAGGACACTAGCTTAGAGCTTATATGCATTGGGTTGCTGTGAGTTTTCCGGACTGTATGGTCATGTTCCATAGGCATTCTCGCCTGACGTTTCACCTGCATCTATGGTAGGCATTCTCAGAGGTTATGTGGTCTGTTAGAATTCTCCTGTTTCTTGGGTGTTGATCTTTATTTACTGTCCTGATTTTAGAGTTTTTTTAATACTGGTAGCCAGATTTTGTTCATTTCCATGGTTTTCTCCTTTTTGTTGAAATTGTCCACATGCTTGGGGATTTCAATGGCTGCTCTGACTTGGTAGTTGTTAGAGTGGTCCAGCATTTCTGTGTTCTCAAATAATATACTGTGTCCTCGTTGATTCATCAAGTGCTCTGCTACGGCTGACTTCTCTGGTGGAATTAACATGCAGTGCCTTTCATGTTCCTTGATTCGTGATTCAGAAAACAGGAGAATTTTAGACAGAAAAAAATCAGGGCCAGCTAACACCATCTAATAAAAGATTCCCCCAGGCAGTAAGCAGCCAGACCGTGAAGCCGCAAGGCTTTTCAATGCTAATCAAGGTGACCAACTGCTACATTAACACTTGCCTCAAACAGACAAGAGTTCTTTCTCCCACTCTGGACATTCTACAGATATATAAACCCCACTTGCTTAGTTTTCAACAGACCTCACAATCTCTGAGGATGCCTGCCCTAGATGTGAGTGAAACGTCAGGAGAGAATGCTTATGGAACATGGCCATACAGCCCGGAAAGCTCACAGCAACCCGGTGATTCTGGCCATGAAAGCCTGCAACAACACATTAATATACATTGTTAGAACTAAATAATAATAATAATAATAATAATAATAATAATAATAATAATAATAATAAATTATTTAGTTCTAACAATGTATATTAATGTGTTGTTAGAACTGAAGAGCTAGCTATGGGAAAATACCACAGGATGAAAGGAATAACCAGCAAAATGTACAAGATAATAATTGAAATTAAGGGGGGGGGGGAATAAAGGATGCATTATTAAGAGAGATATGGGAGGAAGATTTAGGGATTAAGATAAGGGAAGTGGATTGGATACCGCTATGGAATCAAAGACATTTAATGAACTTATCGATACGTGTTAAAGAAAATTATTATAAATTGGTTTAGAAATGATATTTAACACCAGTAAAGATAGCAAACATCAATAAAAATTGAGGTTGCCAGGAGATGGGTACATATAGACATATGTGGTGGCAATATAAATATGTAAATGAATTTTAGGGAAAGGTATTTAGTGAAATAGAAGCCATAATGGATATGAAAATAGGAAAAAGTGCAAGTATTGCATTGTTGTCATTATTTAATGTCAAGAAATTGAAGAAAAAAAAACCAGAGAAGGATGCCATAAACAACATGTTAACGGTAGCAAGGTTGTTGATAACAAGGAACTGGAAAGGTAAAATAAACATACAAATCGAAGAATGGTATGAAGAACTATGGAAATTAGCAATAAATGATAAGTTGACCTGTAGGTTAATAGTTAGGGAAGGGGTATGGAAGGAAAATGACTTTGACGAGGTTTGGGGACAATTTATTGAGAAGGGTTTAAAAGAAGTAGATGGGAAATTACCTCCACAAGAAGAAATGGTATTTTGGAAGGAGAATGTAAATTGAAGTGGCTCGGGGCGGGGGGGCACAGAGGTGAATAAAGCAACATACAAGATATATATACATATACAGTTGATGCAATGAAATAAGTGTGAAATATATGAGTATTGATGGTAGTGATGTATTGATGTATCCTAAGAAAACCAATAAAAAAGATAAAAAGAACTGAAGAGCTGCAGATGTGATCAGCGTAGAAATCCCTGCACCAATCACTCACTGTGAAAGTGAGTATCTATCACTGTACTTTTTACCCCATGAAGGACAACTGCAGGACAATTCAGGTTTCAGGATGCATACAAATATACCTGAGGCCTCTTCAGTAAAATAAAAACAATGTTCCGTCTCCCATCCCTCAAAGCATATTGTCCTGCAAAGAAAACACACACTGCCATCTTCTCTTCCAGGTCCCCAGTCTACCCCAACACAAAACAGCTCTCAAGGCAGGAGTTTGTGTTTTGCCTGGAAATCCAACCTTCCTTGTCGCTTTTCCCTTCCCCGCACAGATCCTCTGAGTACGCTCCATCTGTCCATGGTGTCCTATTCCTCCAGCTGGCTCATTGCAATTCGCTGGCCTCCCCAGAGGTCAGCCGCTCAGAGGTCAGGATTTGCTGCAGTATTCCGGTAAAAAACCCACAAAGGGTTGAGAGTTTGAAACAAATAGCCCCAGTGCCATTTTTACACAGCTAAAGTGTGTCTGGGAGACAGGCAGGAAGCTTGTTATGCTTTTAGGCAATTAGAGAGATGGAGAAAAGAGACCATATACAGGAACAACTATAATAACAACAACAAAAGCTAGGAGTTGGACTGCCCATGAAGAAAAAAGAAACGATTGAAAATATCCCCCTATTTGTGAATAGTTACAAAACAAGAATAGCTTTTTGTCCAAGATACTGTATCTATGCCAAGCACAAAATTATCACTTTCTTCAGGGATTCTACTTTTAACTGATAGGGCTGTTTCGTAGCAGAAAATCTATTATTCTAGGTGGCAATCTTCTGCATGCCTGCTTAGGAGTAAGCTACTTTGATCCTGCACAAGAGAACTGGAAGATTGGAGGCTTTAATAGGAGATCAGAAATACATCTACGAGTAAAATTGATCTAGTACTCACTGAGATAGCAACACCAAACCTTTCTGCACCACTTCAGACCACAGATTAGCTCTGACATGATTGAACATTAGCCTAGATAATTGTATCTTAATATATTGTCTCCCAGTCCTTTTCCTGGCCCAATTGAAAGCACAAAACAGCTTAATACTAAGTGGTTGTAAATAACAGTAATTATTCCAGATTCAATGTGGCTTGCAAAGATTTAAAACAGCCATCTTTCTAAAATTCATCATACAAGATATTAAAAACAAAATTAAACTGACAAACGGAATTAAAAGTACTTAAAAACAAGACCATTAAAAAAGAAAAATAAACCACTACTAAAACAAAGTTAAAAGCTACCCACAAAAGGATAGCAGGGAAGGCATTACGACTAATCTCTCTAAGAGTGCATCTATACTGAAGAAATAATGCAGTTTGACACCACTTTTTATTGCCATAACTCAGTGTTATGGAATCCTGGGAACTGTGGTTTGGTGAAGAACTCTTTGGCAAATAAAGCTAAACATCTTGTAAAACTACAACTCCCATGATTCCACAGCATAGAGCATGCCAGTTAAATTGATGTCAAACTGCATTAATTCTACATTGTAGATGCACCATAAACGGGAATTCCAGAGTCTTGGAACAGCTACTGGGGCCCCATCTACATTGCTGTATAATCCAGTTTCTGATCCCAGATTACTGTATATACTCAAGTATAAGCCTAGTTTTTCAGCCTGGAAATTATGAACATGGATAAATTAACGTATCTATTATCAAACACTCAGGGTAAACCAAAAAAACAGACAGACTGGGAACCGATAAACAATTATTTAAGAAATGAAAAATGTAAAGTTAGAATTTAATAAATGTGTCGTAATCTTTAATAATACAAAGAATTTTTAGATGAGTATGAGGGGCAACAATACTGTCTCAGAATAAAGGATGAAGAAAAGACGCAGAACCAGGATAGGAGATAGAATGGTATTAGTAGTACCAAAGAAACAATATAAGGAACACCATATAATAGATGGAAGTCGATTTTAACAGATGTGTGTTTTGGTTATGTAAGTTATTGTATTTTTGTCTATTTTTCTCTTGTTTTTTTTTCTTTCTTTCTTTCATATACCTTTCTTGTGATTTTGGCCAATGCGGTTTTCTGGGGGAATGTATTCACTTTGTTTTTGTTTTTTGTTTGTTTGTTTGTTTTCTTTTGTTGAACCTTTGTCTTGTCATTGTAAACCACATTATTATAAATGCTTGCAATAAAAATTCATTAAAAAAGTGATGTCAAACTGCATTAATTCTACATTGTAGATGCACCATAAACGGGAATTCCAGAGTCTTGGAACAGCTACTGGGGCCCCATCTACATTGCCGTATAATCCAGTTTCTGATCCCAGATTACTGTATATACTCGAGTATAAGCCTAGTTTTTCAGCCCTCTTTTTAAGCTTGTTAGACAATGAAATCATGCACAACCCTGGCAAAAAGACTTGAACATACCTTCCTATATGTGAAGATTCAAATATCCTATATGTGAAGATTCTTATTCTTCTTCAGAACCTGACAATCCAGCTGGCCATCATAATCCTGGCTTTATCTGACCATGATTATAAAAAAAATGCTGTGCCAAAAAAAGACAAAAAAAATAATAAGCCGTGGATGCATAATATTTACATTTCTTTTGATCCTATTGGTAAAGTCTTCGACTTCATTTTTTGCTTTCAACTGTATTATTTGTAGGCTGGCTGCCTTTTAGAATTGCCCCTCTCAACACTGCTCAGAATAGATACAAACAAACTATAGTTAATACATAACAAAATATAAGATCATAAATAGTGTGAGTGAGCACTAAAGCGGTCACATTGACACCAAATTATTTAACATGAGTAGAACAAGAATGGAGTGTTAAGGAAAAACTGGTAGAGCAAGCAGGTGTACAAAGTGATGGGACCTTTTGATAGTACACAATTACAGCATTATGATTCCACTTCTATATTACCTTATCTATCCTGGCTAAATCCAATGGGACCCTGGGGTCTGTAGTTGGATTAATCAAGTTTCTTGGTTGAGAATTCTTAATAACCTATACAAACCTTCCTATCTCAGAATTCCATGGGCTGAAAGCATGGCACTTAAACTGGAATCATAGTGCTATAATTTAAGGACAAGTAAAGGAACGTTCTTCACAATGAAGCTGTGAAGTTTGCTACAAGATGATCTCATGGTTGCCAACCTGGACAGCTTTAAAACAAAATAAGATACATTATAGCAGAGAGGGAATCTCGGTGTCTATTGGTCATTGCCACTCTATATCACTCCAGTAGTAGAAACTGTTAATGTGGGATTTGTGTATTGGTAGTGTTTAAATGAAATTTGTGTCTTGCCTGTATTGCATATTGATTGCATCCTCCAGAGTGTACTATAGTCTAGAAACAGTTAATTACTAAGAAGTTGTGTTGACCTTGATGTGTGGCTGGAACCAGGGAGTGTCCAGACACAAGTGTTTGTACATTGCGGATTGCGTTCAGTTCTGAGTTGAGTCGAGTTCTGTCTGCCTAGGTGTTGAGTCAAGTCCTGTGTTCGTCTATTGTCTGGAAGTCCGTTTGTCTAGATTATTACTGCTTACAGTAAAACTTTGTATATAGTTTTACCAACGTCTCTGGGTGTCTCTCCATTCTGCGTTCCACTGATTCCATCCAACTACTGCTGCGCTGCAAATTACTCTGACAGAAACTGTACGACTCTGGATACCAGTCACTGGAGAATGTTTGTGAGAGAGGGTGCTGTCAACTAAAGTCTTCCCTGTGGGTCTCCTACAAGATGCATCTTTGTGGCTGTTGTGGCAACAGAACACTGGGCCACATAGTCCTTTAGTGTGCAGCAGAAGCTTTCTACATTCTCAAATTTAGATACTGAGCAGAGCGAGATCTCTTAGGCCCGGTTCCCATATCAAGTTCTTGAGGATCATAGCTCTAATTCTTCACTTCTACTGTACATAGCATTGCTCATAAAGGTTGACTGGCAAATTCTGCTCACATACTTAAAATTAATCAGATATCCGTTTTAGGGAGAGCAGCTACACCAAAGGATGAAATTGACTGAAGATTGTTATTGGAAAGACTCAAATGAAATGAGCACATGAAACCAAAGTTTGTCTGTCAAGTCCAGTGATGGGCAAGCTTTTGAGCTTGGTGTGTCAAAATTCACCAAAAAAACTAGCATGACTTGGGTGGTATGTCACTTAGAGAATAAAAACCATAATTTCACAATATATATAGTTTAAATAACAAAAACATATAATTGTAATATATAACTGTATTTAATAAATCAAAAACTATTTACTACCATTATTTCCATGTACAACTATCTATGGTACCTCTTGCAGTTTCCACGCTGATTTCTCTCTATTGTAGTTTCAATGTAGTCATGAATAATGAATAATATAATAATATAATAGTAATAATATAATAATATACAATAATAATAGAATAATAATAGAATGATTGTATATATGTATGTATGTGTGTATATATGTGTGTGTGTGTGTGTGTGTGTGTGTATATATATATATATAGAAATGAGTGATGGCATCACGGCGACCCACAAAACAACAAAACTACAGGCCCCCCAACCTTGAAATTTGACAACACAACCCATCATCCATGCCTCTAGGTTGATACAACAAAAAGAATAGAAAAATAAAGTCCTACTTAGAGGGAGAGCAATAATTGTTTTTATCCAATTGCTGCCACTTAGAAGGCTAAGCTCCGCCCACTTGGTCTCCTAGCAACCCACTCAGCCCAGTGTTAATAAAAGAATAAAAAATAAAATAAATACAAATAATACAGTAAAAATAATTAAAAACACTAAAAAAATTAATACAATAAAATACTATAACAAAATAACTAAAAATAATACAACAAAATAATAAAATATAATAAATAAAAAAGATAAGTTACAATAAAATTAATTAAAAAAATACAAATAACATCAAATAAAAATTCTACAACAACTTTTAACCAACACCACCACCACTTTGCCACAGCAACGCGTGGCTGGGCACAGCTAGTATATATATATAAATGTAATGTGCATAATTCCCATGGAGTAAACAACAAAACCACTGGACCAAGTCACACCAAATTTGGCCACAAAAGACATAGTCATCCAATCAATCTGCATGCGGCAGTGTGTCAGCAAAAATGGCTAAGCGTGTCAGTGCTGACACGCGTGTCATAGGTTGCCCATCACTGGTCTAGTCCATGGGTGGTGACCTGCCATCCTCCAGATTATTTGGAATACAATGCTCCCATATCAGCCTTTACCATTGTTTTCTTTAGCTTAGGAACATAGATTCTACAGTCTACTAAAAATGGAGGAATACACAGAGTCTACCCTTGATTTTATGGGAAAATGGCACTATAATAATAGAATTGGAAGAGACCACATGGGTTATCCAGTCCAACCTCTGCCATGTAGGACACACAATCAAAGGACTCCAGACAGATAGGCATCCAGCCTTTGCTTAAGAACTTCCAAAGAAGGAGACTCCACCATGCTCCATAGCAGTATATTCCACTACCAAACAACTCTTACCATCTGGAAGTCCTTCCTAATGTTGAGGTGGGATCTTTTCCCCTGTAATTTGAATCCATTGCTCAATGACTGAGTCTCTAGAGCACTGGTTCTCAACCTGTGGGTCCCTGGGTGTTTTGGTCTACAACTCCCAGAAATCCCAGCCAGTTTACCAGCTGTTAGGATTTCTGGGAGTTGAAGGCCAACACATCTGGGAACCCAGAGATTGAGAACCACTGCTCTAGAGCAATAGAAAACAAGTATTTCTCCCTCCTCAATGTGGTATCCTTTCAATTATTTAAACATGGCTATCATGTCCCCAACTCAGCCTTCTTTACTCTAAGTTGAATTAGCCCTTCTTCAAGCAGCAGATTCTCCAAACTCTAACTCCAAAGATCCCCTCCTTTCAACTGGTGATGCCAGAATTTAACTACAGTAGAGTCTCACTTATCCAACATTCTGGATTATCCAACGCATTTTTGTAGTCAATGTTTTCAATACATTGTGATATTTTGGTGCTAAATTTGTAAATACAGTAATTACTGTATTACTGCATATTGAACTACTTTTTCTGTCATTTTTTTGTATAACATGCTGTTTTGGTGCTTAATTTGTAAAATCAAAACATAATTTGATGTTTAATAGGCTTTTCCTTAATCCCTCCTTATTATCCAACATATTCGCTTATCCAACATTCTACTGGCCCGTTTATGTTGGATAAGTGAGACTCTACTGTAATAACTTTCTCATATGTAACCAAACCTCCACAGACAACATTATCAGACACAGAACACATATATGCTTATGTACATACACTTTCAGCAATATACACCCTTGTGCTTAAGAAAACAAGATAAGTGGATATTTCAAGTTTGTTGTGTGCCTACAGATCATTTTTGATTTGTGGTGACCCTATCATAGGGTTTTCTGAAGCTGTGAGTGACTTTCCAAAGATCACCCATTGGATTTCCATGGCTGAGGAGATATGCCATGCTGACTCTCTTTCAAGCAAAAAAAATGGCTTTGTTTGTTTTATAGAATGGGAAGCAGACCATCATTTTCTAACTGCTTGCATTTGCAGTCTGAATAGTCAAACATCTTCGGTCCTCTATAAGATGCTGGCACGAACATAAAGTGTTAGTGATGATTTATTTAGTATATGGCCCATTAATGAGAACTGCTCACCATCTCTGGGACATGCTCTTTTTCAAAGCAATACAGAAAAGACTAAGATAAATACAGTACGTGAAATGTTTTTTTTTCTAAACACACTTGCAAGTGGTGTAAGACTGTTGATTTCACTTTTGTCCGGATACTTTTCCTTTACCAGTAAACAGAGAGTCGCGAAGTCTCCAAATCAAAGGTAACGTGAAGTTGGAAAACAAAGCAATCTGTTTGTTTCAAATGTAACTAAAATATTTATTTATTTATTTATTTATTTGCAGTATTTATATTCCGCCCTTGATTCCACCCCGAAGGGGACTCAGGGCGGATCACATTACACATATAAGGCAAACATTCAATGCCTTAACATAGAACAAAGACAAGACAAACGTGGAGCTCCGAGCTGGCCTCGAACTCATGACCTCTTGGTCAGAGTGATTTGTTGTAGCTGGTTGCTCAACAGCCTGCGCCACAGCCCGGCCCCCAATAAATGGATACTGAGAAGCTTAGAAGTTACTTTTGTTGTTGTGTGCCTTCAAGTCATTTCTCAATAATGGCAATTTTAAGCGAAGTTATCATAGGATTTTCTGGGACTGAGAGTGTCTGACTTGCCAAGATCACTCAGTGGATATCATAGAATCAAACCCTGTTCTCCAGAGGCATAGTCCAATGTTGTATCATGCTGGCTCTTTTAAAAAGTATTTAATTATAGCTACAGTTGTAAAACTTCCCCTTCCTAGCAAAAAAAAATGTTATTCTGGGTCTTCTGAGACCAGCATGGCCTTAATTGTGACTATCTCTACTTTTTTCAACAAACCTATTTTCTCGTATTACTAATGGGTTAACTCCAAAGTCTTGTAGCTATAATTTCTATCAAAGGCAAAGTATGGGCCTTCAGGTCACCCGTTGATTTCTGCCAACTACATGAATTTCACAGGCTTTTTATAAGTAGGGTGGATTCAGAGATGGTCTGCCATTGCCATCTTCTGAAATATAGGCAGCAACACATAGCAGTCTCCTCTCCAAGTTCTAACCAGACCTGAGCCTTCTTAGCCCCCAAGATCAAATGGGATATGTTGAGTTTTTACTTTATTTTTATTCAAAAGTAACCAGAACTGATCAATTTGGACTAAAAGTCAAAATACAAGTCACTGTCCTTGGCATAAAGCATACTTAAGTAATGAGATCATATATGCTCTGAAATGGCAAGATTTGCTCGATATATTTATGGAGCCCCTGGTGGCGCAGAGTGTTAAACCGCTGAGCTGCTGAACTTGCTCACCGAATCTGGGGAGCAGGGTGAGCTCCCGCTATTAGCCCCAGTTTCTGCCAACCTAGCAGTTCGAAACATGCAAATGTGAGTAGATCAATTGGTATTGCTCCGGTGGGAAAGTAACGGTGCTCCATGCAGTCATGCCAGCCACATGACCTTGGAGGTGTCCACGGACAACTCCGGCTCTTCGGCTTAGAAATAGAGATGAGCACCAACCGCGAGTGGGACACAACTAGACTTAATGTCAGGGGAAAACATTTACCTTTACCTTAAAATAGCCAAAAAAGGAGCAAAGTTACTGCTTGTGTTTCAGTAACAATATAACAGGGTTATGCCTTAGTTACTACCAAAAAAAGGAATGACTGAAAACATGTTATTTGTAACAAACTATGGACTCTGGTCAGGTGAGTGGGAGAAGGCTGCACACAATATATTTTGTAATGTGAGCACGAATTGCTGCTCACAATGAAATAAGCGTAATGAAAACCTTTGGAGTGAGCAGAGCTGAGTCTATTAGGCGCCATATGCAACAACTGACAGCCCCACAGCTAGCGAGGACCCTTTTGCACCTTTTGACAGGCAGAAAATTGCAGGGTCGGGCTATTGGAGGTATGTTTATTCATCAGGGCTGGAGCCATAAAGCCAAACCTATTTGAAAGGGCTTCTTGTTTTATTTGCTTAGCTTTATTCATCATTAAAGCCGCCAGGATGAAAGCAGAGATGAAGCTGACAAAGTCAAGGGGGACGCATTACCTTAAGCGATTTGGAGAACACAGCAGAACATCAATAACGCTGCTGTAGGAGGTTCGGGCGAGAAAAAACACTCCCTCCTCAGCGTCTCCAGATTTGACTTTCTAATGAAGGCACACCGCTATCAAGCCACTAGCCTGCTCTTCCAGAAACAAGGCCATGTCACTGCTGCGTAATGAAAAGTCAATGTTGAATTTCATTTTGCTTTAATACAATTGTACCTGGGCCACATGATTAAGGGCTTGCTGAATAATCTGTGTTTGTTCTATGACACTGCATCTCCTTTTCCCCAGATGTCAGGTTACTGGGTCTTTGCGTATCTTCTACAGCAACACAGGGAATGTATGGCCTTTCAAATGTTGTTAGAATACAACTCACATCATTCTCCATATTGGCTATGTGGATTAGTGCAGATGGGAATTACAGGTCAAAACCATGTGGAGGTCAAAGCCTGCATATTTAACCATAGTCAGAGCATGGGGAACCTTCAGAAGAAGTTCAACCTTTGATCAAAGATAATGGAAAACATAGATGATTGGCAGCCCACAACTCCATTTAGCCTACACTTGACCCAGGATTCAAAGGATCTTCCTTATTATGCATTTTAGCTACTCCCTCTGACACATCAGCAAGGATCACTTTAATCCACTAAAACTACAGAGGAGGCAACAGAGCTTCTGCATCAGAGCTGAGATGTCCAAGGTCTTTACGTTCATTCACCTCATAAAGAAATATGCCAAAGCCCAGCAATCCACTAGACATGCTTTAGAATCTTGCTCAGTTCAAACTATGGTCACCAAATAGGTTATTCTAACCCATATAAGCATAAGCCTTGAGTAACTATTTTCTCAGTGCCACTTGAAAGATATCAAGAGATACTTACATCTTTTGGCTTCTATATTCCTCCTGCAAGAGGAGGTAAATATATAAACTGACATTGCATTTTGCATTGGTGATTTCCTACCCAAGTACTAACCAAACCTCACCCTGCTTAGCTTCCAAGGCCAGACAGAATCTGCTGCCTTTAGGAGATCTTTGTACCTATGTACAAAGGGATGTACATTCTTGTGAGGCTATGTGCAAGAGCAAGAAACTACCAATTATTTTATCCTTGCTTACAAAATGCCAATATATATTTTTTTAGATCTCAAAAGAGTTTTTGCACTTGTGCAAATTAATTTTGAACAAAGAACATAATAAATGACAATAGCTTTTGCACTGTACAATGGGTGTTTTAAAAAATAGAAGAACTAGGTGGGTGGTCTGCACCTATGTCATCCATCAGTAAATTCTTCTACGGTTTCTATGGATGTGGGCTTTGCTTCACTAACAGAAAAGACAGCTGGAAATACAAAGTCCAGATTATATAAATCTCAAAAAAAGTGTCTGTTGCCGCATTATCACACCGTTGATGAGAAATCTCATGAAAATCTGAGCATGATGTTGAACACATCAGTGGTTGAAAACATAGACATACAGTAGCAGTTTCCATAAGCTTCAACATCAAACAGAAACAAAAGACTTGGAATGACCAATTTGACCACATTTTGAGATGGAGTGAACTGTAAATACAGACAGTAATTAACACAGTTATTTATAAAATAGGTGAGGTATGATACTGGTGGCACAGTGTATTAAAGCACTGAGCTGCTGAACTTGCGGACCGAAAGGTCCCAGGTTCAAATCCCAGGAGCGGAATGAGCGCCCGCTGTTAGCCCCAGCTTCTGCCAACCTAGCAGTTCGAAAACATGAAAATGTTCCAGCGGGAAGGTAATGGCGCTCCATGCAGTCATGCCGGCCACATGACCTTGGAGATGTCTATGGACAACGCTGGCTCTTCGGCTTAGAAATGGAGATGAGCATCAACCCCCAGAGTCAGACATGACTGGACTTAACGTCAGGGGAAAACCTTTACCTTATAATAACATTTAAATACTGAATATTACTTTTCTATATAAAGAACATCAATGGTCAAACAGAACAATGAGATATATGTAGAGAAGTGGTTTTTAACCTGGGGTTCCCAGATGTTTTTGGCCTACAACTCCCAGAAATCCCAGTCAGTTTACCAGCTGTTAGGATTTCTGGAAGTTGAAGGCCAAAAATATCTGGAGACTCCAAGTTGAGAATTACTGATGTAGAAGTATCTGATGTCACAGGACTCATTTGAAACCCATCCTTGAAGCTGATTCCTCAAAGTGGTCATCACATGCAATAGCTTGCTGTTGACCAGGGCAATAAGCTGACCGGTTTTATAATAATAATAATAATTATTATTATTATTATTATTATTATTATTATTTTATTTTTGTACCCCGCCACCATCTCCCCAGAGGGACTCGGGGCGGCTTACAGATATAAATAGAAATGATAGTAATATTTTGGGAGGACACACAAACCAGCTAAGTTGATATTTCTGTCTGAAACTGAAGCAAAAAAAAGCACACTTTGACCCTCAAGTCAAAGTGTGTAGCACTCAGGGTTAGCCCATATATTTGACTAGAGAAAACACTGGCAAGCATCCTGTTGGTTAGTCTAAACTAGCATAGAGCCATTCAATCAATTGAATGGAAATGCGGGTAAATCTAACTAATTATCAGGTTTACTTTAGAGCAAACTCATTGGAATTTAGGCCAGAATGACCAATAAGTGCCTATCCATAAGTGGTAGATAGCTAGATATGTACAGCTTGGTGAAGGCTGAAAGGTGATGTGACAGCTATGTTTAAACATCTGAAGAGAAATCATGTAGACAAAGGAGGAAGTTTGTTTTTCTGCTGCTGCAGAAACTAGAACATAAACCTTTGATTTTAAATTACAAGGAAAGAGATTCCACTTAAATATTATGGATTTTTTTAAATTGTAAGAACTGTTCAACAGTGGCATGGACTGCCTCAGAGGGTAATAGATTCTCCATTCTTTAATATAGGCATCTTTCAAGAATGCTGCAATTGTATATACAGTAGAGTCTCACTTATCCAACATAAACGGGCCAGCAGAATGTTGGATAAGCGAATATGTTGGATAATAAGGAGGGATTAAGGAAAAGACTATTAAACATCAAATTAGGTTATGATTTTACAAATTAAGCACCCAAACCTCATGTTATACAACAAATTTGACAGAAAAAGTAGTTCAATACGCAGTAATGCTATGTAGTAATTACTGCATTTACGAATTTAGCACCAAAATATCACGATGTATTAAAAACATTGACTACAAAAATGAGTTGGATAATCCAGAACGTTGGATAAGTGAGACTCTACTGTATTCCTATATTGCAGAGAGTTGACATGGATGGCCCTTGTGGTCCCTTCCAACACTAAGTTTGTGTGATTCTACCAAATAACTGATAGCACGTTAGATAAATGCAACCATCCCATGATACCAAAAAATTACCAAAATTAGGCTGAGACAACTATCTCACTCTAAGACAAGGCAGGCAACTGTACAGGTCCATGCATTACTTTTATGCTCCTGAAACTTCCATGAAGCCACATGGATGATCAAACAATGAAATAAAAACCACAAAGTGTCTAGAAGTTCATGATTCTCAAAAATGAGTATTTTTCAGTGTTGAACAGTGAGGCCTTGCAATCTACCGCATTTAGATGATAACCTGCTGTGCCTGGAGATTTCCAGAAATAATTCGTTTTCTTTTCTTTCTTTTTTTACCATAAAAATCTCAGTTTAGAGACAGTGGAGGTGTTGAGAACCACAACAACGTTCTTGGGAGGATAGTCTGAAGCCCTGAGGCCACACTGCTAATCCCTGACCTAAGAAGAAGGCCAAACTTGAGCTGTAGGCTTGCATCAAGCATGGCATGGACAATCAACTGCACTACCTCTGAGGATGCCTGCCATAGATGTGGGCAAAACGTCAGGAGAGAATACTTCTGGAACATGGCCACACAACCCGAAAGACATACAACAACAACTGCACTACTGTATTGTTCATAAAACTAGTCTCTGGTTTTTATGGATCATGGCTTAGAAGCCACTGTTTCTGAGTAGGACTAATGGCACCGACTGGAAGCCAAGGCAGGTAGCAAGAGCAGGGAGATGCAGCACTGACCAAAAAACCAACAGGAAACGGAATAGCTGCAGTCTCCACTATCTCGTAACTATTCCCAATGAAGATACATGCCTGAAGTAAAAGCCCAAGGTGCAAAAAACAAATCATAAAATTAATTGGGAGGGATCAATACTCGGAACAGAAAAAAGAAAGCCAAACAAGCCATATATGCAAAACCCATGCTTAACTTTGGGTTTTCATCAACACTAGTCAAAGGAATATCTTTTCATCCTCTACCTCACGCCTCTTCATCTTTTACAGATTATGTTAATTTTAATGCTATTCACTTTTACTACTTTATAGATATCTTAAATACATTGTAAACTTGTCTGAAGAATTTGAATAAAAATGCAGTCCATAAATTCTCTAAATAAAAATAAGCACAGCATTAATTTTCTGTCAAATGAAAGACCCACAAGGCAAAATACTGGACCTGCTTATGTTGCATCACACTTAGGCCTCTTCTACACTGCCATATAATCCAGATTGTCTAAATAGATAATCCACATCTTCTTTGAACTAAATTATATGAGTCTGTATTGCAATATAATCCAGTTCAAAGAAGCTAATTTGGATTTTATATGGCAATATAGAAGTCCAAACTAAGGATGAAGTGTTTGTAGAGCTCTAGATGATGTTAGTTTGCAACTCATATCGTCCCTTATCAAGGACTATGCTAGTCTGGTCTGATGGAAACTGCAAGCCAATAAGGAACGAAAATCAACTATCCCAAGCCCCTTCTACACTGCCACATAAAATCCAGAGTATCTGCTTTGAACTGGATCATATGGCAGTGTATAATCCAGTTCAAAGCATATAATGTGGATTATCTGTTTTGATAATATGGATTATATGGCTGTGTAGAAGGAACCTCAGTCTAAAGTCACCAATTGACCTGAGCTGGAAAAGATATATTCTTGAGACACATCCAATCCTTTATCGAAGACCATATGGAGCCCCCAATGACGCAGTGAGTTGAATCACTGAGCTGCTGAACTTGCTGATTGAAAGGTTAGCGGTTCAAATCCGGGGAGCGGGATGAGCTCCTGCTGTCAGCCCCAGCTTCTGACAACCTAGCAGTTTGAAAACATGCAAATGTGAGTAGATCAATAGGTACCGCTTCAGCAGGAAGGTAACAGCACTCCATGCAGTCATGCCAGCTACATGACCTTGGAGGTGTCTACGGACAACGCTGGCTCTTCGGCTTAGAAATGAAGATGTGCACCAACCCCTAGAGTCAGACACGACTGGACTTAATGTCAGGGGAAAACCTTTGCCTTTACCTTTTATAGAAGACCATTGTATGCTTGTGTTGAAAATAAAACTGAAATCAGTGAAAGAGTTTGATTACAATTTATCTTTTGGATGGTTTCAAGGGGAAAATATTTCTTCTGAATTCAACCTATTGCTATTAACCGGGGCAATGTAAACATTTTAACTCTCCCCTTTTCAGTCAACTGGACTTTAAATGTTCTCATTTTCCCCAATCAAAATACAATGGCACTGCAGTAATTTAAGGGTTTAAAAGACAAAGTCATAACTCTCACGCAGGCGGGCTTTTAACATGAATATAGAAAATAGTTTTATCATGCAGAAACAAGTAACTCCGATTTTTATTATACAGATATAACTCAACAGCTCCCAATGAATTCTAGTATTAAAAGCTGAAGGACTGCTTTGCATTTTTGCCTGGGTTAAGATGAGTTCAGTTGTCACCAACAATCTATTTCACAGCTGAAATATTACCCCGCTGAGAAGGAGACAGAGAGGGAAGAGGAAGACAATTGTAAGGATCTTTTGAAAAGGTGAGTCAAAATATTTTTTTTAGCACAATGAGATTAGGTCTGCAGATTAACATAAAAGAGAAAGAGAGGCTCTTCCAATGCGAAGAAACATGAAAGCTTGTGTAGCTCCATATAAAACAGGAATAAAAACCAGTATTCCAGTCTGAAGGTGGGAAATTTTGGACATTTCCCAACGATACCAGGTTTCAGCCCAAAGATGGGAAACATTTTCTATCAGTGCCTGCAACTGTTTTGGATGAGTAAATGGGTGGGCTGACCTCTAACAAATGTATGAATTTGTTACATTTAATTTTTCCTCAATGAAGTGTAAGGCTCACCTTCTTCCAATTTTTTTTTTCGTGTCAAGAGCGACTTGAGAAACTGCAAGTTGCTTCTGGCGTGAGAGAATTGGCTGTCTGCAAGGACATTGCCCAGGGAACACCCGGATGTTTGATGTTTTACCATCCTGTGGGAGGCTTCTCTCATGTCCCCACATAGGGAGCTGAAGCTGACAGATGGAGCTCAACCCACTCTCACCGGATTCAAACCGTCGATCTCTCAGTCAGCAGTCCTGCTGGCACAAGGGTTTTACCCACTTCTCCCAATGGAATCCTGACAATCTTTGAGGCAGGTTGGGTCAAGATAATACTAAGCTTCATGGCTGAATGGGGATTCAACCAGGTGTTTTGGACTTCAGCTCCAGAAGCTCCAGCCAGCTCGGCCAACTGGAATTCTGGGAGTTGAAGTCCAAAACACCTGGAGAATCAAACTTTGCTCTCCTAGGCCCCTTCTATACTGCCATACAATCCAGATGATCAAAATAAACAATCCACATTATCTGCTTTGAACTAGATTATGAGTCTATAGGTAAAGGTTTTCCCCTGATGTTAAGTCCAATCGTGTCCAACTCTGGGGGTTGGTGCTCATCTCCATTTCCAAGCCGAAGAGCCGGCGCTGTCCGTAGACACCTCCAAGGTCATGTGGCCGGCATGACTGCATGGAGCGCCGTTATGAGTCTATAGTAAAGGTAAAGTTTTCCCTGACGTTAAGTCCAGTCATGTCTGACTCTGGGGGTTGGCGCTCATCTCCATTTCTAAGCCGAAGAGCCGGCATTGTCCGTAGACACCTCCAAGGTCATGTGGCCGGCATGACTGCATAGAGCGCTGTTACATGAGTCTATACTGCTGTATAATCCAGTTCAAATCAGATAATCTGGATTTTATATGGCGGTGTAGAAGGGGCCCTAGACAACAGGGATTGTGAAGTAGCTAGTCTGCTATGGCTTTGTCCAAAGAGCAGAAGGAATACAAAATAGAAGTATAAAAACTGGTTTTATGACTTTATCACAACATTATTCAATATGATTTTCCCTCTTTATAGTCTGTAATCTTCCAACCTTGGCTGCTAAAAAAATAAAGAATAAGATCAATAAAATCATTTAAACATCTGTCATTTAGGCTACTGGAAGTGATGCTTAATACCTTTTCAAAGGAGCCATTTGTATTGGGGAAATGCCTCCCAGCTGAGTACCTTTGAGCAGTCGGCTTGGGCACAATTAAGTTTGCAAAAGACTGAGCAGCAACCCATTGACTATCAGTCAACTCAAGCACCAGCATCTCCTATACTGAGATAACCTACTGCTATGGAATCATGCTGTGAATAAGAAGAGGAAAATGTGCCAGGCATTCTCTGTTGGCACACACAAAAGGAAGCATGGGAACCTGCTGCAGCTGCTCAAATGCCAAATGCCAGGCGGACTGGGGAGCTTTTGGCCTTTAGTCCCTATCAGATTCACCTTGCATTGCCAACAGTGTTGGTTTTATCTCTATTCAAAAGGGATCTCTGTTATATACATACAATAATGTTCCACTATAACAAAAGCAGGAAACTAGAAACACAGAAAGAGGAAAAATAATTAAATTATAAATATAATATATATAATATATTATATTATTACTAATAATATTACCATATATTGATATAGTACAACATAGTAATTTATTGCCAGTATTGTACTATGCTAATAATATAATATTGTATGTAAATTTAATTTGTAAGCCACTCTGAGGCCCCTTCGGGGTGAGAAGGTCGGCATATAAATGTAGCAAATAAATAAATAATTTAATTATAAATGTCTACAAAAATTAACCTACTGTCCAAATACATATCCATTTGAAAAGTTTGCCCATACATAATGTTTTCTATCCATTTAATCAAGGATAGTTAAAATCTATTTCATGTCACTGCACTTCAATCTTTTAGCAGTCCAAAAGGCATTAAAAATCCACTTCCAATGGCCACTAGTTAATTTCCAAGAAGCAGATAAATAGGTTAAAAGAATATACAAGTTCCTGAATAGCAAGGAACCTCCCAAAGCTAGATTTACCGATGTGATTATTTCCTGCCAAAACGCAGCTACTATGGAACAATTCTAAAACATATACGCCAAGGAAGCATTAACAACAGTTACATCTCCAATATTACATTTCTTGAATTGATGTTATAGCAACTAATAGACCCAAAAGAGCGATTTCTGCTATATGAACTGGAGATCTATACTACAGATGGTAGTCGCTGATTAGTCAGAATTGGATATTCCAATTCTGTATTTCATTTTTGCTGCAAAACACTACCCTTTGAATAAAACGGGAATTGAGAAATGTCCATTTGAATTTACAGAATCAAGTAATGCCCATAAGAATCACAGGAAATCAATGGTGCATTTACTCACTGTGGAATTAATGCAGTTTGACACCATTTTAACTTTCCTGGCTCAACATTATAGAATCACAGTTGTAGTTTGGTGAGGCAACAGCTCTCTTTGGCAGGAAAGACTAAAGACCTTGAAAAACTTCCAGGCTTCCATTGCATTCAGACATGGCAGGCAAAGTGGTATCAAACTGCATTATTTCTACAGTGCAAATGGAACTGAAGACTCCAAGGCTGACCATGATGGATTACTTACTTAAAGTGGGCATGTTAAAAAAATCAGTACAAGGTAACAGATACATCTGATTGCATGTAGGAAGATCCGGAGGATTTAACATGGCCAACAATAAAGTGTTATGAAAAGTCAAGGACTCCCTATCCCTGTTGCCAAGAAACCTGTTTTATATTTGTAAAACTGGGAGTCCCAATGTATTGCACCCGAGATGAAATGTTTTGAGAATTAAGTCAACATAGCATACTGTTTTGAGTGTTAACACTGGGACTGTGGGTTCAAATTCCTATTCAGATATGGAAACTCACTAGTTAACCTCAATCAATTCATACTCTCAAAGGTCCCTTCCACACAGCTGAATAATCCCACATTTTCTGCTTTGAACTGGAATATATGACAATGTGGGTTCAGATAACCCAGTTCAAAGCAGATATTGTGAGATTTTCTGCCTTGATAGGTAAAGGTAAAGATAAAGATTTCCCCCTGACATTAAGTCCAGTCGTGTCCAACTCTGGGGGTTGGTGCTCATCTCCATTTCTAAGCCAAAGAGCCGGCGTTGTCCATAGACACCTCCAAGGTCATGTGGCCAGCATGACTACATGGAGTACCATTATCTTCCGCTGGAGCATTTCCTATTGATCTACTCTCATTTGCATGTTTTCGAACTGCTAGGTTGGTAGAAGCTGGGGCTAACAGCTGGTGCTCACTCCACTCTCCGGATTCGAACCTGCGACCTTTCAGTCCGCAAGTTCAGCAGATCAACACTTTAACATGCTGCACCACCGGGGGGTCCTTTCTACCCTGATATTTTGGGTTATATGCCTGTGTGGAAGTGCCCTCAGCATCAGAAGACGGCAGTAGTATACTTCCTCTGGAGAAATCTTGCCAAGAAAAACCTCTGATAAGGTTGCCATAAACTGTACTCAGCTTGAAAGTAGATTGTTCAAGAATAATGGCTTATAAACTTACTCATAATAATGCCTTTTACTGTCTACTTTGGACAAGCAGGCTGAAGTTAGCATGCTCACAAAAGTTGTTGCTGGATAGATCGCATGAGGTTCAGCTTTCCTTAACATGAGCCGGCCACATGACCTTGGAGGTGTCTACGGACAACGCCGGCTCTTCGGCTTAGAAATGGAGATGAGCACCAACCCCCAGAGTCAGACATGACTGGAGGGGAAAACCTTTACCTTATCTATCAGAGATACAGGCACAAATTCATATATTCAGTCAGCTGGCTTAATGTCTGTATATTCAGCTATGCTGGCTGACATTGGCTAGAAAACAGCAATAGAATGACTTACTAGAAGGGAAGGGAAGAAGGTTTGTATGTACATTACTGCCAGATTTTGGTTACGCATTGCTAAAAGCAGCAATCACAGTGTTGCCAATTTCAGCAGCAGGGAGTGCAAAACAGTGTGTATAATGTCGATCACAGATCATGTTATCCATCCTTTACCTAAAGGACAGGTGCCAGAGGCTCCCATCTTTGTGGCAGAGAGGCAAGAATCCCACTCATATACCCCAAATATATGTGAAGAAGAGATGTCTGCACAGCTCTGGATCCAAAAGTCTGGCTGCAATGTTTTGTGGCACCAGACCAATATTTTTAAAAATGGGAATGGGTGAAAATAAGCTGGGATGTCTTTTGCCTGCTAAAGTTATGCCTTAGAAGGCATGAAAGTAACACATTTTGTCCCTGATATAACTCAAGTAGAGCTTCTTCCTGCCTAACAAATATTCTTGTGTAACAGAAAAGGCTTTGGTGTTGCAATCCTACAGAAGCTGATCCATTGATATCACCATGGGACAGGAAACTTCAGCCCTCCAGATGTTTTAGCCTACAAATCCCAACAGCCCCAGCTAGCAAGGCCAAAGGTAACAGACTGTTGTATCCCTTCCTGCACCTGAGCTGTCAGGTGAGCCCAAGGTTGGGCCTGTTCAGCCTGTGATTATGCCTGTACCTGACCTGTCAGATGAACCTTGGTTGGGGCCTAGGATTCCCAAGCAGCCAGAGTTGGGTGAAGCTGACGTTCCTGTACAGACAGAATTTGTTCCTGAGGATTCTAGGAGCAAGCATACAATCGTTTCAAGCAGGCAGCTTGAACTGCATTCCTTGGGAGAGTCAAAGTCAAACCTTGGAAGATGGGCATTCCAGTTGTGATAAGACTAATGAGGTTGGCAGAAAGAAAGCAACATGTCAGCAGAGATAAGAAAGGGAGGGTCTGAGAAGGAGCAATCAGTTGCTAATGAGAAAAGATTTTGAACAAACTTCCCACGGAAAGAGGCCTTGATTTCAGTTTTAACAGCAACCGCTTCTGAGAGAGATTTTCAGAGGTGGTAACTTTGCCCATCGGGAGTGTTGTTCCTGTTTATGGACCCATGTTTCATGCTTCATAGAATCCTGTTTCATGTTCCTGTGGACTTTCATGTCAAGTTCATGTAGCCTTGTATCCTGAGTTTTGTTCCAGTCCTTGTTCTTGCTCTTGGAGAATTTTGGATTATGCAGTCATTGTTCCTGAAAGTTTTGCAGTTTGGATCTCTTGTTCCAGTTAAAGATCCTGTTGTTTGTTCCAGTTTTGATCCTGTTCCTTGGACTAATTTTGATACCTTGTTGAAGTTTATTCTTGTGTTTGATTTTCATGGACCCTTGCTTCAAGACTCTTAAGTATCTTGTACAACCTTGTTTCATTGACTTTGGACTTTGATTTGTTATTGCTTACATATATTCTTCAATAAAACTTGCTTTGCTTATAGTCTGGGGTGCCTCTTATAGTTTAAGGTGTCTCTGCAGTCTCAGGGTGCAACACAGACTTTGGAATTGTATACCGAAAGACAAAGGATTCCTTAATCATGTTTCATGAAGTGTGCTTCTCAAGCTGGCCACCCTTAAGATTGGGTGGACTACAACTCCCACAAAGGAGTTGTAGTCCCACAGGACCGAGGAAGGAGACAACAGTTTTGTATCACTTGGTTTAGCTTTCATTTCAGGGATAAACTTTTCTCAAAGAGGGCAGAACTATTTCCCCCTTCTTCCCATTTTCCATTATTGCAAAGAAATCCCAGCTGGGGCTGACAGATAGGAATGCCTTAAGCCGCCCTCATGATTGCATGGCTGAGGTCAGATCTGAACTGAGGGTTTTGTGGCTTGTAGTCTTGGCCTCGATGTGAGAGGAGTTCACTGAAGCAATTCACATCTCTGCTTGCATGACTGACTTCAATTTTCTTCCTTCTCTCCCCTTTCTCGTGCTACCACACCAACTAACAGATCTTATGTATGTTTTCTGTATGTCAATCCAATTGTATTCAAGTGAATTGTTCTCCTAAAAGTACACTGTCCCTCTAAGAACCAGTGAACAATTGATCACACGGAATCCAATGTGCAGTCTCAAGTGACCAAACACATTTACTTTGATTTTTCAAGTGGATCTGATTAAATGCTTTTGGAAAACTTTTATTTGATTTGTCCGCTCTTCTCCCCACCACTTCACCATCTTTATCTAGCCCTCTCAAGTGTGGACCTAAAAGCATTTCGACTCTGTAACACTACACAACTGCATCTTAGGGCTCATTCACACATCCATTTGCTAACTCTATAACCATTTTCTAAATATGCAACTAGCACAGAATAGACAGCATGAGAATCAGCACATCATTGGCATGCAAGAACAAGGTGATGTGCAGATGAAAACAGATCAGTGTCCGTATGCGGGAGATGTACAGGAAGAGGTCGCTCCTGCAGGCTTCTTCTGATGCGATGATCCCAAAGGTGAGTTCCAATGTCCTCATATTTCACTCTGTGAAATATTTCACTGATGATGTTGACGGTGAAAGGCCTTCCAGAAATCAATGCACACAGAGAACCTTCATATCACCTCCTCTCACCTCACCTCCTCTTACTTCACCTCACCACAACCTCCTACAGATGCATTTCACACAGCAGGTTGCAGAAATAACAAGTTCTGAGAGGTAACAATCGCAAACCTATATGATCCTGTGCAGTGCCTTTGGGGCTGCAGGCTATATCAGGGCTCAGCCAAGGGAAATGGGGCAAGAGCTGCATATGCAAACATACACATGCATAGACGTACCCATAAACCTTGATCCACAGAAATGGGAAAGTCTGAGGATCTGAAACATGAAATACTGTAAACACTAATGGACTAGAGGGGTGAAAGCCTTTCTAATTTCCCTGTAATTTTGTTTTTTCCAGTGATGACAGAAGTCAATGAGTCATTTTTGCCCCAAATCGCTGCCACTACAAACCAGCTAGTCTGTGGTAGAAGACAATTCAGTGAAGTTTTTCTCCATCATTGAATGCTGGGTATGGAATGGTCCAGGGTTGCACGTTTGGCTTCCCAAACATTTTATTTATTTATTTATTTACAGCATTTATATTCCGCCCTTCTCACCCCGAAGGGGACTCAGGGCGGATCACATTACACATATAGGCAAACATTCAATGCCTTTTAACATAGAACAAAGACAAGACAAACATAAGCTCCGAGCGGGCCTCGAACTCATGACCTCCTGGTCAGAGTGATTCATTGGAGCTGGTTGCAGCTGGCTTGCTCTCCAGCCTGCGCCACAGCCCGGCCAACATTTTGTGTTGGTGACATACTATTTAGACATGCATCATGTGGCGACATGGTAATTCAGTTTTATTAGCAAGGTAAGTTAGACAAAGGTTTTATTTATTTATTTATTTATCCGTGACATTTATATCCTGCCCTTCTCACCCCGAAGGGGACTCGGGGCAGCTTACAAGTCATATGTACATACAATATATTATATTATTCTTATAGCACAATATAAGCATTATATATAACTATATCATACTAGGTAAAGGTAAAGGTTTCCCCTGACGTTAAGTCCAGTCATGTCTGACTCTGGGGGTTGGTGCTCATCTCCATTTATAAGCCAAAGAGCCGGCGTTGTCCGTAGGCACCTCCAAGGTCATGTGGCCGGCATGACTGCATGGAGTGCCGTTACCTTCCCGCCGGAGCGGTACCTATTGATGTACTCACATTTGTATGTTTTTGAACTGCTAGGTTGGCAGGAGCTGGGGCTAAAAGCGGGCACTCATTCTGCTCCCGGGATTTGAACCTGGGACCTTTTGGTCTGCAAGTTCAGTAGCTCAGTGCTTTAACACACTGTGCCACCAGGGGTGCGGTGTAATGTTATTAGTAATATTACATACAATATAAATATACAATTATAAGTGTATTATTATTATATTGCATTATATTATACTAATATATGCATATACAATATATTATTCGTATAGTATAATATGATTATTATATATTATTACATTGTTATATGGACACAGGAGACATAGTGGAATTATGTCTTCCTGACCCCTTCTTCATTCTGGCTCAGAAGGGCAGTTATTCCTTTGGGGGGGAGAGGGCTCCCATTTGATGACATAGGAGACACCGTGGAATGATGTTTTCCCCTAATATTAAGTCCAGTTGTGTCCGACTCTGGGGGGAGGTGCTCATCTCCATTTCTAAGCCAAAGAGCCAGCATTGTTCATAGACACCTTCAAGGTCATGTGGCTGGCATGACTGCATGGAGCGCTGTTACCTTCCCACTGGAGCGGTACCTATTGATCTACTCACATCTGCATATTTTCAAACTGTTAGGCTGGCAGAAGCTGGGGCTAACAGCAGATTAAACCAGAGGTTAAATCAACCCCTTTTGAGAAATATGGACACATACATAAATTGCAATAACAAATGTATGGGGATCCAACATATGTCATGGAAACCTTTCATTTATATTTTTAAAAATATATGATTTATTGCTCATTTCACATAGACTATGAGCTTTCTCATTATGTTTTCTCATTATGACACATCTACACACTGGAGCCGACACACTAACATGCCGTGACATACAGTTTGGAAAGCTCTGGACCAGAAGTTTCTATGTTACTGGGTCATTTTATCCAAAAGCTATCCAAGATGTCAAACCTACAGTAGAGTCTCACTTATCCAACACTCGCTTATCCAACATTCTGGATTATCCAACGCATTTTTGTAGTCAATGTTTTCAATACATCATGATATTTTGGTGCTAAATTCATAAATACAGTAATTACTACATAGCATTACTGTGTATGGAACTACTTTTTCTGTCAAATTTGTTGTATAACATAATGTTTTGGTGCTTAATTTGTAATATCATAACCTAATTTGATGTTTAATAGGCTTTTCCTTAATCTCTCCTTATTATCCAACATATTCGCTTATCCAACGTTCTGCCTGCCCGTTTACATTGGATAAGCGACTCTACTGTATTTTGAAGACAGGGTTCAGCACCACAGACAGCTCCTTGGAAATTCAGGCTAATCTACAGAATGATTCACTGCTCCTTTGACATGGAAACTACTAACTATTGCTATGTTCTCACATGTGCAAAATGTGACTTACTGGTGAATCTGCAACATACAGGCAATGAAGGCAAGCCACAAAAAATGATAGAAGCCATCTAGAAAGCCAACCAAAGCATTCTAAAACAAAATCAAAAAAAGATATTCTTTACATACATGTTGATGCATATGTTGTGTGCCTTGAAGTCATTTCCAACTTATGTCAACTCCAAGGTGAATCTATCATGGGGTTTTCTTGGCAAAATGCATTTGGAGGATTGGATTGCTGTAAGTTTTCCAGGCTGTATGGCTATGTTCCAGAAGCATTCTCTCCCGACGTTTTGCCCACATTTATAGCAGGCATCCTCAGAGATTTATTTTATTTATTTATTTGCAGTATTTATATTCCGCCCTTCTCACCCTGTAGGGGACTCAGGGCGGATCACATTGTATACATATAAGGCAAACATTCAATGCCATATACACATAGAACAAAGACAGAGACAGACACAGAGGCAATTTAACCTTCTCCTGAGGGGATGTTCGATTCCGGCCACAGGGGGAGCAGCTGCTTCATCATCCACTGCGACGACACTTCCTCATTCCAACGGCGGCTGGATGATTTTTATGGAGTGGTAAATTAGTTAAATTAGCCTCCCCACTTTATAAGTGGTACCTTAATTTCCTACTTGATAGATGCAACTATCTTTTGGGTTGCTAGGTCAGCAATGAGCAGGGGCTATTTTTTATTTTTAATTGTCGGGTACTCACCCCGGCCTCGAACTCATGACCTCATGGTCAGAGTGATTTATTGCAGCTGGCTGCTCACCAGCCTGTGCCACAGATCTGTTGAAAACGAGGCCAGTGGGGTTTATATATCTGTGGAATAACCTCCAGGGTGGGAGAAAGAACCCTTGTCCATACCTCACAACCTCTGAGGATGCCTGCCATAGATGTGGGCAAAACGTCAGGAGAGAATACTTCTGGAACATGGCCACACAGCCCGAAAGACATACAACAACCCAGAACTCTTGTCTGTTGGAGGCAAGTGTGAATGTTGCAATTGGCCACCTTGATTAGCATTGAATAGCCTTGTAGCTTCAAAGCCTGGCTACTTCTTGCCTGGAGGAGCCTGGAAAACGCACAGCAACCCAGTGTTGCCTTCGACAACACATACAACTCTCACTGGATTCTACAGCATTGAGCCATGGCAGTGAACGGGCTGCCAAGCTGCACCAATTCTACAACAGATGAGACGCTCTTCGTCTAGTGAATGGCCTGCGGTCCGCCCCTTCCCTGGCGCTCCCCCTGCCGGCGGGACGGCAGAACTGCTCCTCACCTGCTTCCGAGGAGGACACTGCAGCAGACCGCGCTGCCGCTTCGCTCCCGCGGCTTCTTTCCCGGTCTCCGCCCACGCCGGGCCACTAGCCACAACTTTCCCCGGAGGAGGAAGAAGCAGCAGCGAGTCCCACAGCCTCCGCCCGCTTCGCTATCTCCGGCTCAGATGCGGCGGAGTCGCCCTCCCCGGCTCGCTTCTTGTTTATTATGGCCGGGGCTCGGCGTCCGGCGCGGCTCCCAGGCAGGCCAACGCGCATGCTCAGGCTCCGGCCCGGCATGGGCGCTGGGGCCCGGCTGCCAATCCGCGAGGGGCATGATGGGCGTTGTAGTTTTCTTGCCCTCCCCGAGCCATAGGCTTGCTTTGTAGTGGATTGGGGGCGAGAGTGTGCGTCCTTGTCATCAAGCCAGGGTTTCAGGATATCGATGAGGTCATTCCCTCATTTAAAGCAAAAGCTCATGAATATGAGATCAAGGGGAAGGAAGTGCTCAGTTGCCCCCTCTTAAAAGGTGCCACGAATTGGGTTGCTGTGAGTTTTCCGGGCTGTATGGCCATGTTCCAGAAGCATTCTCTCCTGACGTTTTGCCCAGGCATCCTTAGAGGTTGTGAGGTATATTGGAAACTAGGCAAGGGATGTTTATATATCTGTGGAAAGTCCTGGGTGGGAGAAAGAACTCTTATCCCCACCTCACAACCTCTGAGGATGCCTGCCATAGATGTGGGCGAAACGTCAGGAGAGAATACTTCTAGAACATGGCCACACAGCCCGAAAGACATACAACAACCCAAAGAACTCTTTGTCTGTTGGAGGCACGTGTGACTGGTTACAATGAATCACCTTGATTAGCATTGCAAAGCATTGCAGCTTCAAGGCCTGGCTGATTCCTTCCTGGGGGAATACACCACCTTCCTGGTGGTGGCGCAGTGTGTTAAAGCGCTGAGCTGCTGAACTTGCAGACCGAAAGGTCCCAGGTTCAAATTCCGGGAGCGGAATGAGCACCTGCTGTTAGCCCCAGCTCCTGCCAACCTAGCAGTTCGAAAACATGCAAATGTGAGTAGATCAATAGGTACCGCTCCGGCGGGAAGGTAAGGGCGCTCCATGCAGTCATGCCGGCCACATGACCTTGGAGGTGTCTACGGACAACGCCAGCTCTTCGGCTTAGAAATGGAGATGAACACCAACCCCCAGAGTCGGTCACGACTGGACTTAACGTCAGGGGAAAACCTTTTTATGGCCATGTTCCAGAAGCATTCTCTCCTGACGTTTCGCCCACATCTATGGCAGGCATCCTCTGAGTTCGTGAGGTATATTGGAAACTAGGCAAGTGAGGTTTATATATTTGTGGAAAGTCCAGGTTGAGAGAGAGAATTCTTATCTGTTTGAGGCAAGTGCGAATGTTGCAATTGGCCAGCTTGATTAGCATTTAATGGCCTTGCAGATTGAAACCCTGGCTGCTTCTTGCCTGGGGGAATCCTTTGTTGGGATTAACCATTAAATGCTAATCAAGCTGGCCAATTCCAACATTCACACATGCCTCAAACAGTCAAGACTTCTTTCTCCCAACCTGGACTTTCCACAGATATATAAACTCCACCTGCCTAGTTTCCAACAGACCTCACAACCTCTGAGGATGCCTGCCGTAGATGTGGGAGAAATGTCAGGAGAGAATGCTTCTGGAATATGGCCATACAGCAAAGAAAAAAATCTTGGTACAGTATAGCTCAACATCTCAGGCTGTCAAAAAAGCCCCAGATTTCGTTTAAAGCAGTGGTTCTCAACCTGTGGGTCCCCAGGTGTTTTTAGCCCACAACTCCCAGAAATCCCAGCCAGTTTACCAGCTGCTAGGGATTTCTGGGAGTTGAAAGCCAAAACATCTGGGGACCCACAGATTGAGAACCAATGTTCTAGAAACATTAAGTACATTTTTATGAGTACAGTAGAGTCTCACTTATCCAAGCTAAACTGGCCCGCAGAACCTTGGATAAGCAAATATCTTGGATAATAAGGAGGGATTAAGGAAAAGCCCATTAAACATCAAATTAGGTTATGATTTTACAAATTAAGCACCAAACATCATGTTATACAACAAATTTGACAGAAAAAGTAGTTCAATACGCAGTAACGTTATACTGTAATTACTGTATTTACGAATTTAGCACCAAAATATCACAAAATATTGAAAACATTTACTACAAAAATGCATGGGATAATCCAGAACCTTGGATAAGCGAGTCTTGGATAAGTGAGACTCTACTGTAGCAATTTCAAGGGATAGAAACACATTAAATATAATTTCCATAGGTGCATTAGACTCACAGGATCCCGTTCCTGTGTACGTTGTATCTATTGCAAACACACTTCCAAGATGACTGTATTTACACACTGTATTAAGCAAGAAAGATCTACGTTACGCCACTTCTCCATTTACTACCAGACTAACAATTTTATTATCTATTCTATTCAATGCCTAAAGATTTATGTGTGAAATAGACTTATCATATAGTGAACGCCTACGTAATATAAGAAGTAAAAAACGGGGGAATGGGTCATTTTTGGAGCAACGCAACCTTGCAACAAATCTTAATTTTTTGGATCTAGAAAAGATGAATACTACTGTTGAGAGAATTCTGGCAAGAATGGGGTAGAATGGATTTTAAAATTAAAATGTTTCGTCTACAGTGGCCTAAATGAGGATTGTGACCTCTTTTTTAATCCTATATTTTTTTTAGGATTATTTCCCTCTAAAGGTCTCTTTTATGTCCATAGAAATGTCATTGAATGTAATGTAGAAAACCTTTGAAGCAAACTTTTGCCTTAAGCAGAGAAATGTTTTTGGCCAGTTCTACATATTGGCCTCATAGCGAGACAGACAATATCATGAAATCACAATATCGGTGTCCGTTGCCCAGTAAAAGAATAAGAATATCGACCAGAGGCTTGTAACTATGTCTGATATTAGCCAGTGTTTGCACACATAATTAGATATTCCCAAGGAAGCAAGATAGTTAAACATTTTTCCAGTAAATTAATGTCAGGCTTTAACTGCTGAAGAGTTTGGCCCTGATAAGTTGATGCTTATCTGGGGAAAAGTTTTTCATAGCAGAGCGCTCCCTGATCCCCCTTCTCACAATTTGTGCCTGTGAAATGTTCTAACAGAAAATAATTTGCCTCTCTCACACAGACAAACACATAATTTGATCTCACTAGGCTCTCAAAACAGCTGACAGGGGATCAATAGGAACAATAATGTGTCATTAATAATAGCCAATTTAAAAACGTGGCAGCTATGACAATTTTGCTTTTTGTAGTTTGCCTCACCAAACTACAACTCCCACGATTCCATCGCATTGAGACATGGCAGTTAATGTGGCGTCAAACTACATTAATTCTACAGTGTAATATTCCCACTGGTGTGATTTTAAGTACTTTTACTGTGAACACTTAGGGAAGCTTTCTTAAGAGTGAATAACATGTATTATAGTGGATATACTCTGACTAAATATTTCATAATTTTGTAAATCTACAAGCTGGCTGACCTAAAAGAAGAGGAGCCGGACCATTTTTTTTCCTGTGTGACCAGACCTGCTCATTCTGTTCTATTTCTTTCTGGCGAGATAAGTCCAACTCTTCATCTGATGAAAAACCTTCTAGTTGGATGACCATTGTTGGAAATGAACAAAAGACCACAGAAAGTGTTAGAAAGAAAATTTTCCTTCACCTGTGATCCAGTAGATGGTAGATCTAACAAAGCTTGCAACATTTGAAATACAGTAGAGTCTCACTTATCCAACACTCGCTTATCCAACGTTCTGGATTATCCAACGCATTTTTGTAGTCAATGTTTTCAATATATCGTGATATTTTGGTGCTAAATTCATAAATACAGTAATTACTACATAGCATTACTGCGTATTGAACTACTTTTTTTGCCAAATTTGTTGTATAACATGACGTTTTGGTGCTTAATTTGTTAAATCATAACCTAATTTGATGTTTAATAGGCTTTTCCTTAATGCCTCCTTATTATCCAACATATTCACTTATCCAACGTTCTGCCAGCCCGTTTATGTTGGATAAGTGAGACTCTACTGTAATGAGTTGCTGTGAGTTTTCCGGGCTGTATGGCCATGTTCCAGAAGCATTCTCTCCTGACGTTTCACCTACATCTATGGCAGGCATCCTCAGAGGTTGTTGGAAACTAGGCAAGTGGGGTTTGTATATCTATGGAACACCCGGGGTGGGAGAAAGAACTATTGTCTGTTTGAGGAAAGTGTGAATGTTGCAGTTGACCACATTGATTAGCATTGAATGGCATTGCAGCTTCAAAACCTGGCTGCTTCCTGCCTGGAGGAATCCTTTGTTGGAATTTGATTTGCTGGCCCTGATAATTTCTTGTCGGGAATTCCCCTGTTCTTGAGTGTTGTTCTGTTTTTACTGTCCTGAGTTTAGAATTTTTTTAAATACAGTAGAGTCTCACTTATCCAACATTTGCTTATGCAATGTTCTGGATTATCCAACGCAGTCTGCCTTTTAGTAGTCACTGTTTTTGTAGTCAATGTTTTCAATACTTTGTGATGTTTTGGTACTAAAGTCGTAAATACAGTAATTACTACATAGCATTACCGCGTATTGAACTACTTTTTCTGTCAAATTTGTTGTTAAACATGATGTTTTAGTGCTTAATTTGTAAAATCATAACCTAATTTCATGTTTAATAGGCTTTTCCTTAATCCCTCCTTATTATCCAACATATTCACTTATCCAACGTTCTGCTGGCCCGTTTATGTTACATAAGTGAGACTCTACTGTACTTGTTGAAAGTATTATAATGTTTGCAAATTTATATAGTTCATGTTTAGCCAATAGGTCTGTACCTTTAACTGGTAGTATGTTTGTACTTTGAGCTTTATCAATCAGATACAGGTGGAGCTATGTTTGTCATTTATATATTCTTTGCACTCTGCCTGTATTCTCTCTCTGAGTTTTTTGTTCCTGCATTATATTTCTGTTACAGCATTAAAGTACAGTAGAGTCTCACTTATCCAACATAAACGGGCCGACAGAATGTTGGATAAGTGAATATGTTGGATAATAAGGAGGCATTAAGGAAAAGCCTATTAAACATCAAATTAGGTTATGATTTAACAAATTAAGCACCAAAACGTCATGTTATACAACAAATTTGGCAAAAAAAGTAGTTCAATACGCAGTAATGCTATGTAGTAATTACTGTATTTATGAATTTAGCACCAAAATATCACGATATATTGAAAACATTGACTACAAAAATGCGTTGGATAATCCAGAACGTTGGATAAGCGAGTGTTGGATAAGTGAGACTCTACTGTAAGTTGACTTTATGCTACAATGTAGTTTTTTATTTGACCACATTACTTCGGAGCTATGTTTCTGTTGCAACTTTATTCTATTTTTCTTTGATAACTCTGCAACCTAAAGTTTTTACCTTTGCTAACAGTACTGGTAGCCAGATTTTGTTTATTTTCATGGTTTCTTTCTTCTGTTAAAACTGCCCACTTATTTTTGGCTTCTCTATATTGTCTGACATGGTGGTTGTTAGAGTGATCCAGCACTTCTATGTTCTCAAATAACATGCTGTGTCCAGGTTGGTTCATAATGATTTATAGATAAAATCTACAAATGTATTTGTGATTGTACCTTTGGCCAACCTTTATAGAAATATAAGACTGTTCTTTTATTTTATTTTTTTCCCCTGCTTTTGTTATATTGGAACATGGTAGGGTTTTTGTTTTGTTTTTTGCATTTTTCTAACATTCGAATAACAATACAGTAGAATCTCACTTATCCAAGCTAAACTGGCCGGCAGAAGCTTGGATAAGCGAATATCTTGGATAATAAGGAGGGATTAAGAAAAAGCCTATTAAACATCAAATTAGGTTATGAATTTACAAATTAAGCACCAAAACATCATGTTATGCAACAAATTTGACAGAAAAAGTAGTTCAATACGCAGTAATGTTATGTTGTAATTACTGTATTTACGAATTTAGCACCGAAATATCATGATATATTGAAAACATTGACTGCAAAAATGGCTTGGATAATCCAGAAACTTGGATAAGCGAGGCTTGGATAAGTGAGACTCTACTGTACTTCCAAATATTTTAAAAGTAAAAAAAAATTGTGGATAGGAATTTGGTTCCTTGACCCTTCAAAATTGTCCTCCCCTGTTATAAAGGTTTTTATGGAGCTCTAGGTGGATTAGGAGATATTGATTCTGTCAGAGGATCTAAGCTCTAGCCTTGTCGCATGTAAAGGTTAGCACTAGGTGAAACTTAGATGAAAGCCGTTCTCTCTGCCGTGTTGAAATTCTCCTTTTTGTGTATTCTGCTACAGACATTCTCCTGGCAGAACAGTTAACTTTCCCCTTCTTAATTTAAAATAGACACACAGTTTGATTTTCCGGAAGAGCATTTGGGGGCTTGCTGGGGGACCCAATATTCATGGCCTCTTCCTCTTGTGGGAAATCAGGCTCTTCCGTACTCAGGGAGGGGGTTAATTTTTGTGACAGTCTGAAGTTGCCTTGAACTAGCAGCTGGGGTTCACCGTGGGAGCTCACCTCGTCCTCATCTTGTTAAATGAACAGATTGCCGAACATGCAGGCAAAACCCAAACAAAGCCGCACAATCTAAATCGTTGGATGGCTTGAAATTCTGGGAATGATGATGAATAATCTCCTCTCCCTGACACTAATTCCCTCTCACATAGACCAGAAATGATTGATTTGAATATGCACATGATGTTAATATCGCCTCATTGTCATGATTATTCCCCATCTCCTCCTTACAGCACGGTCTCAAATTGACATTAATGTTTCTGATAATTTATGTAGCCGCCAGATTTTCACACTTTTCTGATTCTGCGGAGTTGCTAATATTTAAGAAGACAGCCACTCCATTAAGCAATCCCCACTTCGTTCGTCTGTTAAGCTCTCGCAGGAGTACGATAATCTAGGGGCAATCTGTTTACCAGTAATTTGTTTCATTTTGTTTCTATTTTAGTTACTAGTGTCATTCTCCATCAACACCAAGTGAGTGAAAAGCTGCCCTAGGGCCTCATGTGGCCTGGAGACTATTTTTGTGGATAGGAACACTCTTCCCATTTCCAGCCCCTCCAATTGTCCCAATTTGGCTGGGAGTGTCCTGTTATTGCACTTTTTCCATTTCCAATTTTTTTACTGGATTTCTTCCATTCTGATGACTTCATCACATGCAATAAAATCAGTGTTTCTAAACATTTAAGAATCAGCAAGCCACAGAGCCCATCACACAATGCAAGTCTCAACTGTTGGTTCCAGGTATTTCACTGTCTCTAAAGTGTGGGATTTTCCCATGATTCCCATGTCGACTGGCAATCAACTTATTTTTCAATTCTCCGCATAGAGACATGTAAAAATGCCCAATTTAACATGTGATGGGAATCCCTTCTTGTAAATAAAACAATGACATCGTCATAGGGAGAGGAGCCAAGATGAGCACTATAGAATCTTTCTTCTGCCATAAACTTAAGAACCGAGGAGGTAATTTATAGGGCCAGGCTGTGGCGCAGGCTGGTGAGCAGCCTGCTGCAATAAATCACTCTGACCATGAGGTCATGAGTTCGAGGCCAGCCCGTGGTGGGGTGAGCACCCGTCAATTAAAAATAAAAAATAGCCCCTGCTCGTTGCTGACCTAGCAACCTGAAAGATAGTTGCATCTATCAAGTAGGAAATAAGGTACCACTTATAAAAGTGAGGAGGCAAGTTTAACTAATTTACGACGTTGGAATGAGAAAGTGCGGTCAGAGTGGATGATGAAGCAGCTGCTCCCCCCTGTGGCCAGAATCGAACATCCCCTCAGGAGAAGGTTAAATTGCCTCTGCGTCTGTCTGTCTCTGTCTTGGTTCGATGTGTTTATGGGCATTGAATGTTTGCCCTATATGTATATAATGTGATCCACCCTGAGCCCCCTTCGGGGTGAGAAGGGCGGAATATAAATACTGTAAATAAATTATATCTTTTTAAAACAATGGCTAATGCTCCTTCAAGGTGGTGTGGGTCACACTGAAATAAGTATTTAAAAGGGTGCCCTAACTCAGTTTCATTGGAAGGGCATTGAGGGCAAACCACCCCAGAAAAGTGCTTTCTTAAAACTAATGCCTTAACTCTGCTATAGTTGAAGGGTATGAGGGCAAATGACGAGAGAGGTGACAGTGGACGGAGGCATATGTCTTCCATGTCATGGCAAATCAAACGGATAAATCTTATAGAAAGCGGAGAAAGGAATTAGGTGTTATGGGGAAGGAAAATCTTCAGTGTAAGCATGGCGAAGCTTAAGGGAAACTACAGTAGAGTCTCACTTATCCAACATAAACGGGCCAGCAGAATGTTGGATAAGTGAATATGTTGGATAATAAGGAAAGATTAAGGAAAAGCCTATTAAACATCAAATTAGGTTATGATTTTACAAATTAAGCACCAAAACATCATGTTATACAACAAATTTGACAGAAATAGTAGTTCAATACACAGTAATGCTATGTAGTAATTACTGTATTTACTAATTTAGCACCAAAATATCACAATGTATTGAAAACATTGACTACAAAAATGCGTTGGATAATCCAGAACGTTGGATAAGCGAGTGTTGGATAAATGAGACTCTACTGTATTTACTTCATTTTACTTATCCCAAGACACACTTTTTCCCAATTTAAACTTCTCTAAAAATGGGGTGCGTCTTGGAATCACTGGTGTATCCTACATATTTTTTTGAGGTGGGGGTAATGAAATTAGGGTATGTTGTCCAATCAATGGCGTCTTACAATTGAAGAAATACAGTATCATTCCACTTTTTAAAAATACTTAAAATATCCCAGTTTCTCTTTCCACTTTGTCCTCAGCACACTTCAATCGCTACAAACTGAATTCAAAATGTAAAAATAGTTTGCAGTTTGTTAAGGAGAGGGCAGAATGTTGCCTTTCCTCATAGGCTCAAGGTAAAGCAGACTGCTGCAATCTGTTGTGAACTACTCTTCTGTTTCCAAGGAGAAGGTAGAACAAGAGGAGGGAGAATTGGCACTTGGGGATTTGGGGCCAAGTGTTGAGGAAGGTGAAGAGGAGGAGGACATACTACAAGTCCCTGCACTTTTAGGGTGGCGAAGGGCAAAAGAAGAAAGGAGAATGTTAGCTAGAATTACAGCAAAAATGCTGAACAATCAGATTTCACCTCAGGAACATCTGTGCTGGGAGCTCAGGGCTATAAATTAGCAGCAAATCCAGTAGTCAGTGCTGGCTGCAACTGACCTACTTGGTGTGTTTGTGTTCTGGTCTCCACACTACAGCTACAGCGTCGGCTTTGCAAAATACTTCCTGCCACAGATTCTTGTTCCTGTATGTTGTAAGCCTTTTTTGCCAAAGATTCTTGCTCCTTCTGTTGTCAAAGGCTTTCATGGCCAGGATCACAGGGTTGTTGTATGTCTTTCGGGCTGTGTGGCCATGTTCCAGAAGTATTCTCTCCTGATGTTTCGCCCACATCTATGGCAGGCATCCTCAGAGGTTGTGTGCCAAGCCACGCCACACAACCTCTGAGGA
Source organism: Anolis carolinensis (assembly GCF_035594765.1). Classification (NCBI taxonomy): domain Eukaryota; kingdom Metazoa; phylum Chordata; class Lepidosauria; order Squamata; family Anolidae; genus Anolis; species Anolis carolinensis. Next base: position 70,619,747 of record NC_085846.1, read on the forward strand.
TGCCTGCCATAGATGTGGGCGAAACGTCAGGAGATAATACTTCTGGAACATGGCCACACAGCCCGAAAGACATACAACAATTCTTGCTTCTGTCTGCTGTGAAGACTTTTGTTTCACGTCTGCTGTAAGAACTTGCATTGCTTTTGAACTTTACCTTCTGTTTCCTTTACTGCTGTTTGCATCATCGTCATCATCATCATCATCATCATCATCATCATCATCATCATCATTTTGCTAAAATAAAGCTTTTTGATTACTTTTGCTTGTGTTGTAAAGCTGTTTCTGGAGCAAAACAGGATAGTCTCCCCTTGCTTAATAACCTTTGCCATTTTCGCCATACTGTGATGTTGCTTGCCCACCCATGCCCTAGTTTTGTCTTGGAAATGTTAGGGGGTTATGCATTTCCACAAGGCCACCCATTTTCTCCGCCAAATGGTGCTTTTTGTGTAAGTATCAGTTTCTGAAATTCCCTCTTCTGTGCAATCTTTAAAAGTACGAGACTCCTGTCCCATTTTCCACCTGTGAATCCTAGTTCTAACTCCCCATAAAGTGGTATTTTTCCAAGCTGGAAAAATGAATAGTCTTTTATCCTCAATAGAATTTAAGAATGTATCCCACGCTGCACAGTTATGAGAGTTGAACTGTTGTGGCCCCATCTTAATAGAATCCTTGGACCTGTAATTTGCAAAGGCACTTGGATTGTTCTGCTAGAGAGCTTTGGTTCCTGCCCCTGAATTGCAGCAATCTAAGAAATCTAAGTACTTCCATAAATTTTCTATCCCAGGCTCTCCTAGGAGAGGTCCATGACAGTGAAAGTGGTGTCAAACTGATGTAACTGCACACTACAAATAGACACTTACATCCACTCTTCTCTATGCTGTCTTATGTCAGAACACTTGAACTAAGCAGGAAGAAAAGTTTTTTGGCTCTTTGTCAAGACACCGCAGGACTTTAAGGCAGATTTTCTTTGAATTCCTTGATGTAAAAATGTCTTGCCTGTATTGAAGCTTCGAACCATTCAGCTGCATTACTCTGAAACGAACTGCTAGAAGCTGATGGAGTGTGTTTTTAGAAACGTTAGTTACACGCAAGTGATTCTGACCAATTTTGACTTTTGAGTTTTTGGACGAATTCTAGCATCAACCAGAAAGAGGGTGACCACATATGGGTGCAACTTTATAAAGTATATAACATTTAGTGTCAACTGGCCATGAAGCAAAGCAAACTGCAAAATATAGGCACTCCTCTAATGTCAAAACGTTACCCTGATGGTTTTAAATTTCTTTTTCAGCTTCTCTTAGCCCTGAGGGTGCTTATAGTCTTTGTCACTTGGGAAAGAGCAAATGAGGAGATTCTGTGGATTTCTGGAAGTTTTGACATAAATCAGTTTATTCACCAATGTAACAGTGTATTTTTGTGCTTAAAACCATTTCTCACTATTATGACAGTTGCTCTTGCTTTTACTTTCCATTTCATTAGGCTACTTTTCAGCAATAAGGTTCTTTTCAGTAATAAGGTGGTTGGCACATTTGCGAAACAAATTCCCTGATAGCAAATCAGAGAGCTTAATGGAAAACCAAAGCCATTATAAAAATAAAATAATTGCATTAAACAAACCAAAACCCCAAATGTCAAGTAGAATAAAAATACGTTCACCTACCACCAAAAAGGAGCCCCGGTGGCGAAGCACTGAGCTGTTGAACTTGCAGACCGAAAGGTCCCAGGTTCAAATTCCGGGAGTGGAATGAGCGCCCGCTGTTAGCCACAGCTCCTGCCAACCTAGCAGTTCAAAAACATGCAAATGTGAGTAGATCAATAGGTACCACTCTGGCGGGAAGGTAATAGTGCTCCATGTGGTCATGCCAGCCACATGACCTTGGAGGTGTCTACGGACAACTCTGGCTCTTCGGCTTAGAAATAGAGATGAGCACCAACCCCCAGAGTCAGACATGACTGTACTTAACGTCAGGGGAAAACCTTTACCTTTACCACCAAAAAGTTTCCATAGGAATAGGCTTCCAGGTGGTAGAAGTTTCACATTGACTATCATAAGTGTCAGCTGGCAATTCTTCCCAGTAACTTGCACTGCAGTTTTCAATATGCTCTGCCAATTCTGAAATGTCACTGGTGATGAAAGAACAATATTATTAATTATGAGTTATGTACATGATTTGATTTCCAGAAGAAAGAAAGCAGAAGACACTCTTCAATGTCCTGGTATCCTGTCCTTTAGGACAAAACTCAAAACATAGTTGTTGAACCAGGCATTTGAGCGGCAGACACAGCGATAATAATAAGAATGATTTATCTGATTGACAATGGACAGAACTTGGACTATGACTTGAACTTGTGTAATTTTTAAATGGATGTCTTTATAATTGATGTTTTAATTACTTGTTTTTAATTGTAATTGTTTTGTAATTGTTCTGTTAGGCATCTAATGATTGCAGGTTGTGAGGCCGCCCCGAGTCCGCTTCCCGTGGGTGAAAAGGATGGGATAAATAAATAAATAAATGGCAATCCCATAAATTTCGAGGGGATTTCACAAAGTGGTTTGCCATTGCTTTTCCCTGAAATACAGCTTTCAGCACCTGGTATTCCTTGGCAATCACTTAACTAAATACTAACCAGGCCTGACTCGGCTTAGTTTCTGAGATTAGATGGTATTTGTTGCCTTCAGAACATTTAGGGAGCTCATGAACAACAGTTACTGTCTTTTTGAAAAGGATCAATTTTAGAAAATGAACATTGTAAACCAGCCCTGTTTTGTCTTCCTAAGGGTTTTAATGTCATGAAAAGCAGGGTGTTCTATATATGATTTTTGCCTCGTGCTCTACAATACAGTACAATCCCTGTATCCACATGGTATACGTACCTGAACTCATCATGAAAACAAAAAAACACTGACATAAAAACTTCCACCAGAAGTTACCATGGAAGTGCCTAGAGAATCTTGGCATATAGAGAATCTTGACATATTTTGTCAAATGCAGGTACAGTAGAGTCTTGCTTATCTAAGCTTCTGAATTATCCAAGCCATTTTTGTAGTAAATATATCATGATATTTTGGTGCTAAATTCGTAAATACAGTAATTACAACATAACATTACTGCGTATTGAACTACTTTTTCTGTCAAATTTGTTGTATAACATGATGTTTTGGTGCTGAATTTGTAAAATCATAACCTAATTTGATGTTTAATAGGCTTTTCCTTAATCCTTCATTATCCAAGATATTCGCTTATCCAAGGTTCTGCCGGCCCGTTTAGCTTGGATAAGTGAGACTCTACTATAGTTGAAACTATGTGGATAATTCTGTATACAACTTTGTCTATTGTTTAACTTTATCTCTTCCCCTTCTTTCTCCTTTGAGCTTTTGTGTATGTCCAATTTCAGAAATAGGGGAACAGAATGGCCCTAGTTATGCATCTTAATGTTTGAGCTGTGACAACACACTGCGGCTGATTTATCCCTATGATTTGATATTGATCATGATGGTTTATTACGAGGCCAGTTACAATCCTATTCTCTGATCTGCCCAGATAAGTTGAGGTCCAGTTGCTCTGATGGATTTCATCTCTCAGCCTAATCTTTTTGAAACTGGTTTTAAACCACTTCCTTGGATGTGTTGCAATAGCAGATTCCCAGATTAGTTTAGTGTTTACACCTTATTTTATTTTTTGGGTTATTTAATATTTAATGTTTATTTTACTTAAGTGATATTTGTCTTTACTGTTCTAATGTAGCACAAATCCTATGGAAAATCATACTACATATTTTTGACATTAATATTGAAATCTGAAATATATAAGGATTCTTGGAGCAGTTCTTAAACACACTTCTGGAATGAGCTTCATGTATTCCAGTCTACATGGAATACATGAAGCTCATTCCAGAAGCGTGTTTAAGAACTGGTCCAAGAGTCCAGAAGAGCCTTGACTCCCAGTGTGACCATCATCCCACTTTCTTTGCTAGTTAGCTATTGCTAGTTAACTTTGGATTGTGAAGTGTCTGTTGGGACAACCTTTTGGGATTATTATTGTCCTACCAATTGGAAGAAACAAAACCAGGGGGCCCCAAACTACGTCCTGCGGGCCACATGCGGGCCATTGAAGCCATTTATCTGGCTCCTGCAGCAGCAGTTTCTGCAGTTGTTCTTGCTGCTCTCTTGGCCAGTACAGATGAGATGTCTTGACAGAGATGAACCATGAGGGTTTTTTTGATGTTCCTTCCCTGTTTGTCATTTCTTTCTTTATCAGCCACTAATCCCAAAAGCATTTTGGGCAGATAACAATATCTAGTTCAGTGAAGATTGTATGAAGTGATTTCCTTCACTGTAAAAGAGAAAAAAATGTCCCTCTATTTTCTCTTCCCATCTGCTATTTGATGAAGGAGAACATGCAGCAACATGTCTCCCTTACATCTGCTTTTCTTTTAGATTGGTTTATTAAGGACCAGGCAGTTGCTATCCAAAATGTATTTCGTTACTAAACATTTCTTCTTTTCAGGATTCTAAATGCATAATTCTACCTGCAATTGTTTTTTTTTTCAAACTCGCCATGTTAACATGGGGACCTCCACTGTGACAGGAGTAAAAGCGTCTCATTCCATTAATTGCTCACTATCCAGCCTTCTAACACTGCCTCCATGGTCAGGTCAAGAACATAGTGCTACTTTGTCCGCACCTCCAGTCCAGCAATTTAGATTGAAATGTCATCATGCTATTGAGAACACTCAGCTTTCTCATTTTCAGCTGTTTGCAGGAGGTTTTGAAACTGTGTGAAGTCAGTGATGCAGTAGATGTGGGCAAGCAAGCTGAAACGTAATCTGGATGAGATGTCAGTACAGGCGTCTCCTACTTATTTGACAAGTTAGGGACCATAGCACTGTCAAACATGGGAAATGACTGAAAAACAAAACCCAGTTGTTCATACACATATGCACACATAAATATATTATATCTCTCAGTCTCATTATATATTACATACTAGCTTTGCCCGGCCACGCGTTGCTGTGGCTTATGGGAATCCTTTGTTGGCCAGGTGGAATAGCAGTGAATAGCCTTGCAGTCTCAAAGCCTGGCCATTTTCTGGAGTAGCTGGAGCTTTTTGTTGTATGAATGTAGAGGTATGGATGAGGGATTGTGCTGCCAGATTTAGTATTTCTGGGATGTGTAGTTTTGTTGTTTTGTCCTAGGCCGAAATTTCATTACCCTTTTATATATATACTAGCTGTGCCCGGCCACGCGTTGCTGTGGCTTAGTCTGGTGGTGTTGGTCAGTCTACATTAGGTTGTATTGATGCTGTGACCTCCACCTTCTTTATACTCACATTAGTAGTAGTATTTGAAGTCTGTTACCTTCTTCAATTTTTGTGTTGATTGATAATTGCTTGAGATCCCTGTTGTCTTTGGTTTGTTGTTAATTATAATGTCTGATTCTGCTGAGTGCGGTTTATATTTTTATTGTGGTACAATAGTCTTTTTTTTTTTTTTGCCTGTGTAGGTGTTTATTATTATTGTTGTTGTAGTGATTATGAAGGTTGGATAAGTTAGATGCTACTGTATTGTTTTTTGGAGGCCCAGTTTAGCACTGACTGGCCTCTCAGCCTCAGTGCCTGGCTGTTTCTTGCCTGTGATGGTGTTGATTCTTATTGTTGTTGTTGTTGTCATTGTTATTATTGTAATTGTTTTTTGGAGGCCAAGTGTGAATGTAGGGATTGGGGAGGTGGATGAGTTGTGTTGTCAAATGTTGTATTTGTTATAGTCACAATGCGTTGTGGTGAGTTTTGTGGGTCTGGATTGTGGTTTTGTGGTGTGGTTGTGTTGTTGCAACTGAGAGGCAAGGCTTTTGTGTTGTGTTGCGAAGTTTTGTATTTCTGGGTCGTTTAGTTGTGTGCCAAGTTTTGTATTTCTGGGGCGTTTAGTTGTGTTGTTATAGTCACGATGCATTGTTGTGAGTTTTGTGGGTCCGGATTGTGGTTTTGTGGTGTGGTTGTGTTGTTACAATCGGGAGGGAATGCTTTTGTGTTGTGTTGCCAAGTTTCGTATTTCTGGGGCGTTTAGTTGTGTTGTTATAGTCATGATGCGTTGTTGTGAGTTTTGTGGGTCCAGTGTGGTTTTGTGGTGTGGTTGTGTTGTTACAACCGGGAGGCAAGGCTTTTGCATTGTTTTGCCAAGTTCTGTATTTCTGGGGCGTTTAGTTGTGTTGTTATAGTCATGATACGTTGTTGTGAATTTTGTGGGTCCAGATTGTGGTTTTGTGTTGTGGTTGTGTTCTGACAACTGGGAGGCAAGGCTTTTGCGTTGTGTTGTCAAATTTTGTATTTCTGGGGTGTTTTGTTGTGTTATAGTCACGATGCGTTGTTGTGAGTTTTGTGGGTCCGGATTGTGGTTTTGTGGTGTAGTTGTGTTGTTACAATCGGGAGAAAAGGCTTTTGTGTTGTGTTGTCAAGTTTTGTATTTCTGGGACGTTTAGTTGTGTGCCAAGTTTCGTATTTCTGGGGCGTTTAGTTGTGTTGTTATAGTCACAATGCATTGTTGTGAGTTTTGTGGGTCCGGATTGTGGTTTTGTGGTGTGGTTGTGTTGTTACAACCGGGAGGCAAGGTTTTTGCGTTGTGTTGTCAAGTTTTATATTTCTGGGGCGTTCAGTTGTGTTGTTATAGTCACGATGCATTGTTGTGAGTTTTATGGGTGTGGATTGTGGTTTTGTGGTGTGGTTGTGTTGTTACAACCTGGAGGGAAGGCTTTTGCGTTGTGTTGCCAAGTTTCGTATTTCTGGGGCGTTTAGTTGTGTTGTTATAGTCACGATGCGTTGTTGTGAGTTTTGTGGGTCCTGTGTGGTTTTGTGGTGTGGTTGTGTTGTTACAACTGGGAGGCAAGGCTTTTGCATTGTGTTGCCAAGTTTTGTATTTCTGGGGCGTTTAGTTGTGTTGTTATCGCATGATGCGTTGTTGTGAGTGTTGTGGGTCTGGATTGTGGTTTTGTGGTGTGGTTGTGTTGTTGTAACCTGGAGGCAAGCCTTTTGCATTGTGTTGCCAAATTTCGTATTTCTGGGATGTTTAGTTTTGTTGTTATAGTCACTGCGCCCGCAACTTTATCCTTTTATATATATAGATAGATATTGTGTGTATACTGTGTGTTTAGTGGCACAGTGGGTTATACCGCTGATCTGTTGAATTTGCTGACTGAAAGGTCAGTGGTTCAAATCAAGTGAACGGGGTGAGCTCCCGCTGTTAGCCCCAGCTTCTGCCAATCTAGCAGTTTGACAACATGGAAATGTGAGCAGATCAATAGGTACTGCTCTTGCGGCAAGGTAACAGCACTGCATGAAGTCATGATCTTGGAGGTGTCTACAGACAATGCCAGCTCTTCAGCTTAGAAATGGAGATGAGCACCAACCCCCAGAGTCGGTCACTATCTAGTTATCTATCTAATATCTAATAATAATAATAATAATAATAATAATAATAATAATAATAATAATATCTAGATATCTAGATATCATAATATCTAAACCTTTACCTTTACAGTTCCAGAATGGCTCTAGCCATAATATCTAGTTATCTATCCAATATCTAATAATAATAATAATAATAATAATAATAATAATAATAATAATAATATCTAGATATCTAGCTATCATAATATCTAAACCTTTACCTTTACAGTTCCAGAATGGCTTGTCAAAAAGCAGTGGGATGCCTATACTGTCGCTTAGGGATATTGGTGATCTATTTGTTCTGAATTGGGTTGTCATTCTTTTCGATAGATCTTTGAAAATGTACATTCTGGGATTCCAGTTCTCAGGCATTTTTCAGCAGACATTGACCAGTGAGTCACACTGGAGGACCTAGAAATTTCTAGAGTAATGTCCTTTTCTTCATGGTTTTTCATGTTCATGTAGGCCCTGTGCCCATAACCCTAGACACTTTGAAAACTTAATGTGAAAAACCATTGGGGTTAAATAATAATTTAAATAAAAAGGGTGGACTGGCAGACAGAATGGAGGGAAAATAGAGAAGAAAGTGGGCCTATAAAAACAAAATCATGATTATCTTGCTAGAGAGAGAGAGACACCTGAGAGTACAAAATCATTGGTATGCCAAATAATGTTCCAGACAACTTACACAATTTTGAATCGGAGTTAATAACAGCAAGGTATTTGCCCTTCTAGATTCATATAAATCAACATGGTTGACTTGAGACTTTCTTGTTCAATTGCAACTCTTGGCATCCCTCACCACTACCTGGAAGATGGCATACAGCTACATCTGAAGGACAACAAATTAATTGCTCCTTATTTAGGTCCCCCATGACCTTCTGGCAAACAAGTTAGTCAAATGTGGGCTCGGCAAAATTACGGTTAGGTGGATCTGTAATTGGTTAAGAGAACGAACCCAAAGGGTGCTCACTAATGTGTTGTCTTCATCTTGGAAAGAAGTCACGAGTGGAGTCCCGCAGGGTTCCTTCCTGGGCCCGGTTCTGTTCAACATCTTTATTAACGACTTAGACGAAGGGTTAAAAGGCACGATCATCAAGTTTGCAGACGACACCAAACTGGGAGGGATAGCTAACACTCTAGAATTCAAAACAATCTTAATAAATTAGAGAGATGGGTCGAAACTAACAAAATGAAGTTCAACAGGGACAAATGCAAGATACTTCACTTAGAAAAAATGAAATGCAAAAATACAGAATGGGGGACACCTGGCTCGACAGAAGTATGGGTGAAAAAGTTCTTGGAATCCTCGTGGACAACAAGTTAAACATGAGCCTACAATGTGATGCAGTGGCAAAAAAAGCCAATGAGATTTTGGCCTGCATAAATAGGGGTATAGCGTCTAGATCCAGGGAAGTCATGCTACCCCCCTATTCTGCCTTGGTCAGACCACACCTGGAATACTGTGTCTAATTCTGGGCACCGCAATTGAAGGGAGATGTTGACAAGCTGGAAAGCGTCCAGAGGAGGGCGACTAAAATGATTAAGGGTCTGGAGAACCAGCCCAATGAGGAGTGGCTTAAAGAGCTGGGCATGTTTAGCCTGCAGAAGAGAAGGCTGAGAGGAGACATGATAGCCATGTATAAATATGTGAGGGGAAGTCATAGGGAGGAGGGAGCAAACTTGTTTTCTGCTGCCCTGCAGACTAGGACACGGAACAATGGCTTCAAATACAGGAAAGGAGATTCCACCTGAACATCAGGAAGAACTTCCTCACTGTGAGAGCTGTTCGACAGTGGAACTCTCTGCCTCGGACTGTGGTGGAGGCTCCTTCTTTGGAGGCTTTTAAGCAGAGGCTGGATGGCCATCTGTTGGGGGTGCTTTGAATGAGGTTTTCCTGCTTCTTGCAGGGGGTTGGACTGGATGGCCCATGCGGTCTGTTCCAACTCTACTATTCTATGATTCTATGATTTAAATTATGGCAGAGCAGTTAAGTGGCATTAAGGTATTTTGTTGTTTATTCGTTCAGTCGCTTCCGACTCTTTGTGACCTCATGGACCAGCTCACGCCAGAGCTCCCTGTCGGCTCTCTGTCGCCATCCCCAACTCCTTCAAGATCAAGCCAGTTACTTCAAAGATGACATCCATCCATCTTGCCCTTGGTCGACCCTTCTTCCTTTTTCCTTCCATTTTCCCCATCATGATCTTCTCCAAGCTTTCCTGTCTTCTCATTATGTGGCTCAAAGTACTTCACCTTTGCCTCTAATATACTTCCCTCTAGTGAGCAGTCGGGCCTTATTTCCTGGAGTATGGAATGATCTTCTTGCGGTCCAAGGCACTCTCAGAATTTTCCTCCAACACCACAGTTCAAAAGTGTCTATCTTCCATTGCCTTCCTTATGGTCCAGCTCTCACATCCATAGGTTTCTACGGGGAATACCATTGTGTTAACTATGCGGACCTTCGTTGCCAGTGTGATGTCTCTACTCTTCATTATTTTATTATTTGTCATTGCTCTCAAGTAAACATCTTCTCATTTCCTGACTGCTGTCTGCGTCTGCAGTAATCTTCGCCCCTAGAAATATAAAGTCTGTCACTGCCTCCACATTTTCTTCTTCTATTTGCCAGTTATCAATCAGCCTGATTGCTATAATCTTGGGGTTTTTTATGTTTAACTGCAACCCAGATTTTGAACTTTCTTCTTTCATCTTGTTTATAAGGCTACTCAGCTCCTCCTCGCTTTCAGCCATCAAAGTGGTATCATCTGCATATCTAAGGTTGTTAATATTTCTTCTGGCAATTTTAACTCCAGCCTTGGATTCATCAAGCCTTGCACATCACATTCAAGTATACCTGCATGCAAACAAAATATTACATCTAAATAGTAACTTAGAAGTAAAGAAAGTCATTGGACCATGAGGAGATAAAATGTATTATAATAGCTAGAACAAAATTCTACCTTTATTATTTTTTTCAACATTTTAATGTTTCAGTCCTATGTTAAATAGCTATTCTAGTAGTAAATAGCCAATTTTGTTACCCTGTAAATAATGGGAGTTCTGTTTACATATAAAATAGTGTTTCTCCCCCCCTTTTTTAAAAAAGTGTCTCCAATGGTTTCCAAGCAATAACTGCATTGCTTAGCAATTTCTGATAACTTTTCCCCTGAAAATTGTAAGACATATCTCTGATATTCTTATAATGAGGAAGGCAGACAGCATGAAGCACACAGTGTTTCGAGTTCCAGCTGAGTCTTTTTTTCTATTTTTTCATGGCTACATGCAGCCCCCCACTGTGTGTTATTTAAAAAAAAGATTGTTATCAAAAGAATGCTTGCAGTTCGGTACAGAAGTTCATGTATATACAAAAATCCGATGGGAAAACAAATGTTGTCTGATTACTACATACACAATAAATAACTCACTTTAAAAAGATGATGGGTCGTGATGAATTTACATGACAGTAGTGCCGCAGCATTGCAAGCACAATCTTCCTGCACCCTTTGCCAGAATGAGGCGAGAGATATTGAACACATTTTTAAAAAGAGATTTGAAAGATGCATTCAAAGGAGTAACATATTATTCCATGAACTGGATGATGAAAATTTCAAAGCCAACTCAATTTCCTTGGAGACCACCAAATGTGAAAACTGATTTTAGAAAATGCTGGATTTGGAGCCTGAGGACATGCATAAATAAGGACATTTTTGCAGTGTAGCTTCCCTCCTTTAAAATGTGTTTCCACTGAAGATCCTTGTCAGTCATTCCATCCAAGCAAGGCATCTGTCTTTGCCCAGCCCATTTTCCATTTTTTGAAAAACCAATAGTCACAGCATCTTCTATCTGAGGGATAGCCAACCGTGGAAGACTAAAAGACCACATTAGCCCCTTAGGAGACTTTGGAGGGTTATAGGTTAAAGGTTTCTACTGACATTAAGTCTAGTCATGTCCGACTCAGGGGGTTGATGTTCATCTCCATTTCTAAGCCAAAGAGCTGGGGTTGTCCTTAGAAACCTCCAAGGTCATGTGGCCGGCATGACTGCATGGAGAGCCATTACCTTCCCCACTGAAGCGGTACCTATTGATTTACTCACATTTGCATGTTTTCGAACTGCTAGATTGGCAGAAGTTGGAGCTAACAGCGGGAGCTCACCCCGCTCCTCGGATTCGAACCGCTGACCTTTCAGTCAGCAAGTTCAGAAGCTCCGCGGTTTAACCTGCTGCATCATTGGAGGCTTCAATGGAAGACTATATATACCTGCTCAATAAAAAAAAATACAAAATTTAAAAAATGCCTCCAAATACCTTGAAGATGTATGGGAGTATTTTCACCATTCTTTGTGTTTCAAAGAAGCTTTCTTCTATACTAGTGACACAAGATCTCAGGCGCCATCTACACTGACCTTGTAATGCAGCTTCAAACCAGAAAGTAGTTTCATTGTGAAAATGATTACACAGAAAATCCTGGAACCGGTTTGAGAGTCAGATGGTGAAGACACAAACCAATGAGCAATGGTGTGCATTAAGGGCTTTCTTTCACACACTCTTGTGAGAATTTGTTGTCTGGCTACCACAGTTTGAAGCTAGCCTCGAACTGCATTAAATGCTCAGTATAGCTGGAGCCTCAGTCTAAGTATGGTACTGCAGCCTATGGACGGGTTTTATTGTTAATTGAAATTAATCTATTTACAATATAAAATACCTCTGAGTTGCAGACCCTTCATACCTGCAGAGTCCTTTTGGAATACATTCCAGGTCAAAACTTCATGGTCTTGGAATTACAGTAGACACATTTCCCCCTCCTTCCTATATTATTTTAGATACAACCTTCGCTCATCCAACGTTCTGTATTATCCAATGCAGTCTGCCTCCTGACCAGATCCACAGCTATTTCTCTAGGTAGGTAAAGATCACAAATATTTTAAAATCTTCACAGGACTGAATTTTTTACGGATTTAACTTTTGACAATGTTGTTACTGTAAGTTCATTTTATGCAATTCTATCTTTATTTGTAGTCAATTTTTTAGTAGTCAATGTTTTTGTAGTCAATGTTTTCAATACATTACGATGTTTTGGTCCTAAATTTGTAAATACAGTAATTACTACATAATGTTACCATGTATTGAACTGATTTTTCTATCAATTTGTTGTAAAACATGATGTTTTGGTGCTTAATTCGCAAAATCATAACATAATTTGATGTTTAATAGGCTTTTCCTTAATAATTCTTTATTATCCAACATTTTCACTTATCCAACGATCTGCCGGCCCATTTCTGTTGGATAAACAAGACTTTACTGTAAAGACACTCTTTTCAATGCCGACTTCTATGCATTTATCTTTTAAGTCTTTCTCCTTTTACACTGTTTTAAATTTTTGTATTGCATGATGCATTTGTTTTATTGTTAACTGCTTAAAGATTTTCTTATATCAAGCTGTATACAAGCAGTATAATAAATAAATACACAGACTTATTCTTTTACTAAAATACACATGTCTCCGCTACCGTGTTTCCCTGAAAATAAGACAGTGTCTTATATTAATTTTTGCTCCCAAAGATGCTCTAGGTCTTATTTTCAGGGGATGTCTTATTTTTCTATGAAGAAGAATTCACATTTATTGCTGAACAAAAAATGAACATTTATTATATACAGTGCAGTAGTTGTCACCATAAACCAGCATAACCAGACAAACTGTGAATCCTATCAAGAATTTCATGTTACTACCAATATTTCCATGTACAACACTTTATGGTACGTACATTTACCAATCCTGCATGCCCAGGTGTTCTATTCGGCGGGCATGCTTCCAAACAAAAACTTTGCTAGGTCTTACTTTCGGGGGAGGCCTTATATTTAGCAATTCAGCAAAACCTCTACTAGGTCTTATTTTCTGGGGAAGTCTTATTTTAGGGGAAACAGGGTAACCCCAACCTGTTTGGCTTCTGAATAAATAACTCATTATTTGACCTAGATACCTGATATGAAATATTAGATTGATTTCAACGCAGTCCTACCTTCACACAAAAGTTGAATTGCACACAAAAGGCTCAATTCTAGCTAAAGATATGATCTATGATCTTTCAAGACATTTTAATAATAATAATAATAAAACTTTATTTATACCCCGCCACCATCTCCCCAATGGGGACTCGGGGCGGCTTACATGGGGCCATGCCCAGACACCATACAATATAACAAAATAAACAGCAAATCATAACACAATATAACAGTGCAAAATCATCGAATATATATTACAACCCAAATCGGAGAAAACAATGAAAACCAGGGCAGGTCACATGAACACTTAATTAAAAACTCGGGAGAGAGAGACATAGGAATAGGGGGAAACAGGGAAATAAAATGGTGGAGCAGTCTAAAGGATAAAAACCAAGGGGAATGGCCAGAGCAATATATTACATTTACTCCCCAAAGGCACATCGGAAAAGCCATGTTTTTAGATCTTTCTTAAAGGCTAACAAGGTGGGGGCTTGCCTAATCTCAGTGGGCAATCGGGGGGCCACAGCAGAAGTCGGGGGGCCACAGCAGAAAAAGCCCTCTCCCTCGTTCCCACAAGACGGGCCTGGGACAGAGGCAGTGGCGAAAGGAAGGCCTCCCCGGATGAACGAAGGGAACGAGCAGGTTTATGGTAGGAGATACGGTCCCTAAGGTAGGTGGGTCCCAAACCGTTTAGGGCTTTATAGATGATGGTCTGCACCTTGAATTGGGACCGGAAAGTGAATGGCAGCCAGTGGAGCTCTTTAAACAGGGGAGTAGATCGTTCCCTGTAGCTCGCCCCTGTTATTAATCTGGCTGCCGAGCGCTGGACCAATTGTAGTTTCCGGGCCGTCTTCAAGGGAAGCCCCACGTAGAGCGCATTACAGTAGTCCAGTCTAGAGGTAACTAAGGCATGCACCACCGTGGTCAAGTCAGACTTCACGAGGTATGGTCGCAGTTGGCGCACAAGTTTGAGTTGTGCGAAAGCCCTCCCGGCCACCGCCGACACCTGAGCCTCAAGCGTCAACGCTGAATCCAGGAGGACCCCCAAACTGCGGACCTGTGATTTCAGGGGGAGTGCAACCCCGTCCAGCACAGGTTGCCACCCAATACCCCGATCAGATGGGCGACTGACCAGGAGGGCCTCTGTCTTGTCAGGATTGATCCTCAGCTTGTTCCTCCTCATCCAGTCCGCCACAGCGGCCAGGCACTGGTTCAGAATCCGAGGGGCTTCCTTGGAGTTAGATGGAAATGAGTAGTGGATTTGCGTGTCATCTGCGTAGAGATGGCAACACCCTCCAAAACTCCGGATGACCTCTCCCAACGGTTTCATGTAGATGTTAAATAGCATGGGGGATAAAATAGACCCTTGCGGGACCCCACAGGTCAATGGCCAGGGGTCCGAGCAGGTGTCCCCCAGCTTCACCATCTGGGAACGACCCTCCAGGAAGGACCGGAGCCACTGCAGAACCGTGCCACCGAGCCCCATCCCGGCGAGCCTCCCCAGAAGGATACCATGGTCGATGGTATCGAAAGCCGCTGAGATGTCCAAGAGAACCAGCAGGGTCACACTCCCCCTGTCCAGCTCCCTGCGGAGGTCATCCACCAAGGCGACCAGAGCCGTCTCGGTACTGTACCCAGGCCTGAAGCCAGACTGCGAGCGGTCCAGAAAATCAGTGTCATCGAGAAATTCCTGGAGCTGCGTGGCAACCACCCGCTCCAGAACCTTGCCCAAAAACGGGAGGTTGGAGATTGGTCTGTAGTTGTTACAAATAGATGGGTCAAGCGAAGGCTTTTTTAGTAGTGGTTTTACTACCGCCTGCTTAAAGTAGGATGGCACCGACCCCTGAACCAAAGAAGCATTTATTATGGTCACAAACCAATCCAACAACCCATCTTTGGCCAGCTTGACCAGCCAAGAGGGACAAGGATCCAGAGCACAGGTGGTCGCCCTCACAGACCCAAGAATCCCCTCCACGTCATCAGGAAGAACAAGCCGGAAAGAATCCCATAAGATCGAACAGACAGGTACCTCGGTTACCTCCGCTGAGACCACAATTGAGCTGGAGTCTAGCTCAAGGCGTATCTGAGCAACTTTGCCTGCAAAGTGGTGCGCAAAATCGCTGCACCCAGTTGCCAAGTCATCGGGAAGCCCCTGGACCTCAGGAGGCCGCAGGAGCTCCCCCACAACTCGGAACAACTCCGATGGCCTGTTGGCTGCAGACGCTATGCGGGCAGTCGTGAAAACTTTTCTGGCTGCTCGCAGAGCCACGGAGTAGGCCTTAATAGCGGCTTTAGCCCGTGCTTGGTCGGACACATCCCGAGATTTCCTCCAGATGCACTCTAGTCCCCTCCTCCTACGCTTCATCACAGCCAACTCCTCGGTAAACCAAGGAGTCGACGCGACTCTACGCAGTGAGAGGGGACGTTCGGGAGCGATCGTGTCCAATGCCCTTGATAGCTCACTATTATAGCGATCAACCAGGACATCGACAGGATCGCCAGTCTCCAGGACAGGAAGATCCCCAAGAGACCTCAGAAGTCCATCCGGATCCATCAGTCTCCTGGGGCGGACCATCTTAATGGGTCCACCACCCCTGCGGAGGTTAGAAGGCACGGCGATACTTAAATCCACAATAGGAGAAAGTCTGTAAGTGTATGTGGGATAAAATTAGGCCATTATCCCCCCCCCTCCCCAAATATGAATTCTGCTCCTGGCGATGTAGTTTTTTTCTGTCCCGCATTTTTAGCATTGCAGATCATGAGACATTGATAATAATTCACACCTAAAGCTCTTCTATTTGCAGTGTTCACATTCCCTTGGTTACTTTGCCTTTACTATCGATGCTTAAACTGTGTTGTCGAAGGCTTTCATGGCCGGGATTACAGGGTTGTTGTATGTCTTTCGGGCTGTGTGACCATGTTCCAGAAGTATTCTCTCCTGACGTTTCGCCCACATCTATGGCAGGCATCCTCAGAGGTTGTGAGGTATGGATAAACTAGGAAAGGAAAAGGAGGGATCCTCTCTCCTCTGCAGGAGTCTACCGGATACCATGCAGCTGTGGACAAGTATACATAGGGACCACCAAACGCAGCACATGAAAGAACATGAAAGCCACTGCAGACTAATTCAACCAGAGAAATCAGCCATAGCAGAGCACTTGATGAACCAGCCTGGACACAGTATATTATCTGAGAACACAGAAATGCTGGAGCACTCCAACAACTATCATGTCAGACTACACAGAGAAACCATTGAAATCCACGAGCATGTGGACAACTTCAACAGAAAGGAGGAAACCATGAAAATGAACAAAATCTGGCTACCAGTATTAAAAAAACTCTAAAATCAAAACAGTAGATGGGAACCAACACTCTGAGGGAAGAGGAACCCCAAGGATGGCTATTGACTGAACAAAGGATCCCCCCAGGCAAGAGACAAAAACCTTTCCAATGCTAATTAGAGTGATTAACTGAAACATTAATGCTGGCTTCCCAGTGACAAAGGACTCTTGCCACACCCTGGACTCTCCACAGATGTATATTTTTTTCCTTTCCTAGTTTTCCCATACCTCACAACCTCTGAGGATGCCTGCCATAGATGTGGGCGAAACGTCAGGAGAGAATACTTCTGGAACATGGTCACACAGCCCGAAAGACATACAACAACCCGATGCTTAAACTGTTTTGCACCATGGCAATTTTAGACATTTGGTAATTGAAAGCAAATTTTAAATGAGGGGTGAAAGGTTTTCCCCTGACGTTAAGTCCAGTCATGACCGACTCTGGGGGTTGGTGCTCATCTCCATTTCTAAGCCCAAGAGCCGGCATTGTCCATAGACACCTCCAAGGTCATGTGGCTGGCATGACTGCATGGAGCGACGTTACCTTCCTGCCGGAGCAGTACCTATTGATCTACTCACATTTGCATGTTTTCGAACTGCTAGGTTGGCAGGAGCTGGTGCTAACAGCCGGCGCTTATTTAGCTCCCGGGATTTGAACCTGGCACCTTTTGGTCCGCAAGTTCAGCAGCTCAGCGCTTTAACACACTGTGCCACCAGAGGGGTAGTATTCTTAATAGGCAGACCATGCCCTCAGTCCTCTTCCCTCCCTGCCTCTATTCCATAGTTACTAGGACTGTGCAAAATTTCGATTGCCCATGGTATGTCATTTATAATTCGTTAGAATCATACATACAACGCGATATTACAAGGCGCAGGCAGCGCCCACCCAAAAAAATTAAGAATCTAAACTCTCGCCTACGAGTTTTGCGTAAGTTACGTAAATGTCATAACTCTCTGTGACACAGTTTTAATTCACAAAGCAACCAAGCACTACCTGGAGGCGAAGCCAAAAAGCAGTGATGCCTCTCAGGCAATGAGGGCTGAGGGGATGAGAAGATGGAGCCACAGCCATAGCTTTATAAATTCCCGAGCATGACACCGCAGCTTCCAGTTGCAATCGGGCAGGGAAAGAGTTTGGCTGGAGCCAGCTTTGCACTGTAGGGAAGGAGAGCTTAGCTTTGTTTGCACACTGTAGGTAGGCTAGGGCTTGCCGTGCTGCTACTTAACTATTCTTTTTTAGGGAGGATAGACAATCTTTGAGGGCTACTGTGCTGCCCTATTTGTGTGGAGGAAGAAAAAAACAGACGCAAACAGTTGTAACACCTCAAACCATAAGAAAGTTTGGAATTTTGGCTGCCTGCCGTCTTGCTTTTCACTTCACTTCACTTCTGAAACAACTGCATTGGCTACCAATAGAACATCGGATCTCTTACAAGATACTGATCTTGACATTTAAAGCTCGAAATGGCCAAGGACCATTATATCTTAGGGACTCCCTCATTCCTTTTTTCCATCAGTGGTCACCTCGATCCTCCCAGGAAAATCTCCTATACATACTGGGCCCTAGGGAGGTACACCTGGAAGCCACAAGGCATAGAGCCTTTTCAGCGTATGCTCCAATTCTGTGGAACTCATTGCCTCCATATATTAGAGCAATGTCGGAGTTGCAGCCTTTTGTAAAAGCTCTCAAGACTTGGCTGTTTGGTTGTGCATTTAAGTAAATCAGATCTAATTTGCCAAATAGTCACTGTTGAATGTTTTTATGTTGAATGTTTTTATATTGTGGAATGATATTTTAAATTGTAAGTCACTCAGAGCACTCTGGTGGAGAGCGACTAATTAAGAAATAAAGTGAAGTGAAGTGAAGTGAATATCATTTTAACTGCCATGATTCAATGCTATGGAATTCTGGAAGTTCTAGCTTTACAGGGACTTCTGTGTCCATCTTGTGGGTCCTGAAGTGGTTGTGGAATCCCAGGAAACACATCACATTATATAGTATTGTTGTGCTGCCTCAAGTCATAGGTGGAGAAAAGGAGTTATGATCATAGTTCTGGGAGTGGACCTGGAGATTCCTAGGAAATACCTCTCTAGGAAACTCTTTTGGCATAACTCTGTGGAGCTCATTTGTTGTTCTCAGATCAAAAATGTATTTATTTTCCCACTTTCGAAGGGGTTCTGTGGGAATACTTTTTGAGTTTCTTTTAAATTATACAGTGTTCCCTCACTACTTTGCGGTTCACTTTTCGCAGATTCGCTGTTTCGCTGTTTTTCAATAAACTCTAAAAGACTATTATAAATAATAAAAAATTGCAATTTACAGCCTAAGGAAGGGAGGAAGGAGAAGCTGAAGGAAGAGAAAAGGAGCCCAAGAAGCAATGGGAGGATAAGGAGGTGATTTATCAACACACAGTTGGTTGATAAAGACTTAAAATAGTGTAAAGTAAAGGTAAAGGTTTTCCCCTGACGATAAGTCCAGTCGTGACCGACTCTGGGGGTTAGTGCTCATCTCCATTTCTAAGCCAAAGAGCTTTAAGAATTTCCTAAAAATCTGTAGATGACCGAAATGCTCTGAAACTTGATGGGCTTGCAATGGTAAATGTATCCTCCAAGTGTGGCCACCACCCCACTCCAGCCAGCCAGAGCAGCTAAATTTTTTTTATAAAAAAGTATAAATTTCCCAAAAGTCAGGAGATGTGCTAATCTTTCTGAAACTTGGGGGGAATGATGCCCTGTTTATGTTGCGTAAGTGTAGAAAAATTCAAGAACATAGCTCTTGTAGTTTGCTTGTTTGTTTTTTAAAGGTTTTTGTAAAAATCTTTAAAAATCCCAAAAAATCAATAGATGACTAAAACGTTCTGAAACTTGGGAGTTCGGGATAACAGTGGTAAATGTGTTCTACCATTGTAGCAAGAGCCGGCATTGTCCGCAGACACCTCCAAGGTCATGTGGCCTGCATGGAGCGCCGTTACCTTCCCGCCAGAGCGGTACCTATTTATCTACTCACATTTGCATGTTTTTGAACTGCTAGATTGTCAGGAGCTGGGGCTAACAGCGGGCGCTCATTCCGCTCCCTGGATTTGAACCTGGGACCTTTCGCTCTGCAAGTTCAGCAGCTCAGTGCTCTAACACACTGCTATATGTAACAAAACTATAGCATATATTAGTCTAATATTACATTCCTATTGCTGTTGCCACCATATCTACAACTATTGACACAATATTTGTAGACATGGCACTATGCTAAGCAGATAAAGAGAGTTGTCTGTTTCAAGAACCTTAGTAGAAATAAACAACTGAAGAGTAACAGAAAAATAGAAAGGAATCAGAAGAAATATTAATGATGATAGTGTGTCTCAGTTTCATTAACTTTATTTAATTAGGAGGTTTATTCGGAAGGCTCATATTTTTCAAAATATGTAGGCACGCTGATAGCCAGTGTGATGCCTTTAAACAACAGCATGTATTTTGTGATCATTATACAGTAAGTAAGCAATACTTCATTTGTTTGATTTTACATCACTTCCATGTACCAGGTTTTCAGAAATGTCTATGCAGGCATGAGATATGCTTATACCAGCAGCTGAACAACAAACCAGCACTGAAAAAGTAAGATTAATATAGGCAACAATGCCCCCTATTGATGTCTGAGCAGTTCCAACTTAAACAGAGATGCAACTCTTAAGATAAGATGAATGAGCACATCCCCAAAATAAAAATTAATGAAAAGCTGTGAGTCCAGGCTTATAGCCAAGGGAAAAGGTAGTGTACAAAATTCTAGCCCCTTTTTTTTAAAAAAAAGGGGTCACTTCGACAAAGCAGCTCATCTAACCTTTGTTTCTCCAGTTGCACAGCTTAGAATTGTCTGTATTAAGCACATGCAGTGACACTGAGCCTTAAATGTGACATCAGCTCGCTAGTGTTAATCTCTGAAAGGAAATTTTGTTTTTCTTTTTGCTCCTGTGCTTGGTGGCATGATTAAGATTAAGAGGGTAGGCTCTTATTATAATTTTTGTTTGCAATTCAGACATTATCATCAGCTGTTCCTTGAAGAATATTGCCTCTTCAAAGGCAAACATAACTTCTTGGCTTCTCCAACCTACGGGTTTGGAACAGCATAAATGGAAAATGTTTACACTTTCCCTCCAATCTGGTTTTTATCCATTTGCCATGGAGATAATAAATACAAAATCTCAGTTGGCACCAGGTTATTTAAACCAGGATGGGAACCATGTAGCCCTTTGGATGTTGTTGAACTGCAGTATTTTTCACTGTTGGCTATGTTGGCTAAGTTTACTAGGAGTTGCAGTCCAATAATATAAAGCACATGGTCTCCACTGCTGGTTTTAAACCTTCGCTAGGTGGCTACATATACAGTGGTCCTAATGAGAATAGAAAATGTAGAAAGTGAGAAAGAAGTTGTGTTTAGCTAGATGTTATGTGTTTAATAAAGTACAGTTGTTGTTGTTGTTGTGAAGGTACCATAAGCCAGAAAATAGTAAACTTTTGCATGTGTGGCTCTGCCTCTGCATATATCATATTAGCCTTTTATATAAACCATGTAAACATTTTGCATGAACCAAAGTAGTACTGTAACACAGGGCCTGTGCCCCTCCCTTCTTGGGAGCTGGTGCCTTTCTCCAGAAAGTTCCAAGGAGAGAAGAAACCTCTGAGTAAACAAGTGAGGTCACAGATACCACTTGTGCCAAAGTAGATGTGGAAGGTGAGGAAGACCATCAGCAATTGGTCAATTTTAGATAAGCCAAGATATATATTCTTTGTTTACTGTGACACGCTTTATAGCAGCCATTTGCAAGTACAGACATATAATGTGTGTATGACTGTTTGCCTTATCATAGCTGTGATAACAATAAATAGTTTATTCTCTCACGAGACTGAGTTTTCTGCCTCCTGGGACAGAACCTTTGAATGTAGTTGTCGTACAGTTGTTGTTGTTTATGTTCCACTTTTTCCCTCTAAAAAGAAATCCAAAGGTAACCAAAAAAATTAAAAACAATACGACCTACACTTTAAAACCTAAAAAAACATAAAAAGTTAAAGGTTTTCCCCTGACGTTAAGTCCAGTCATGTCTGACTCTGGGGGTTGCTGCTCATCTCCATTTCTAAGCCGAAGAGCCGGCGTTGTCCGTAGACACCTCCAAGGTCATGTGGCCGGCATGACTGCATGGAGCGCCGTTACCTTCCCGCCGGAGTGGTACCTATTGATCTACTCACATTGGCATGTTTTCGAACTGCTAGGTTGGCAGGAGCTGGAGCTAACACAAACGCTAAAATAAGATTAAACATGGAAACTATTAAAAATAAAGTGTTGAAATAATTAAAAAACCTATTAACATAATAAAACACTACACCCCACTCCTCAAGACTCGAACTTAAAAAATTAGCATACCTGAATAAAAGGGCTTTAGCCTGTCACCAAACGGATAGCAGGGAGTTCCAGAGTTGAGGGGCAGCCACTGTGAAGGCCCTCTCTTGCATCTCCACCAACCATGCTGGCGATAGAGTTGCAATTTCATGTCATCTGGAGGGCCACACATTGTCCACTTCTGCCCTATGGATGGATGTCTTCAGCATTTGGGCACTCATGGTGTGTAAAAGATTCTTCATGTACTGGGGGATTTTGAAGATGCTGGAAAATCTTTCATTGGAGTATAACTCCTATCACCCTGGATCATTAGTCATGCTGGTTGGGAATCCAACAACATCCAGAAGGCTTCAGATGTTCTCCTCGTTGCTATGTACTGAAGTTACTTAGTACAGTATTCAATTGCTGTACAAAGAAATAACAGTACTATTAATGTTTGTATGACTATATAAACACAGACTTGTGTGTATAATTAATATCATGCTATTCTCCCATAAGTAGTAATAGATGCCATTTTCTTTCTTTTTTTTAAAAAAAAATTTATTGAAAGAAAATATTTTTTGAATGCATAAAAAGTGCGGGAACTTTTATGTGTTGTAGAAAAGTAGGAAAAAGGGAAGAAGATAAAGTATGTATAGAAAAAAAAAGACAGATATATATCTATACCTACGTATCTAAAAATGCGTAGAAGAAAAAGAAAAGAAAAGAAAAAAAGAAAAAAGACCAAAAAATATTGTATATATAAGGGGAAACATGTACTTTCATTCTTCATTCTTTGCAGTACAGTAGAGTCTCACTTATCCAACATAAACGGGCCGGCAGAATGTTGGATAAGCGAATATGTTGGATAATAAGGAGGGATTAAGGAAAAGCCTATTACACATCAAATTAGGTTATGATTTTACAAATTAAGCACCAAAACATCATGTTAAACAACAAATTTGGCAGAAAAAGTAGTTCAATACGCAGTAATGCTATAGTAATTACTGTATTTACGAATTTATCACCAAAGTATCACGATGTATTGAAAACATTGACTACAAAAATGTGTTGGATAATCCAGAACGTTGGATAAGTGAGACTCTACTGTAGTTCCAAACACTGTCTATCATTTCCCCCCCCCCCCCCCCCATTTTCTACCTTTCTTCATCCCTATTCTGTGTTCTTTTCTATTGGGTCTTCCTTTCTTTTATATGTATATATACACACATAAATAGCTGTATTTATAATTCTATTTCATTAGATTTTCATGTATTCTTTAAAGAGACTCCAGTCTGTGCTTCTAACATTATTTCCTGTGACTTTTTTCAGTAAAAACGTTAATTTATCCATATCCATGATGCCCATTATTTTAATTAATAAGTCCTCTTTTGTTGGCACTTCTTCCTGTTTCCATTTTTTTTTTTAGCATAAACCATTCTTGCTGCTGTAGTGATGTATACCAATAAGATATCCTTATTTCTGTCCAATTTTTCTTCCTCCAATATCATACTCAATAGGAAATATTCAGGTCTCAGTTGAATTTTAATTTTTAAAATCTCTTGAACTGTTGCATGAACCATTTTCCAATACTTGTTAGCCTTTTTGCACATCCACCACATGTGGTAGAATGTATCTTCTTGATGTCCACATTTCCAGCATTTATTTTGTAAATTTTTATACATTGTCCCTAATTTTTGTGGTGTCATATACCATCAGTATACCATTTTCTATTAGTAAGCCCCATGGACCCTAAAATGGGCAAGGAATGGGGCTCAAGCTCCCTATGAGACTAGGGTTGGGGGCTGAGTCCTACCCAAATGGTTTGGTTAAATCCAAGACTTCTATGTAGCTGAGCTTTCTCAGGAGTTATCAGCCAGAAATGCACTACATGATCAAGCACTAAGAAAGACAGAGGGAGATATTGAGCTTCCCCAAAAATAATAATGAAGTCTGTCTGCAATCTAGTCTATGTTCATTTATCTGGGAGCAAGGAACACTGAACACATGCAGGGGGATTTTGACATACACGTTGTGTTTGTTAGTGTGTTCACTTTGTGCTCATAAAAGTCTTCACATTCACTGATGTTTCACTGACAACGGATGAGGAAATTTGCTCTCTTCCAGCAGATACTTGCAATTTAGCACAATCAATAGCCTGCCTGCCAATTGTGTAGTGATTTGAGCATTGGACTTGGGAGGCCAAATCCTTATTTGATCTTGGAAAGTGGGGAGGTCACACTTTCTCAGCCGCAAAGGAAAACAAAGGCAAGCACCCTCTGAACAAATTTTGCCAAGAAACCCCAACACACGTTGGCTTTAGGGTTGCCATTTGTAATACAAATGACTTGACGGCACAACAACAAAACAACAACAGCCAACATTAAACAGCACACCACATAAACAGTATTTGGTTACAAATATTTAGGATGCCTTAACCCCGGTGGTGAAGTGCATTAAAGCACTGAGCTGGAAAGGTCCCAGGTTCAAATCCCGGGAGTGGAATGAGCGCTCGCTGTTAGCCCCAGCTCCTGCCAACCTAGCAGTTCGAAAACATGCCAATGTGAGTAGATCAATAGGTACCGCTCCGGCGGGAAGGTAACAGCGCTCCATGCAGTCATGCCAGCCACATGACCTTGGAGGACAACGCCGGCTCTTCGGCTTAGAAATGGAGATGAGCAGCAATTCCCAGAGTCAGATATGACTGGACTTAACGTCAGGGGAAACCTTTAACTTACCCTATCTATTTGCCTAAGGCTACGGAAAGGACAACCTGAGCTGATGGACAGACATCTATTTGTAGTCGAATTATTACAACATATCACTTTAGAAATGAAGTGCTGTGTCTAAAGCTCAAAATCAATACTTTTTCCTACAATTTTTTTCTTGGTATGCAAGCAGCACATCTAATGCTGTTTCCAATGCAAAAAATTACTAAATAATTATACTCCGAACACCGCAAGGTCACTGTGTGACAACAAGACTCATCACAGCTTTCCTTTTTCGGTGCATCTGTAACCATGGCAACTCTGGAAATGCCATTTACTTGGGATTGGGAGAAGGGAGGGGGCAGAGAAAAATAGTGCAGAGCCTGATGAGGAAGTCACGTTTTTTGGCTATCTTGGGACACAGTTTTAATTACTGCATTCACTTAATTACTACTGCAGATTTTCTCTGGTGATTTGCTTTTCTGTAATTTGCGGGGCTCATTGGACGTCGAACGGAATCAGTTGCTTTTTCAACCACATTTGTTCTTAATGGCAGACATTAAACTCATTTGAGGAATTGTGAGTAGCTTTCCACACCATTTAGGCGGCAATCTTCTTCTAAAAAGTAAAATTGCTCCAGCTTTGCGGGTTGTTTGTGTTCCCAGGTGAGGCTAAGACCAGCTTCCTCCTCCAGCCCACCTTACTTGGTAGTTGCTGTCTTGTAAGAAAATTGGGAATGCAGAATTTTCACTTTTTCATACCACACTGCTGAGTACTGTCCTGGGACAACCACATTTCCACCTGAAAAGATCTATGTACTCATTGGCTCAGTTGTCTCTTCATTACAATCATATAACCAAATTCCCTTGTAAAGTTAGTAAAGGAATGATGGCTTTGAATGCCACAAAAATTGCCTTGGGAGTACATTCACTCTGGAGAAGTATAGCAGTTTACAGCTATGGCTCCATCCTATCAGTATTTGTAGTTTCTAGGGAGGCAAAGTCAAGTTCCCTTTGACCAAATCTTGCCAAGAAAATGCTGTGATAGGACGCCGTAAGTTGGAAACTACTTGAATGCACACAACAAAGGCAACAAAAGTACACTCCCATCAACTACACCACTAGAACATAATTAGTTTTCAACACACTGAAAACTCCAGGATGGAGCCATAGCATTTAAAATGGTATCAACATTTGCTTAGGAGGCTCCGGTGGCCTAGGGGATAAAAGCCTTGTGACTTGAAGGTTGGGTTTCTGACCTGAAAGCTGCCACGTTCGAATCCCACCCGGGGAGAGTGTGGATGAGCTCCCTCTATCAGCTCCAGCTCCATGCGGGGACATGAGAGAAGCCTCCCACAAGGATGGTAAAACATCAAAACATCCGGGCATCCCCTGGGCAACGTCCTTGCAGACGGCCAATTCTCTCACTCCAGAAGCAACTCCGGTTGCTCCTGACATAAAAAAAAAATAATTGCTGACTTGATGAACTCTTGGAGAAAAACAATGTGTTTACATTAGTTAAAGTCAATGACTCTTTTAAGTTAAGGAAATGTTTACAAGGTCCTGACGTTAAGAAGGAAGTCAACACAAGGCTTATGTTGTTATCAACACCAGTCAAGCAGAGTCAACATCTGCCAGGAAACTGAGATGGAGCCAGGATATTTTAGGATGGAAGACATCTATCACTCATTTACAACTTTGGGTCAACATCAGCAAAA
This sequence comes from Anolis carolinensis, assembly GCF_035594765.1. Classification (NCBI taxonomy): domain Eukaryota; kingdom Metazoa; phylum Chordata; class Lepidosauria; order Squamata; family Anolidae; genus Anolis; species Anolis carolinensis. Next base: position 70,646,314 of record NC_085846.1, read on the forward strand.
TATTGCTATATAAGAGACTTCATTACAACCCAAAAGGTGTGACAGACAGTGATGCAGTTCACCCGCTATGCTCTGCTTCTTGAAAGAGATAGTGTATCTTGGTAGTGTCAGATCTGCAATAGAAAGCAGAATTCTGGACACTTTGCCTCCTTTTCTCAAGGGAAGAGGAAGGAGTGCATTTTGGAGTCATGTTCTTTTTGGTGTTTTGGAGTTTTAGAAGTTTTATGCGTTGGCAGATTTGCAAGGAAGCAGTCTGGCCTAACTGGTGTTCTTCATGGCAGAAGAATAGAGAACTGGTGATGTATGCATGAAAATGAATATTTGTATGTGAATGCTGAGTGAAAATGTAATTCCCCTTTGTTTGTTTGTTTGTTAGCCAATGTAACTGTAAGTTGCTTGTAAATCCAATGTAGTTACATAGAATCTGTATGTCCAATGTCATTCTTTGTGTAACAGTGTAAAAGTTCTGATATACCCTCTCACACTGAAAATTGCAGTAAAAAGAATCTTTGTTTAAAGAGCATTCGTGATATATGCACTAGGAAAAGCATTTAAAGTCAATGGAAAAAATAGTTCATAATGTAATGTCCTTAACTGTCCAAAAGCAATTCCAATAAAGTCTTTCAAGATTGTAATCCACAAATCGAACTCGTTAGTTCCACCAAGAAGCCAGGGTTAGTCCTTAGATGTTGTCCAAACAGGCTTAGCCAGAAGTTGCCAGAAACAGGAACAAGACGTTGGATAACCGCAAACTGTAATCCACATGGGAAGCAAAAACCAATGAGTTCTGGAATCGGGGTTAGCAAGGCAAGGTATACTCAAGAGTCACAAAGCACAAACTCAGCTTGGAAATCCTGAAACAAGGCACGGGAACAAGGCAAGGAGCAAGATACTGGAACATAGAGTCATCTTCCAAGGATGGCAAAGTTGACACCGCAACGAGAACAGGAAGCAAGGCCCCTTTAAGGAAATCTCAAGGCTACCAGACAGTGAGAGTTTGGGCACGCAGAACTTCACATGGTGAAGCTATTCATTAGAGCGCCTGAGAGCCAAGCGGCGACTTCGTCTCACCCCCTCCCTTTGACTCCTGTCCTTCACAAAATATTCCCTCCGATCAAAAGCCACATCCTCCTCTGCAACAACAACAACAAAACCAACCTTGACTGAACATCAGAATGTTCTCCAATTAACAGATCTTCTGTAAGCACAACTTTGGGCACCTGCAAAGCCATTGGGCTTTGATTCAAATTCTGGAGGGGCCCAAAATCCAAATCAGACTCAGATTCACCTTCCATCTCTTGCGGAAGGGCAGAACCTGACGGCTAAGCTACAACAATATATTTCAAACCTACCTAGGAAGGGTTGGATCCTATTATGCTCCCAATAAGCTTGTCAGGAGTACAATATGGACTAGTATGGTTCATCGTTAGACATGGAATAAATGGAACTGTTATCATAATTTTCTAAGGGATTGAGATAGTTGTTTGATCTGATACTTTGTCCTGCTAATAAAAACAAGACACTGAAAAGTTTATCCAGTTGATTTCCTCCTGGAAGCCAAGCAAATAGGAGATGATTTGGTAGAAGGGCCAGAGAGTTGAACTCTTCCTTTAAATGGCCAGATGAAGTGAGCAAAAATAGCGGAAATCATTACTGAACAGTCTGAATCATTCTCATGATGATGCTAAATGTGGAGTCAGAGGTGAAGAGTAAGCAAGCAGTGATTTGCAGCAATGACTGAATCAATGAGAGGGAAGTTAATAGTTCTTCAGGTTATTTGCAGTGCTGATTCATTGGATGAGAAGGAAAACAATTAGCACAGAATCCAATTCCCTCAAAAGAAGGCAAACTTTCCCCAAATCCTTGAATAGCTTTAGTGGTATTAACTTGATTTTGAACACAAGATGTACATTTTTGTGATTAACACTGTATTTGTGGTTTCCTCAATGAAATCACAAGTTGTGTTCAGGTTTGCTATAATCGACGCCTCTGGTAAAAGAGGATTAATTTCGGACAAAGCAGCAAATCTTATTTGTCCTCAATTAATTTGATACCCCATTAGATCCGGGAATTAATGAAAGGCCCGCTTTGGCGTGGGTTTACCCCATGTCTTGAAGGGCTCATGGACAGCTCTGCTTAGTGATCTGGGATTTATATGGCCTGGCTAATTCTCCTAACCTCTCAAACTCCTAAACCCAACAAACTAACTAATACCAAATGAGACTTCCCTTATTTTACATATTTTATTAATTTATCGTGTCAGAAGTGAAGCGAGGGTACAGTTGTAATGTATTTGAAAACACAAAGTTAAAAACTTGGCATTATACTAAATGTCCTTTGACCAGTAGCTGGCCACTTGGAGTGCCTCTGGTGTTGCTATAAGTACGTCCCCCATTGTGCATGGGACAGGGTATTAGACTGCATTGTATTTATTTATTTATTTATTTATTTATTTATTTATTTATTTATTTATTTACATCATTTCTACCCCGCCTTTCTCACCCGAGGGGACTCAAGGCTGCTTACAAAATAGGCAAAAATTCAATGCCTGACACAATACATTAAAACAACAGTTCATATAAACACATAACATAACATAGTAATAAGTGATCTGTACTTTTCTCTTCTCCCCACTCGTATGTTTATATTATGTATGGCATATATTACCATCCTTCATCTAATAAATGAAACAACGTTCCACTCGGTGTCTATTAACATCATAGAAAAATCTCAAGGTGAGAGTGTCATCTTGAAAACTGTATGCACTTCTATTTTCCTCATTATTTAACATTAGACAGTGTTTTTTATCTGAATGGCATACTCAAAGCAATTGTGGTTGATGATGAATGTAAAATGCTTAACAACATCAGCAGTGCCAGCTTTCTGTAACATTGCTAGGATGCCTTCCGAAGAACTTTTATGACTGTTTTATCGTTGTTGATGTTTTATTGTTGATTGATCTGTTTTATGGTTTTGCTGTTATATTGTTGTGTCTAGGCTTGGCCCCATGTAAGCTGCCCCGAGTTCCTTCGGTGAGAAGGGGCGGGGTATAAGAATAAAGTTATTATTATTATTATTATTATCATTATTATTATTATTATTATTATTACATCAGCAGGATCTGTCCTTTGGTATCAGATATGTACTGACTAAGGTTTCGACCCATATCACTCGTATACATACCTGGTGCTTTTAAGCATTCATCTAGCAGTAATTCTTAACCTGTGGGTCCCTAGATGTTTTGGCCTTCAACTCCCAGAAATCCTAACAGCTGGTAAAGTGGCTAGGATTTCTGGGAGTTGTGGACCAAAACATCTGGAGACCCACAGGCTGAGAACCACAGATAAAGCAACCTTTCTCGATCTTGTGTCTCCCAGATGTATTGAATGATGGGTGAATATACACTGTAGAATTAATGCAGTTTGACTCCACTTTAACTGTCATGGCTCAATGCTATGGAATCATGGGAGTTTGTTATGGACTGATGTTGATAAATGGAAGCTCTTACGTGTGCCCGCGATCCAGAATCACCCACAGAACAATAACATGCCACTCAGGTTTGCAGAACAAAAATACAGGAACATTACTGATTCCAAGAGATCAAAAACACTAGTATTTACAATGGTCCTTCTGATCATTCACAGAAGTCAATAGTCATAAATAGTCCTTTCTCAGTCCACAAATCTGCTTCAGAGAAGAATACAGTCTTGGTTCTTCTCCCTCTTTTCTCAGCAGCAAACAGACGTCAAAATAGCAAGGCCCCTCTGAGTATACATCTCTCTTCACCATTAGTGCTCAGTCAGCACTGAAAACTTGTCCAAGCTGGTTCTGCAGCAGCAGAACAGAAACAGTTTAATCAATCCCCAGGTCTTTGCAGGCTCAGCCAATCGGCTTCATGCACTTCATTTTCTAGTGAACACACACACAACACAGTGTCTTTGCAAACCATGACAGAGTTGTAGTTTGATGAGGCACCAGTAGTCTTTGGCACAGAAGGCTAAAGACCTTGTAAAACTACAAACCCAAGAATTGCATTACATTAAGCCATGGCAGTTAAAATGAAAAGAAAATGCTTTATTTCTACAGTGTAGATTCACCCTATGACTCCCATAACCCCAGCCAAGTTGCTATGTACCTTGACCATATTGTAGTCTTGACCAAGGCTGTCTGAATACCTGCTTGCATCAAAATGCAGCACACCCTCAAACTGGAACCAGTAAGAGTAATATTATATGTTAAAATGTTTGTGGCAAGGATGATGTTAACAAATATGGTAAATCCTGCCCAAGCCATTCAAAAACTATTATGATAGAGAAAAGAATCTCCAGAGCAGTACCAGTTGGAATCTGACAGAGGGCACTATTTAGTTTGTTTTCATAACAACAAAATTTCTGGACTAACCAATAGTTGGAAGGGGAGAGAAAAGCGAAAGTAGGGGTTTTAAATTAAACAGAAATTGAAGCTTATTTTAATGTGAACTATTGGTTAAGCCATGTAGCTACTCGGTCCAAAAAAGGGCAGAATATCTAATGTCCTGTTTTAAAATGAGGAGGTAATTTTGAGGAAATCTGTAGTTCGACAGGGAACTCATTACTTAGCTGTCAAATTTTCATTTCTGTTAAATGGCAACATCTAAAAAGCTTGACCCTGTTGCAATTTAGTCAATGAGGTTTGACCATAAAAGGGCACAGAATAAATCCAGTGGCTTCAATCCTGCCGATAGACTGATGCTGAGGTAGGATAAATGGCACTCTGGGCTGCTGTGGATGAATCCCGATCATGTGCCATGGACACATTTGCTTGAAGATCACTGTCCTTTCCTTTCCATTTAGAAATTCTATTCATATTTTCCCTTACACATCCACATTATGCTTCAAAACATTGGTAGTGGTTTTATGTGTCTTTAAGTTAACTCTAATTTATGGAGACCCTATACTAAAATGTTCTTAGTATGTTTTCTTCAGAAGGATGACATACCCAAAGGTATCCATGTTGGCAATACAGTAAAATACAACAAATTTCAAAATCCGCAAAACAGTGATACCTTTATGGGGCTAACTAAAAAGCACAAAATCTATAAGCTCCACTGGCTTCTTCACTAGGTAAAGGTGTTAAACATCATACAGGAGAAAAGGAAATGATAATGTAGAGTCACAGCCATACATTTTATCTGAAGATATTGCTTTTGTTGTTTTTTGTAATTTGGAGGGTTATAAATAGAGGCGGAGGCCACCCATTCTTTGGGAAACAAAAAATCATAAAATCCAGACTCTATTAGCAACAGAAAAAGTAACTTCCCTCCAAATCCAGACTACCCATCCCTTTTTAAGGCAGGAAACATTGGATTTTCCAAGAAGCTGCTGTACTGTTGCATCTGGAAAAAACCCTTTTAGATGCCATGTAGGCAAAACTTGCCAAATGTAGTTCCGATAAAGCATTTGAATTTTGTTGGAGGCAGAAACCTCAAAGAGTTAAGTCCCAATCCTTTGGTTCCTTCTACCTTAGGATTCCTCATTGTGGCTAAATTTGGTATACCCAAAATCTGAAAACATTGGATGATAGTGTGTGACAATAGGTTTCCATGACTATCAGGGGATTCAAAATGGGTTTTCTAAAGTTCTGTCAACAATCAAATCACTGCACAATGTTGGCTGGGAGAGAATGTGCCCACAGCTCTTTCAACTGTAGGGGTGTGTGTGTGTGTGTGTGTACAACACAGTTTGAGTATGAAAAATGAAAGGCTACTTCTTTATCTGTTTTGTGTCAGTGCCCACATCATGACTAAGCACCTTTGGGCAGCTCTTAAGACCCCTTCATGAAGCCTTCATCCGCACTCCTCACATTTTCTCAGCCGTGGGTTTGCCGCTGCTCAGTTGTTTAGTCGTCTCTGACTCTTCGTGACCTCATGGACCAGTCCACGCCAGAGCTCCCTGTCGGCCCTCACCGCCCCCAATTCCTTCAAGGTCAAGCCAGTCACTTCAAGGATACCGTCCATCCATCTTGCCCTTGGTCGGCCTCTCTTCCTTTTTCCTACCATTTTCCCCAGCATCGTGATCTTTTCCAAACTTTCCTGTCTCCTCATGATGTGGCCAAAATACTTCAGCTTTGCCTCTAATATCCTTCCCTCCAGTGAGCAGCCGGGTATTATTTTCTGGAGGATGGACTGGTTGGATCTTCTTGCGGTCCAAGGCACTCTCAGGATTTTCCTCCAGCACCAGTTCAAAAGCGTCTATCTTCCTTCGCTTGGCCTTCCTTATGGTCCAGCTCTCGCATCCATAGGTTACTATGGGGAATACCATTGCTTTGATTATGCGGACCTTCGTTGCCAGTGTGATGTCTCTGCTCTTCACTATTTTGTCAAGGTTGGCCATTGCTCTCCTCCCAAGAAGTAAACATCTTCTGATTTCCTGGCTGCAGTCTGCATCTGTAGTGATCTTCACGCCTAAAAATATAAAGTCTGTCACTGCCTCCACGTTTTCTCCTTCTATTTGCCAGTTGTCAATCGGTCTGGTTGCCATGATCTTGGTTTTCTTGACGTTTAACTGCAGCCCAGCTTTTGCACTTTCTTCTTTCCCCTTGGTGATAAGGCTCCTCAGCTCCTCCTCACTTTCAGCCATCAGAGTGGTATCATCTGCATATCTAAGGTTGTTAATGTTTCTTCCAGCAATTTTAACTCCGGCCTTGGATTCCTCAAGCCCCGCATGTTGCATGATGTGTTCTGTGTACAAGTTGAATAGGGAGGGTGAAAGTATGCAGCCCTGTCACACTCCTTTCCCAACCTTGAACCAGTCTGTTGTTCCATGATCTGTTCTTACTGTGGCTACTTGGTCTTTATATAGGACTTAGATAACACAATGGGCCCGGGCTGTGGCGCGCGGGCTGTTGAGCAGCCAGCTGCAGCCAGCTGTAACAAATCACTCTGACCAAGAGGTCATGAGTTCGAGGCCAGCTCGGAGCCCGTGTTTGTCTTTGTCTTTGTTCTATGTTAAGGCATTGAATGTTTGCCTTATATGTGTAATGTGATCCGCCCTGAGCCCCCTTCGGGGTGAGAAGGGCGGAATATAAATACTGTAAATAAATAAATTCAAAACAGATATTGTGGGATTAAAACTACAGGAAAGGAGATTCCACCTGAACATTAGGAAGAACTTCTTCACTGTGAGAGCTGTTCAGCAGTGGAACTCTCTGCCCCGGAGTGTGGTGGAGGCTCCATCTTTGGAGACTTTTAAGCAGAGACTGGATGGCCATCTATCAGGGGTGCTTTGAATGAGATTTTCCTGCTTCTTGCAGGAGGTTGGACTGGATGGCCCATGAGGTCTCTTCCAACTCTGTGATTCTATGATTTTCTGCCTTGATATTCTGGGTTATATGACTGCGTGGAAGGGCTCTGAGAGGGCATTCTTGGCCAGCTCATCAGAGGTCCTTTCTGGTTTATCTACTGGTCCTAGCTTTAGACAACATCCTTCATGCTGCCTGGACCTCAGCAACCATCATGACTTCCTCCAGGTTCTTCCAAAGCCAGATCTGTGCCAGAAGGAAGAGATGTTTTACCTACTGTAGTGGTGTGACTAAAGTTGTATCTGAGTTGTGTTGTCGAAGGCTTTCATGACCGGGATCACAGGGTTGTTGTATGTCTTTCAGGCTGTGTGGCCATGTTCCAGAAGTATTCTCTCCTGACGTTTCGCCCACATCTATGGCAGGCATCCACAGAGGTTGTGAGGTATGGATAAACTAAGTAAGGAAAGGTGATTAACTGAAACATTAATGCTGGCTTCCCAGTGACAAAGGACTCTTGCCACACCCAGAGATATATATTCTTTCCTTTCCTTACTTAGTTTATCCATACCTCACAACCTCTGAGGATGCCTGCCATAGATGTGGGCGAAACGTCAGGAGAGAATACTTCTGGAACATGGCCACACAGCCCGAAAGACATACAACAACCCTTGTATCTGAGTTCTTGTCAATAGACTCAGCCTCAAGGGACACACACTGTTTTCTGTTCCAAAAATGGGGAGAAGCATTTAGTGTGCCCATGAAAGATCTGAGATAAATAAAAGAAGAATGCTTAAATAACTCTTGTTGAATTCATCTTGTCTGATCAGATGTTGATCTAAACTTTGCAACTGACCTTAGAATGAAATCCTTTCTTGCCCAGTTGGAAGATGCAATAGATGGGCCTGAGGTCACTGTGGGGGCAGAAAGCATTATGCATCATTCGGAAAGTGATACTCCCTATGGACATTTCAGAGACACAGCCGATGCCTCTCGAGGTTACTTGATCCAGCATTACATAATCAGAGCAATGGAAAAAATTGATGTACCATAAAGCTCTGAAGGGACAAAGCCAAGAATCAAAAGCAATATTGAGGAGGGGGCAGCCACCAGAGTGTATTGGAGAAGCAATATTGTCAGGGAGGGCCTGGTCAACATTCATTAAGACCAAGATGCTCTCTCATTTTCTCTCAATAAATAAAAAATGAAAATATTATCATGGTCCTGAGAAAAAATGATATCTATCATCACGGTTAATGTCTGCATGATGCTTTGCTTGGAGTAGATTTTGAAAGCAAAAAAAAAAAAAAATCTTAACAGATGGCTGTTCAATATCTAAGCTGTAGCACAAGTCAATGGAAAAATCAATGTGCCTCTGACTTGTCAGCTGCACCTTTTTTTAAAAAGCAACTAGTCTCCAATTTCCCACTGTACTATATATCCCAAGAGACTTTCTGCTCACATTGAAAATGGATAAAATGATGAAAGCATGTGTGTTTGCAGTGAAGGAGCTTTTAGTGATTATGAACCAACCAAAACTCCTTTTTCTGCCAGAGCACTAAGAGGATTTGTTGGTACTGAAGCAAATGTGTGAGCTTTCTATGCCACCCCCACCCCCCAAATTTGAATTTCTGCCAATGTCGCAGAGAATGCCTTGGTGCAGACATCCACAGCTTAACTCAATGGAATAGCCAGAAGAGCTGGCCTACACACTGCAATGCAAGGAAGATAATATAGTCAGTCCTCCCCATGATACAGAAATTTGTGCAGGTTTGGATCTAATTAGCCATGGGAAATGACTTGTATGACTTTGGGCAAACCACACTCTCACAGTATAAGAGAAAGACAATGCCAAATCTCCGGCCAAGTAAACACTTGTATTACGATCACCCTAAGTCAGAGTTGATTTGAAGCCACACAACAACAACCATTATGCACCTGCATACCATATTTCAGTGGTTCTTAACCTTTTATGGGGTCATGGACACCTCTGTGAAACTAATTAAAGTTTTGAATCCTCTTTTCAGAAAAAAAAATATGGAAACACAATTTTCAAAATTAGAGGAAGGAAGTTGAAACTAGTTCATGGACACCCCTGAAGCCCCTCCATGGATCTTCTAAGGTCGCTGGACTACAGGTTAAGACTCCTTGCTTTACATCTACACTGACATTTAAAGAGAAGGTATGTATAACGGCGCTCCATGCAGTCATGCCTGCCACATGACCTTGGAGGTGTCTACGGACAACGCCGGCTCTTCGGCTTAGAAATGGAGATGAGCACCAACCCCCAGAGTCAGACATGACTGGACTTAATGTCAGGGGAAAACTTTACCTTTACCTTTATGTATAAGATGCAAAAGAGGATGAGGCCTCTGCACTTTTAACAGTTCTGCAGAAAAGGGATTTTTTTTGTATAATTTGTGCATAAGAAGTACAGAAGAAATTAAGAATTGCACCCCCTTTGACTTTGCTATAAAATCACCACATAACAGGAGTGGGTTACAAGTGAATCTCAGAGTCCTTATACTCTGTAGAATTAGAGCTGTAAGACACTGCTTTAACTGCCATGACTCATCGGAGTTCTGGTTTCACAAGATATTCCTTTTGTTGGAAATAGCAACCTCCCAAGCCTTTCACTATTTATTTGTTAATGTATATATTTGCTAACCTGTATTCTATGTGTATGTTTGATTTGCCAGTTTGTATCTGTTTGGTGTGGGAGGGGTTATAGACATGTGATTGTACTGAGCATGTGCAGACTCAAGACTCCATTTTGCATTCAGTATGTGTTTGGTCTTCAATGGAAGCCGATGTATGTGTCCAGACTTTAGTGGAGGTGGATGCATGTTGCTGTTTAGAGACTTCAGTAGAGAAGTATGACTTATGGACTTCAGTGAGTACAACTATACTCAAAGACTATGGACTTTTGATAAAGAATGATACCCTGTGTTCTCAACACAGAGAAACTATATTCTATCTGTAACTAAACTACAATAAGAAATGTGCCTGTATGGTGAATTAATGCAAGATGTTTATGAGTAAACAAAATATGTTATTTTTCAAAGAAGACTTTATTTTTTTTTATCTCTGAGTGCATACTTTAAACTAAGAGGTTTCAAGGAAGTGTATATCTTTTGGGCAATTGCAACTACAAAGAAACAACCATCTCTGCTAACCAAATTATTTTTGTAGAACAGTGGTTCTCAACCTGTGAGTCCCCAGATATTTTGGCCTTCAACTCCCAGTAATCCGAACAGCTGGTAAACTGGCTGGGATTTCTGAGAGTTGTAGGTTGAGAAACCACTATTGTAGTGGAATGTCTTTATCCTTGGCAGTTTAAAGACATGGTTCTTCAGTTTAACAGCTGAGTTATCTGTGTGTCATTACATGAATGCTTGTGAATATCACTAGTTCAAAGAGTTGACTTCTAACAAGGTCATGCTTTTCTTGACTAGTGGCTTTCAAAAGGTGGTCTCCACATATTCATGGACTTTCACATTTGCCAAAAGGATATGTGCCCAGAGACTGGGTGAAGTTATTTTCCAGTAGGTTGTGTGAAATACAGCTTTCTCTGTCAAATAGTACTGGTGCTTCACCAAATTAAAAATCCCAAGATTCAATAGCATTGAGCCATGTATTATTAGACTGCATTAATTCTATGTTGTGGATGCACTCACAGGTTATATGTTTTCTTGTATATCCCTTCAGTGGAATAAAATTGCTTCAATAGAGAACATGTGTAGCAATGATTTTTTTTAAAAAAAATTCTAATATTTAATTCAATCCATATTTTATTTGAGCTAGTTAATGTTATGGGACACTTGGATGCACTATGTAGTAGCAGACAAAATAACAGCAGTAAATGAGTGTGATTACTTTAAAAGTTGTATTGGTGATATGAATATTGAATTAGCCATACCTCAACCAGCCATTGACTGCAATATTCTACTGTATTGAGGTAAGTTAACATGACAAAATTCTGAAAATAGGGTGAAGCCCATCCATTGAATCTGACACTACTTTCCTCCTTCAGACAGTTTAATGAATGAGGATGGATGACAGGTCTGCCAAAATTTCAAACAAGAAAAGAAAGCTGACAGTTTCAAAGCAAACAGTATTTTAAGAGTGATCCCTGACATGTTGTTGACATGTTTGACAGGTACTGAAAGTTTTTTTTTAACAAGTGAAATATCATATTTCAATATTTATATTTTAGTATTTGTATTTATTCAAGTTGGATGCTGAAATATGTTTTGACAGTATTTTGCTGCATAAACTATATTCTTCTAAAGACAATTTTTAAACAATGAAGGTTCATATTTGGTTTTCCTTCCTACCAAAAGGAACCAGCTACTTTAAGGAAATCAGTTATCCAGAGAAAATGCTGTCTTGTCATTTGTAAACTTTAATGAGGGTTATAACACACCAATTGGAATTGAAGTTGGCTTGTAATTTTCATGCTAAGTTGATCTTTACACCACGATCAATATGCTCACCTACTGTTATCAGTAGATATTACTACAGAAGTGAAAGCATTTTATACTATTAAGTGAATGCAAGGAATACATTGTGCCTGCTTCCTTTAGCAATTCGTCTGTTTGTATGGATCACTCTTGCCCTCAATACCTTTTTCCTTGTGAGTTGTGCTATAGAAGTGCATTATATAAATGCAAAATCTGTTGTTGCTCTCCTACCAAATGAGCCTGAGAAGGTGATGGGACAGAGAGAAAGGGCTCTCTAGGGCAGTGGTTCTCAGACTATGGGTCTCCAGTTGTTTTGGCCCACAACTTCCAGAAATCCCTGCCAGTTTACCAGCTGTTCGGATTTCTGAGAATTGAAGGCCAAAACACAGGTTGAGAACCACTGCTCTAGAGGATCTTAGAACTCTAATGTACCGGTTGACACCTGAACCCACAACTCTGAACAACCTCTTCCAGTAATTTCAAGTATAAGTTAATAGTATAGGAGACAAAACATAACACTTCACAGGCCAATGACCAAGGAATCAAATACGAACCTCCCCAGTATCATCCTCTGAGGGCCCTTCTATACATGCCCTAAAACCCAGAAGAAAGTGGGATAAAAGGGAGATGGTGGCTAAATGATGTTTCATGAAAATGCACACTGATTCGGATTAACAGCTGAAAAACACATACTAAAAAGGTGTGCGTAAACCCAATTTTGGCTGAAAATGTGCACATTTGCATGATCGTATATCCCTGCAGTCACATTTTAAAATCCCAAAACATCTGATCTAGGCTGTAAAAAAATGGAGCCATGGACACAGAGGTGGCTAAATGGATGCACAAATGGAAAGCAATTACAATGAGAACTCTTTGCAACCATTCCTTTGTTCTGATCTTTATTAAATTAAACAGAGTTTGAATTTACAATAGGCTGAGGAGAGATAATAAGAAATCTGCTTGTGTGTACATTTAGTTATCGGTATGAGCACATACGAGGTCCAGCACATCTCGGAGAGTTAAAAAAAAGTAATGTTCCACCAGATGTCTCCTGTCCATCTCATGGATTACTAAAATGAAGGTGTCAGGATGGCTGGGGACCATTTACCAGGGCTAACAGGTCTGCGTTTGGACTTGCTGTCAGGTCTCATGATTTTTGCCCCACTTATTTGTCCCACATATAAGTGCCCTGAGAGTGCCCTTCCAGATAAGAACAGAGAAATTACCTCCAAGCCATTCTGAGGGAGTTGATTCAGAAGGAAACTTTGGTTGATAGTAGTGAAAACTGCTGAGAGGTCCAACAAAACCCACAGGGACACATTTCCCCAGTCCAGTTCCTGGTGTAGATGACCAAAGTTCAGAACAAGTAATCCTAAACCAGAGCATCTCTAGCAGACTATGGCCTATGAATAAAGTCCTTCAGTGACGAAGAAATTGCTACTGAGGCCCCTTCCACACTGCCCCATATCCCAGATTATCTGCTTATCTCCAATTATCTGGCAGTGTAAACTCATACAATCCAGTTCAAATCAGATAATCTGGGATCAGATTCTGGGATATAGAGCAGTGTAGATCCAGCCTGAACTCTACTATGGTAAATAAATGTCCTCCTAGAGCAATGATGGGCAACCTTTTGCACTTGGTGTGCCAAAATTCACCAAAAAACCTAGCATGAATTGGGTGGTGTGTCACTTCGAGAAAAAAACCCTTAATTTCGCAATATGTATAGCTTAAATAACAAAAATATATAATCTATATATATAAAAGAGTGATGGCATCAGGGCAGCGGACAAAACAACAAAACTACAGGGCCCCCAACCTCCAAATTTGACAACACAACCCATCATCCACGGCTCTTGGTTGATACAAGAAAAAGAAAAGAAAAATAAAGTCCTTATTAGAGGGAGAGGAATAATTGTTTTTATCCAATTACTGCCAGTTAGAAGGCTAATCTCTGCCCACTTGGTCTCCTAGCAACCAACTCAGCCCAGGGGATAGGCAGAGTTAGGCTTCACTGAGGCCTCTTCCACAGATTATCTAATTTGCACTGGATTATATGGCAGTGTAGACTCAAGGCCCTTCCACACAGCTATATAACCCATTTAGAATCTTATATTCTCTGCTTTGAACTGGATTGTCTTCACTCCACACTGCCATATAATCCACTTCAGTGTGCATTTTATACAGCTGTGAAGAAGAGGCCTCATATAATCCACTTCTAAGCAGATAATAACATGACCTTGGAGGAGTCTACGGACAACGCCGGCTCTTTGGCTTAGAAATGGAGATGAGCACCAACCCCCAGAGTCAGACACGACTGGACTTAATGTCAGGGGAAAACATTTACCCTTTACCTTAACTTCCACCAAATCTTCAATACTTTATTTCCCATACCACCATACTTCGCCACAGCAATGCATGGCCGGGCACAGCTAGTTGTAATATATAACTGTATTCAATAAATCAAAAACTATTTACAACCATTATTTCCATGTACAACAATATTTGGTACCTCTTGCAGTTTCCATGCTGATTTCTCTCTATTCTAGTTTCAATGTAGTCATGAGCAATGAATAATATAATAATAGTAATAATATAGTAGTAATAATATGATAATACAGTAGAGTCTCACTTATCCAAGCTAAACGGGCCGGCAGAAGCTTGGATAAGCGAATATCTTGGATAATAAGGAGGGGTTAAGGAAAAGCCTATTAAACATCAAATTAGGTTATGATTTTACAAATTAAGCACCAAAACATCATGTTAGACCACAAATTGGACAGAAAAAGTAGTTCAATGCCCTGTAATGCTATGTAGTAATTACTGTATTTACGAATTTAGCACCAAAATATCACGATATATTGAAAACATTGACTACAAAAATGGCTTGGATTATCCAGAAGCTTGGATAAGCGAGGCTTGGATAAGTGAGACTCTACTGTATACTACAATAATAGCATATATATATATATATATATATATATATATATATATATATATATATATATATATATATATAAATGTAATGTGCATAATTCCCATGGAGTAAACCACAAAACCACTGGACCAAATCACACCAAATTTGGCCACAAAAGACATAGTCATCCAATCAATCTGCATGCAGTCGCGTGTCAGCAGAAATGGCTAGGCGTGTCAGTGCTGACATGCGTGTCATAGGTTGGCCATCACTGTCCTAGAGAATCAGGGCATCGCAAGGATATTTCTCCTGAGGTTCAACCACTACCTATCTTTCTGAAATCGAAGTCATCATTCCTAAATTATGACCAATCTGCATTTCCCCCCAGTTTTTTAAGAACACATAAGCAACACTCATAAGATATGAAGACTTCGGGAGGCAATAAATTTTTTCTAATAGATTCTGTTAGAGTGTATCTGTGAATGAAAATTTGTAAATGAATATGGATTTTATACAAGACAAACTGTTAGTAACTGAGCACTGGAGGGGACAAAATGATTTTTATTTTGCTGTGTTTGCAACAGGATTTGATAAACTGTAACCTGAAGACCACATGTAGCTTCCATGGCTGTTTCTGTACTTCCCATGCCCCACCCTGTTTTTGGCTTCTCCTTCATCTGGTTTGTTTTAGGATGAGTTAAGGGAGGGATTCAAAACCAGAATTGGTGAGCATGGGCAGGTGTGTATCCTCCAAGACCCCACGGGCCTTGTGCACCTCCAACTCCTGGACACTTCTCATAGGTCACATGTTTGCCTGATGTCTCCTACTTAGCTTTCTCTGAAGCTTACACTGAGATTAAATGCTCACCTCTTCAGGATCTAAGTTAATTCTCTGCCTCTTTGGACTGAATTTTCTTCTGTTTTACAGAATGTGAAGAAAGGCATAATATGCTTCACACTTCAGCAGTCTCTTTATTACTTGTGAGATCTCAGTCATCGGTCAATGTTATAGCTATATAGACACCACTTTAAAAATGAATCTACAAAAATATTATCTGGCTGAGTAATAGGGAAAGGTGTACTGGTGATATCAAAGACACTAGACCAGTGGCTCCTAAATGTGTATTCCAAAAAATATGATAGTTAAAATTCCCACAATCCCAACCCCAGTATGCTGTAGGAAAATTATAGCCCAATGCCCTCTATTGCCCAAGTGGCAAAGTGTGTTAAAGCACTGAGCTGCTGAACTTGCAGACCGAAAGGTCCCAGGTTCAAACCCCGGGAGTGGCGTGAGCGGCCGCTGTTAGCTCCAGCTTCTGCCAATCTAGTAGTTCGAAAACATGCAAATGTGAGTAGATCACTAGGTACCGCTCCGGCGCTCCATGCTTCATGACCTTGGAGGTGTCTACAGACAACGCCGGCTCTTCGGCTTAGAAATGGAGATGAGCACCAACCCCCAGAGTCAGACATGACTGGACTTAACGTCAGGGGAAAACTTTTACCTCTTACCCTCTATTGCATCCTCCACTGTCATCTTCTCTATTGTTGAAGATAAGCCACACTAATAACTTGTACAGGTGGATGATCCATGTTATTCTGTGAACTGAAAAAGATAGGATATGGTACTGAATGTGGGATATATTCTTTCACCAATCCCTTATCTATGAAAAAACAACATCTTCGGCCTTTGTTCTCTTCAGGGTTTCTTCACTTCAGCATGACCACCAGTCACTGGTCAAAAGCCAGGGCTTGAAGCTCATTACTGGCCTGTATGACTTGGACAGTGTATGTATTTACCAAGAAAATGATAACAACAACTTTTCCCTCCCCCAGGATACACCACACTGATGTTATCTAGTTCTGGGAATATCATGGGTGCTGTTCTCTCATAAATCATTGGTATGATGCAAATGGAACCCGTTTAAAGTTAGCAAATATTTTAATAACTCTGTTGTCAGTATCCCCCTCTGTCCTTTCCTGACCTAACGAATTCCAGCATAAGAGCTGTCAGATTCCAGGCTGACTCATTTTAATAACCTGCACTTACAAGTGCTTGGCTAAGACAAATAGCAAAGATGTTGTATCACAGTGCAAACAGAAGCAGGACAAAACAACAGGGTTGTACAGAATAAAGGATCACATTCAGAGATGCTGTTCAAAGATTACATACTCAGGGAACACGGTTACAAAGGCCCACAGTATATATAGTGGAGGATTCTTCCTCCCCTGTGACCTCTGCATGCTTCAGGTACGAATGATCAAATGCTTTTGATTAATTCTGCAAGAGCAATTGTCTCTTGCAACAGACCAGATTCCATTGAATCTAAGTTTTCTTTCAAAAGGACACAGAAGTCAGCAGACTAGATCAAGTGACATGCTATTATGTTCTCTTTTTTCTTTTAAAAGCGGTACAAGGATATTGTTTGACTATCTGAAAAAGACTTCGGGCTGTCTGTACTCATAATCCAGCAGGTATCAACAGCACGGGTGAGGAACATTTTACAGACCCTCTGCTTCCAGCACCCACAATTTTCCTTTAAAAACACATATTTCTCTTCTCATTAGGCAACCGCCCCCACCCTATTTTAGGTTTTGTAAGACTTTTTTTAAAAAAAATTAGTAGTGATCATTGGATCAGTATTGGTTTTGAGGATACATCTCTACTACTGGGGTGCATTCGGGCAAATGCTTGTCCTGCTTCGTTTTTGGGCTTTCATTGCAGGGCCCAATCCATTTTTGGAAAGCCCCCCGAAATTGGGAGGGTTGTTTTTGGTTCTTTCGTTTGAGGGCCGAAAATTGGCCCATTATGGAGGGGGGGGGCTTCCCACCCACTAGTGCCCCTTCCTGAGGCACTTGGCAGCCTGGCAGTCACATGGCTTAGAAAAGCAGGCTGAACAGGGGAATGTGAAAAGCTCTGAGTTTAGCAGAGACACTACATTTAGTGATAAGGGTGATCTTTCACAGGAGTGTGAGGATTGTCAATATCAACAAAGTTCAGATGGCAGCGAGGAAGAAGAATTCTGTTTAGACAGGGATTCTAGGTTAAAGTCTCACGTTCCGTGAGAATTGCAGGCAAGCGCGGGGGAGCCAGAGCTCAGAGGAATGTGTTTCTAGCTTGCAAGAATGGTTAAAAAGGGATGTAATTGGGGAAGATTTTAGAGAGAGCAACATTGCTTTCGGAGATTCCATTCTTGCCTTGTCTTGGCTCATGGAAATATACCTTGCCTCGTTGCATGCTTAGAATTTGTGCTTGGATTATACTTTTGAAGCTCATGTTACCTTGTTTCTTCAGAATTGTTTTGCTATTTTTGGGACTTTGAAATAATATCTATGAGGACTTGGAACTGTGTTTTGTAGATTGCCTTTGCAATAGGATTATTGCTTTTTTGTTAAGTTTTGCTATTTTTATCAATAAACTGAAAAACCCAAGCCTGCTGGGGTGATGTGTGTGTTGGAGCAAATTGAATCAGTGCTGAGGTGCAACACAGGCAGCCCCACATCCGGACCTCAGCAAGCATGCTTTATTAGGGCAGTAGGAACCACCGCCCCTCCCTCCATTCCCCTCAGAGAGTGTGGCGGGCGGCGGGGCATGTGTGTATGGTGGGGTGTGTGACTGTGCACAGTGCAGGCGCTCAGCTGCAAGCAGGCACTGATAGGCATACGCAAGCTTTCCAGGCCTTCCTGCATGCCCCACGCCACACACTCTCTCTCCCTGGAAAGAGAATGTGTGTGTGTCTGGTACGCCTGTCAGTGCCTGCCTGCAGCGGAGTACACGCTCAGTCAAACTCCCCAACACACAAACACGCCTGGAAAGGAGGGAGGGGTGGTGGATTCTTCCGCCCTGATGCTGAGGTCCAGATGTGGGGCTGCCCGGCTGCAACTTCCATGAGTGAATGCGGGGCATTGTGGCCATGAGGGAAGGAGGGAGGTGGAGAAAGATGAAGCACGCATGCATGGAATTTCGGAAAAGCAGGCTTTCATGTCGAGCTGAGTTTCGTGTGAGGAGGGGACTTCCTGTTTCGTGCTTCCAAATAAATTGAAGACACGAAAGAAACAGTAAGAAATGGTAATACGAATTTTGCACACATGTCTAATCTCTATCAATCATAAATAAAGTTGGGGTACACTTATTTATTATTTATTTATTTACTGTACGTATACCCTGCCCTTTTCACCTTCGGATTCAGGGTGGTTTACAAACTATGGCAATGTCATAGCCACATGGGGACTAAATCTAGGAAGAGAAGGAATACAGGGCTGTCCTTGAAGACTTAGAAGGGAGAGATGCCATACACCTCTGGAAGTTTCCCACTCAGGGGAATTATCTTCTATATTACTAGCTTTGCCCGGCCACACGTTGCTGTGGCTTATGGGAATCCTTTGTTGGCCAGGTGAAATAGCAGTGAATAGCCTTGCAGTCTCAAAGCCTGGCCGTTTTCTGGAGTAGCTGGAGCTTTTTGTTGTATGAACGTAGAGGCATGGATGAGGAGTTGTGCTGCCAAGTTTAGTGTTTCTGAGCTGTGTAGTTTTGTTGTTTTGTCCTAGGCCGAAATTTCATTACCCTTTTATATATCTTATATATTATAATTAACAAAAAAGTTTGTGAACTTGAGAGGTTTTAGCATACAAAGCCTCATTAGCCCAGTGCTCTTGGGAAAGATGAGATTATTTCCTGTCAACTTTATCTGCAAGCCTCAGATGAGCATCATGCACAGTGGGATAGCAGAGCCAGAGGTTGCCAAGTCAAACATTTGAAGTTTTTGACTGGCAAGGATGATGTGGCATCAGTCAACCCTCATACAGTAGAGTCTCACTTATCCAACATAAACGAGCAGGCAGAACATTGGATAAGCAAAAATGTTGGATAATCAGGAGGGATTAAGGAAAAGCCTATTGAACATCAAATTATGTTATGATTTTACAAATTAAGCACCAAAACATCATGCTTTACAACAAATGGAAAGAAAAAGCAGTTCGGTACACAATAACATTATGTAATAATTACTGTATTTATGAATTTAGCACCAAAATTTCACAATTTATTGAAAAATTGACTACAAAAACATTGACTACTAAAAGGCAAACTGCGTTGAATAATACAGAACCTTGGATAAGCGGAGCATGGATAAGCGAGACTCTACTGTACTTCCCTATTCCTCCTGAGTTAAACTGTGAGGATAAATGTATTTTTCCCAGCAGCATCATATCATCATCATCATCATCATCATCATCATCATCATTTAATTACTTATTAATCGCCCTCCATCCAAGATGCTCTAGGCGATTTACAAGATAAAATTGTAAAGGATAAAAATACATACATACACATTATAACACTGGTAACTTTTATGTTTCAAATGTTTTTTGTTGGTTGGATTTGGAGAGACAAGCAAGAACAAATGGTTTTGACCAGAAAATCGAGGAATGTTTTTTTTTTTTCTTGTACTATACAGTTCCCAGTTCCTAATGGTGGCCATACTAGCTGGGGGATTCTGGAAGTTATAGTCTAAAAACACAGTCATTATAGGAATCATAGCCTATTCAGTGGGGCCTTCGTATCCCTTGTGGTTTGGTTCCAGGTCCCCTGTGGATACCAAAATCCATGGATGCACAAATCCCATTATATACAATGGCAGAGTAAAATGTGTCCCTTTTCTAAAATGGCAAAATCCAGGGTTGCCTTTTGGATTAAAACATATATTTCAAGGCACAAATGGTTGAATCCCTGGATATAGAATCTGTACACACAGGAGCCGACTGTAAATATAACTTATTGCGGTACAATTCCCATTATGGATGTTAATAAAATTACATTGTTTACATGTCTCTTAAGCAGTAAAGGGGCAGAGATTTGGTGACCAGATCTCCAGCATAATTCCTCTGCTCTTTCTCTTGTGAAGGCAATTGCCTATTTGCAAGCACTCAGAATAGCTCAACCAGACAGAGTTCAGAATGTCCTACATCTGTTGCTGACCCACGCTGGACTGCACAGTGGAAAAAGCACAGTGTTTTCAACGTTGCCAAAGACAACCTTGCTGGCTAGTGGGCTTTTATTTTCTAGCCAGTTTAAGGGGCAGGAATCCACTATCACACAATCATTATTTCCTTGTAATCAGTCAATATACTTTGGACAGAAATTGAACTAAGATTGATTGGTTGCTGTCTCATCCGCATTATGGATAAATAGCTTAAGGCTGGTTCTCCCTTTAGGCATAGAAGTGGTCACCTCAGACAGGAAAGCGGGGAGGGGGTGAAAGAGCAGAAAACCATTACTTATTTAATTTGCCATTGTATCACTGGGGAAGGGTAATTGTGGCATTTTCTGCTTCGTGAGCAAAAATGAGTAGGCTACACTTGGGAAAGAGGTCACCGTTTTCTGTGTCAGGAGCAACACATCTTGGGCCAGCTGTGGGGGAATTATATTTATGCAGAGATACATATATTATCATCACATGTACATCAAAAACATAAAGATATATATCTCTAATAGGCTGATATATACTGAACAATAAGAAGGGGTTGTGTGTGACCAATGAATATGGAAAAAGGATAAATTCAGGTACAGGAAGCCTTTCCCCTTATAGCAAAAACTCCAGAATAATCACTTGCTTATATCTCTCCTCCCACAAAACACATACAGTAGAGTCTCGCTTATCCAACGTAAACGGGCCGGCAGAACGTTGGATAATCAAATATGTTGGATAATAAGGAGAGAATAAGGAAAAGCCTATTAAATATAAAATTAGGTTATGATTTTACAAATTAAGCAAGCAAAACATCATGTTATACAACAAATTTAACAGAAAAAGTAGTTCAATACACAGTAATGCTATGTGGTAATTATTGTATTTACGAATTTAGCACCAAAATATCATGATATATTGAAAACATAGACTACAAAAATGCATTGGATAATCCAGAACGTTGGATAAGCAAGTGTTGGATAAGTGAGACTCTACTGTACCAATTAATTTCTCAGTGTTTAATTAAAAAGATTAAATGGTTATCTGTATTAGTATGGCTAGATCTGTAATTCACTTTTTTAAAAGTATTTTATGCAATCTATCTCAATTAAATAGTTGACATGAATATGAAGGTTTTTATTGGAGGTGGTGAAATTTTGGCCCTCCAGATGTTATGGACTTTAAGCCTCACTGTAGACCATGTTGCTTGAGACTTTGAGGAGTTGGTAAAAACATCTGGAAGATGAAAAGGCCTCCAGCTTAAACATTTTTGTTGTAAAGAATCCTGGTATTAAATATTTAACCATTACCTAGCTTTTGGAAATGTCAGAACAGTGTCACAGAACAGAACAGTGATGTTGCACTATAGGCAACATCAATATGGGAAAAAAAACTTTACATTTTCTTTCAGCCAGAAGAGGTGGAAATGCTTATGAGAACCAGCTTGTGATGTTTTACCAGCTGTTTTGAGGGAATCTTACTGTTAGGTGACCCTAAAAAATTACAAAAGTAGCATTATTTCCCCTTCCAACTCCTTTGCCTTGTTATGGATGCATTAGCATCGTAGATTTAATGCCATTTGACACCACTTTAATTGCCTTGGTTCAATGAGATGGAATCTTGGGAGTTGTAGTTTTACAAGATCTTTAGACTTCCCTGCCAAAAAGTGCTGGTGCCTCATCAAACTACACATCCCAATTTTCCCACAGCATAGAGTTAAGGTTGGTGTCAAAATGTATTCATTCTTCACCCTGAGTTTCTTGTTCCCTCATGACTGAATTGTGCAGTGGTGCAATGGGTTAAACCCTTGTGCTGACAGGACTGCTGACCTGAAGGTTGGGTTGCTGACCTGACGGTTGCCGGTTCGAATCCAACCTGGGGAGAACGCAGATAAGCTCCCTCTATCAGCTTCATGCAAGAACATAGAGATGCCTCCTACAAGGATGGTAAAAACATCGAAGCCTCAGGTGGCCAAGGGGATAAAAGCCTCGTGACTTGAAGGTTGGGTTGCTGACCTGAAAGCTGCCAGGTTCGAATACCACCCAGGGAGAGTGTGGATGAGCTCCCTCTATCAGCTCCAGCTCCATGCGGGGCCATGAGAGAAGCCTCCCACAAGGATGGTAAAACATCAAAAACATCCGGGCGTCCCCTGGGCAACGTCCTTGCAGACGGCCAATTCTCTCACTCCAGAAGCAACTCAGGTTGCTCCTGACACGGGAAAAAACAAAAACAAAAGCGACTTGCAGTTTCTCAAGTTGCTCCTAACATGAAAAAATGACTGAATTATGTATTGTATTGGTAATCGTGCTTCTTTCCCCTTTAATTCTGTGTACGTATTGAGCCTTACCCCAAACTGCAGCTACCAAATATGCCGGAATAACTTCCCACTTCCTTAACTGAGAATGACAAGAGTTGTAGTACAATGCATCTTGTGGTTGCCACCAGTGGGAAACAAACAGTATAATGGCTCTTATTAGTGATCAGGATAGATATTGCTTGACATTATTTAATTTCTTTTAGAGTTACAAATTATTAAAGGGCTCCAAAAGCAGGCCTGGAGTCAGTGTTTTCCTCAACAGCATTGAGGCAGCAAAGTGATAAAACAGTGCTTTGCAGCAACTCTGCGGGCCTGAATCAATCTTCCTAACTTGACAGCTTGTAATGCTAATAAATACAGGGAAAGTTTATTTCTCCTCTCTGCCCACAGAGAAAATGGCTGCATGGGAGGCCTTTTTGGATTAGTTGGGTGCTTTATAAATGATGATCAAGTCCTCACCATGTGCCAAGTACACCATCTTAATAATTAAAAAGGCAAAGCACTGCTAATTTAATAACAGTTTTTTGTTGCTGAAAACATGTTCCATCTATTTATTGGGTACATCGACTGTGCCTTTCTTTCATGCTGTTTTTATGAGTCGCTCATTCAGTTTGGATGAGATAGTCCTTACATTTCTTATGCTCCTAGGGCCTTTTATGTTCCCCCAACATACTCTGAAAAGGGAAAATCTGCTGCTTTTATCAGGAGCCACAAGGGCATGAGCCAGAAATGCTTGGCTCTGCCTGCGACTATTCAATGTGGTGAGCCACAAGAATGTTAGATACTTTTAGGCATCTTCCTGGGAGGTGAATTATTTTGGGACTCTAGTTTGGCCAAGAGTTTTGACAGGCTGCTTTTGCAGACTACAGTTCCCCAAATCAGCATGGCTTAAACCAGGGGTCCTCAAACTTTTGAAGCAGAGGGCCGTTCCACAATCTTCAGACTGTTGAGGGGCTGAATTATCATTTGCAAAAAAAAAATACAAATTCCTATGCATACTGCACATGTCTTATTTGTAGTGTAACAACAACAACGACGAAAGAACAATACAATATTTAAAAATGAAAACAATTTTAACCAACATAAACCTATCAGGATTTCAATGGAAAGTGTGGGCCTGCTTCTGACCAATGAGATAGGCAAGTTACTTAGGATTGTTGTTGTTGTGTGCCTTCAAGTCATTTCAGACTTTGGGCGAGCCTAAGTCTAAAATTAATTATTTATTTACTGCATTTATTTACTACATTTCTATCCCACCCTTCTCACCCCGAAGGGGACTCAGAGCAGCGGTATGTACATACAATATATTATATTATTAGCATAGCAGAATATTAGAACTATATATTACTATATTGAACTATACCACTATAGTATTATATAATATGTAATATATAACATATAATTAATTTTATTATATGGTATTATTATTAGTATTATATTGTATAAAATAATATTATTATCAATACTATATGTATATACAATATATTATATTATTAAAACTGATATAAAAATATTATATTATAAAACTGAGGTCGGGGGCCAGGTAAATGACATTGGAGGGCCGCATTCGGCCCCCGGGCCTTAGTTTGGGGACCCCTGGCTTAAACACACATTCACTCGCAAAGACCCACTAGGAGACTCTGGACAAGTCTAAGGTGCTACACTGTAGAATTTTTGTTGTTTGACACTACTTTACTGCTATGGCTCAATGTTATGAAATCCTGAAATTTGTAGTTGGTAAGGAATAAGCCTCCGATAGCACAGCGGGTTAAACCACTGAGCTGCTGAACTTGCTGACCAAAAGGTTGGCAGTTCAAATCCAGGAAGCAGGGTAAGCTCCCGCTGTTAGCCCCAGCTTCTGCCAACCTAGGAGTTCAAAAACATGCAAATGTGAGTAGATTAATAGGCATTGCTCCAGCGGGAAGGTAACAATGCTCCATGCAGTCATGCCGGCCACATGACCTTGGAGGTGTCTATGGACAATGCTGACTCCTCGGCTTAGAGATGGAGATGAGCATCAACCCCCAGAGTCGGACTTTACCTAAGTTAGGGGAAAACCTTTACCTAAGGAACAAGCACTCTTTGACAAAGATGGTTACAGGCCTTGTAAAACTACAACTCCTATGATTCCATGGCATTGAGTTATAGCAGTTAAAGTAGTGTCAATCTGTATTTATTCTACTGTGTAGATGCACTGTAAGTCTCAAAGGCAACCCCCTCTTAAGAAGTTTGGCCAAGAAAATCCCATCTAGGCCTACCTTGCCATAAGTAAAAAATCATTTGAAGGGACACCACCTCCAACCAGCATGGTTCCTGGCCTCATCGGCTGGGAAATTCCAGGAACTGTAATTCACAAAAAGTAAGACATCCTAATTCTGGCATGGCCCCAGGCATCCTGAAGAGGCTGGGCCGTAAAACCTACCATTAAAATAATTTCTCAGCTGTTGTACAGGGCTGGCTCCAGAAAGCATCAATTTGCAAGGACTCAAAAAGAGTCCTAATAGCATTACTGTCTCCCTTTTGCAAGGTATATCTGAGAAGATGACATGCAGTGAAAGAGAACCTGCAATTTGTGTACAATAAATACCCCTATGCTCAAGGGAGCCCTGAACCTAAGAGCCAGGACTATTGCTTATTCCTAGTACAAGAGATTGTTGAGGTAGTTTTTGACTTAGCCTTTCAATCTCAGGTCCTCTTTAATTCCTGGCTTCCAGACAAAGTCTTTCGTTCTGCCACTTGTGACTTCAAGTATGGTAAAATGAACAATTTGCCTAAATGTAGAAACACAATCTCTTTAGTCTTCATATAAAATAATAATAATTATTATTATTTGGATTGAAGTCAAAAATCAGAAACTCCCCAAAGCACAGCAGACAAAAAACCAGTACAAGAAAACCGCACTACAAACTAGAGCTGACAGCTGGCACAATAAAACATTGCACGGAAAGTTCCTTGACAAAATTGAAGGAAAAGCTGATAAGGAGAAGACTTGGCTATGGCTCATGAATGGGACCCTGAAGAAGGAGACAGAAGGCTTGATCCTTGCAGCCCAGGAGCAAGCCATCAGAACAAATGCAATTAAGGCCAAGATCGAAAAATCAGCTGATGACCCAAAATGCAGACTGTGCAAGGAAACCGACGAAACCATTGATCATATCCTCAGCTGCTGTAAGAAAAATCGCACAGACAGACTACAAACAGAAGCACAACTATGTGGACCAAATGATTCATTGTGTGATGTCTCATGGGGCTTGTAGTCCCGTTCCTAGTGCTATTGTGGCAGACGAGGAGGAAAACATGGGATTTCCACCGGTTCAGCTTGAATCGGAGCCTCTCCACCTGGAGGATGTTTGTCCTCAGGAAGTTAACCAAACAAGCCTTGGGCAGAATTCTCCCCCGTTTTCCCGAAAGGACAATTATAATAGAGATAGAGGAGTCAGGGAGGCAAATCGCCGGAGTCTCAGAATCGCTGCCAAACAATTAGCTGATTAGGTCTGCTTCCCTTGGGAAATTCTAAGGAGTCATGCATCTGGACAGAGTTGGGTTTTGCTTCTTGTTCTCCAGGGAAAGTGTTCTGTTGGCGGGAAAACAAGATCCTATATAGAGGTTTTGCCGCAAGGGGAACCTTGCGGAGTCAATTGTTCAGCTTGAGGAGAGAGATCGTGTGTGGACTTCGTACCCCAGTTCCTTGTTTCCCGGATCAAGTTTCCAACCTAGCCTTGTTTCACGGATCAAGTTTTCAGCCTTGCCTTGTTTCACGGACTTCTCTGGACTCAGTTCATGTTTCATGTTTGCCTCGTTTCAAGTTTTGATCTAGTCAAGAATCAAGTCTATTTTCCAGCCTTGTTGTCAAGCTACTTTGGACTTTAAAGACCCTGTCATTTCCCCACACTTTGCTTGGCAAAGTGTGTGTTTCGGTCAAGTGGATTTAAACTTTGAACTCTAATATCTTATATTGGACAATACATTTCTGGACTATATTTGACCTCAACTGAAAGGTCTGCTTCTGAACTATATTCTTCACTTGTTTTTATTGACTTTATATATTTCTTTAATAAAGATATTAGATAGATTCTGGCCTCTGTGTAAGGTTATTGGTGCTCTGCAGCCTGGGTCCTGACACATTGGAACTTATGCCTCAAGTACCACCTCCCAGCAGTAAAGAACTGGTGGGATCAAAAACCTACAAAAGTATTGGAAAATGAGCACGCAAAGATACTGTGGGACTTCTGAATCCAGACTGACAAAGTTCTGGAACACAACACACCAGACATCACAGTTGTGGAAAAGAAAAAGGTTTGGATCATTGATGTTGCCATCCCAGGTGACAGTCGCATTGACGAAAAACAACAGGAAAAACTCAGCCGCTACCAGGACCTCAAGATTGAACTTCAAAGACTCTGGCAGAAACCAGTACAGGTGGTCCCGGTGGTGATGGGCACACTGGGTGCCGTGCCAAAAGATCTCAGACCGCATTTGGAAACAATAGACATTGACAAAATTACGATCTGCCAACTGCAAAAGGCCACCCTATTGCGATCTGCGCGCATCATTTGAAAATACATCATACAGTCCTACACACTTGGGAAGTGTTCGACTTGTGATTTTGTGACACGAAATCCAGCATATCTATTTTGTTTGCTGTATCTTACTAATAATAATAATAATAATAATAATAATAATAATAATAATAATAATAATAATAAATCTATTTATAACCCGCCTCCATCTCCCCAAGGGGACTCAGAGCGGTTCACATGAGGACTGAGCCCAAGAATCAACAAATAAAAGCAAAACACAATAACAGCATACGGTATATAGTTAAAACAATAAAACATTTATAAAATACATAACATTGATGTAGATAAGCTAGGAATGTGTATAAGAGGAGCCATGCCCGGTGAGGGTATGCCAAGCCAAATGGGCCAGGACAGAGAAAGAACTCATCAGGTTGAAGACCATCTACAGCAGTTTACTTCAATTCAGCCAAAAGGGATGAAAGTACAAGCGGATGATTCAAAATGTACAAGCATAAACATACAGAGGAAGCACACCATCTTATACGGTTGGACAACTACTCAAAACTCCCACTTACCCCCTCCCCCGGATTGGTTGAAAGAAGGGGCCAGTTACACAGAAAGTCTTTGATAGCACTTTAATTGCCATGGACCAGTGCTATAGAATCATGGCAGTTCTGGTTTTATAATATTTTTAGTGTTTTCTGCTAAAGAGTGCTGATGTCCCATCAAACTGCAAATCCCATTTCCACTTACTGAATGCACTTCGGTGTAAAGCAGACATCCTCAAACTCCATCCCTCCAGTTGTTTGAGCCCTCAATTCCCAGAAGCTTTAGCCAGCTTGTTCAATGGTCAGGAATATTGGGAGCAAATATTGGGAGGCCCAAATAGCTGGAAGGATGGGATATGAGGATAAGCCGACCTGAGAGCCCACCAGGACCCTCACCCGAGTATAAGCTGAGGAGGGTTTTTTCAGTCCTAAAAAAGGGCTGAAAAACTAGGCTTATCCTCGAGTATATACAGTAGTTACTTTCATTATTTTTTTCCTGTACATAAAGCACTTGATCCACAGTGTAGCAGTAAAGCTTTAAGTATAGGCTCACATCATGACTGTCTTTTCCCAGCATCGGGAGGAAACCCTTTATCTCAAGGTTGACAAACCTGTTCCAGCAGTTTTCATCTTCATCCTGAGCAGCAGTGGCAGTTCTTATTGCTGCTCCTTTGTGAAACTCACAGCTTGATCAGTAAAGTCTGAAGAGGTTCAGCAGAATCTCACGAATGCTTACTTGGAAGTAGATCACACCATATTCCATATTTACTTCTGCCAAGTAAGTAATGCGGGCTTAGACTGTGGATCATCACAATCTAGCCACCACCTCTTCATGCAGGCTAAAAATCGGTGGTGGTGGTGTGTGTGGACTTTTTCCATGTAGCTCGCCAGCTCCCATCACACACTGGAAAAGTATTTCTGAGTTAAATCTGTGGTGAAAGTGCAAAAAAAAAAGTCCCTGCCACCGCCAAAAAACAGCCAGTGGCGCAAAATGGGGGGCTTCTTGTCTTTCCATAGGGAAAAATGAGTTGAGCCAGTTAGGAGTCACAAGATGCTTCCTCTGCCACAACAAAGAGGAAAGTGTATTTTAGGTAGCTCCGATGGGGCTACCCGCATTTTGTTGCCCTTTCCTCCATCTGATGAGGGAAAGGGCAACGTGGCAACATGCCACCCTTTCACCCATATGATGGGGACAGGGATAGGGTGCCTTGACCCATCCCCACCATGTGATGTGGTGGCTCTGTGAAGTAATCACTAGGGTTAAAAAGAATGAAAGGTAAAGGTTTCCCCTGATATTAAGTCCAGTCATGTCTGACTCTGGGGGTTGGTGCTCATCTCCATTTCTAAGCCGAAGAGCCAGCGTTGTCCGTAGACACCTCCAAGATCATGTGGCCGGCATGACTGCATGGAGCACCGTTACCTTCCCGCCGGAGGAGTACCTATTGATCTACTCACATTTACATGTTTTCAAACTGCTAGGTTGGCAGGAGCTGGAGCTAACAGAGGGCGCTCAAGCTGCTCCCGGGATTTGAACCTGGGACCTTTCAATCTGCAAGTTCAGCTCAGTGCTTTAACACACTTTGCCACCGGGGTTCCTTAAGAATGAAAAAGAATTAGAATTAAATTATTACCATCACCTATTAGAAACAAGTTAAACAGTTGTGAGGCAATACAAAATCAGGAGATACTCTGGATTTTCATTAGATTGCATCATGGTCAAAAAACACTCCCTGCTCCTATTCATTTGATGGAAAAGAGACATTTGCAGTGAGTGTCTCTTTTTTGAGATAACTGCAGCAGCCATCCCAAAAGCATGACTAAAATATGTGCTCTAATAACCTGATAACATGATAATCTTGAATAAGGTGTGCTCGTGTATTTTGGTGCCACTGAACATGAGCTTTGGTATACCTTTGAAGCCCACTTACAGGACAGGAAATCAATGGGTTGTTGGAAGTCCTTATTTAAAGTAATGTTTATTCAAGACAAGAAAGAAAACAAACAGGCTTGTTTTTTAAATATGCAAGACTAAAATCTACCAAGCGACATACTACCGTATATACTCGAAGATAAGCCGAGGTTTTCAGCTCTTTTTTTTGGAGCTGAAAAAGCATCCCTTGGCTTAAAGTGGGGTCAAGGTCAAGGCCAGGCAATAGAACCTGGAGGCCATTGCCTGCAATCTATATATATAAAAGAGTGATGGCATCACGGCGATGGACAAAACAACAAATCTACAGCCCCCCCAAACTCGAAAATTGGCAATGCAATCCATCATCCCCGCCTCCAGTAAGATACAACAAATTTACACATAAAACACTATCACAACACCAAAAAATGCCAAAACTAAGTACGCATGCGCAAAAACACCATGCTTCAAACCTTTATGGCGCTCGCGCGGCTCCAGTAAGATACAACACATTTATATGACAAACACAATCACAGGGCCACAAACGGCCAAAAACTGCAACAGGCGATGTGCGCCTGCGCGCACCCCCCCATCCCTTCCCGCGCGCGGACACACACACCTCGCCTCAGAGCTGAAGGAAGGAAGGCTGGGAGGCCGATTCCTTGCTGGGCGCGGGATGGAGGAGGCCGCGCTGGGAGGCGTGCGGGCCTCACGTCGCTCTCTGCCCTCTCCCCCTCAATGTCCTCCCCCCTCAGGGCCCATGGAGGGCCCCGGTTGCTGTTCAGGCCCCCTCCTCCCGCCCCTCTCCCCTCCCCCCAATGCGAGGAAGGCCCCGCGGAGCCCCCCCCCTCGCCTCACCCTCTCTCCTCCTCCTCCCTTCTCGGTTCTTCTCGGAGGTCTTCAAGCTCTTCAAGGTGAGGGGGGAAGAGGAGGGCACGGCCCTCGAGCAGGCCTGGACCTCCCCTCGAGTTGTTTGGGGCGCCAACCCCCCCCCCCGCCCTTCCCGGCCTCAGGACCCTTCCTTTTCCCCCTCACCCGGTTAAACGGCTGACGGGGGGAAAAGTCAAGAGCCTCAGGCCAGGAAGGGTGGAAGTTGGCGCCCAAAACAAGTCAAGGGAAGGCCCAAGTTGGCCCAGGCTGAGCTTCCCCCTTTTCTGTTGTTGTTATTGTTGTTGTTGTTCTCACCCACAAATTACAACCCCTCCAATGCCTCAGAAGCCCCCTTTTCCCCCTCTCAAACCCTATCGCCCTCACCTTTCCCTTCCCTGTAATAATTATTAATATAATAACTGATCATCAGTTAATAATGTAATAATCACCAATAATAATACTAATTTATTATTAGTATAATACTGATAATCATTCGAGAACATAATAATTCATAATAATAGTCAGTTCTTATTATTATAACACTGACAATCATTCAACAATGTATTAACAAATCGTAATAATAGAAAATTATTATTATTATTATAGTAATAATCATTCACAAATTAATAATTATTATTATAACATTGATAATCATTCAACAATATAATAACAACTAATAATAAGTAGTTATTATTTTTATCACAATGATAATCATTCAAGACTATAATAATTATTATTGTTATAACAGAAGGCGCCTCATATAATCCACTTCTAAACAAATAATATCACATTATAAATATACACTAGAATCTCACTTATCCAACATAAACAAGCCGGCAGAACGTTGCATAAATAAATATGTTGGATAATAAGAAGGGATTCAGGAAAACCAATTACACATTGAATTAGGTCATCATTATACAAATTAAACACCAAAACATCATGTTATACAACAAATTTGACACAAAAAGTAGTTCCATGCGCAGTAATGCTATTGTAGTAATTACTGTATTTGCAAATTTACCACCAAAATATCACAATACATTAAAAACACTCACTCCAAAAACATTGACTATTAAAAGGCAGACTCCATTGCATAATCCAGAACATTGCATAAACGAATGTTGGGTGAGATTCTACTGTAATATGAAATAATTACTGTGGTACAATAATACACAGCAATATCATCTCAGGACAGTAAATAAAGATCAACACTCTAAAAACACAGCTATTCCATCCAGGAAACAATCAGGGCCATCTAACACCTCCCACCAAAGGATTCCCCCCTTCACACAGGAAACCACCCACACTTTGAACCTACAAGGCCATTCCGTACTCATCACTCTCTCATCTCAGCACAGTAAATAAACAACAACAGTCTGAAAACACACAAATTCCATCCAGGAAACAATCAGGACCACCTAGCACCTCCCAACAAAGCATTCCCCCCCTCTAACACACGGAACCACCCAAGCTTTGAAACTACAAGGCCATTCCGTACTCTGGGGCCAATTTGCAATATATTAATATATATAATAATACAATACATATAAAATACAATACATTGTATATACATATAATACTGCTAATAATATTATAATACACTACAATATAATACTAATAACAAAACAAAACAATATATATATATATATATATATATATATATATATATATATATTACTACTAATATTGTGAAATAGTCGTATATGTTATAGCGTAATATCCTATCATATGTCTTTAATGTAATAAATGAATAAATAATACTGTATAATTTTTGTTGACGGTCACAACAAAAATAAAACCCAATGTAGATTGACCAACATCACTAAAAAAAAGCCACAGCAACGCGTGGCCGGGCACAGCTAGTCTATATATATAAAAGGATAAAGTTGCGGGCGCAGTGACTATAACAACAAAACTAAACATCCCAGAAATACAAAACTTGGCAACACAATGCAAAAGCCTTGCCTCCAGGTTACAACAACACAACCACACCACAAAACCACAATCCAGACCCACAACACTCACAACAACACATCATGCGATAACAACACAACTAAACGCCCCAGAAATACAAAACTTGGCAACACAATGCAAAAGCCTTGCCTCCCAGTTGTAACAATACAACCACACCACAAAACCACACAGGACCCACAAAACTCACAACAACGCATCGTGACTATAACAACACAACTAACGCCCCAGAAATACGAAACTTGGCAACACAACGCAAAAGCCTTCCCTCCAGGTTGTAACAACACAACCACACCACAAAACCACAATCCGGACCCATAAAACTCACAACAATGCATCGTGACTATAACAACACAACTAAACGTCCCAGAATTACGAAACTTGGCACACAACTAAACGCCCCAGAAATATAA
The DNA here is from genome assembly GCF_035594765.1 of Anolis carolinensis. Lineage (NCBI taxonomy): Eukaryota > Metazoa > Chordata > Lepidosauria > Squamata > Anolidae > Anolis > Anolis carolinensis. The sequence continues at coordinate 70,679,480 of NC_085846.1, forward strand.
AACTTGACAACACAACGCAAAAACCTTGCCTCCCGGTTGTAACAACACAACCACACCACAAAACCACAATCCGGACCCACAAAACTCACAACAACGCATCGTGACTATTAGGCTTGCTCAAATAATTCGTTTTCCCCGTTAACCATTATTAATTCGTTATTTTCGTTTGTTTTGAAGCAATATACGGCATTGGTTGTCCACACGTCTGGATATCGCAGTTTCGAATCGCGAGAGGCCGTTTTTCGTTATGTCGTCGTTTTTTTCGTTAGGAAAAAAAAGCTTTTGCAAATCACCCAAACTCCCACCATTCAGGCCCTTTCCTTTTGCTCCTCAGCAAAAGGGGCGTCACGGGCTCAGTCAATGGGAGGGGGCGAGGGGGAAGGAGGCCGAGGAGGAGGAGGAAGACGGAGGGGGAAAATGGCCGCCGCCGCCTCGCCTCAGCTCAGGCCTGGTGTCTCTCTGTGAGGCGGGAAGGCGGCGGATGGAGCCGGGAATGGAAAGACCGAGAGAGACAGAGAGGGGCCCGGCGGTGAGGTTTTGACGTCTGTGCGAAGCTAGGCAAGTGGGGTTTATATATCTGTGGAAGGTCCAGGGTGGGAGAAAGAACTCTTGTCTGTGGGAGGCAAGTGTGAATGTTGCAATTGGTCACCTTGATTAGCATTGAATAGCCTTGCAGCTTCAAAGCCTGGCTGCTTCCTACCTGGGGGAATCCTTTGTTGGGAGGTATTAGCTGGCCCTGATTGTTTCCTGTCTGGAATTCCCAATTTCTGGGTGTTGTTCTTTTACTGTCCTGATTTTAGCTTTTCTGTAGCTAAAAATGCATATAAAATTGATTCTATAGGGAGGATAAATGATTGGATTTCAACTCCTACAGCTTGGCTTTCTCTGCCAATAATGGTACCCATCTTGGATATTGTAAGGGATTTATTATTATTATTATTATTATTATTATTATTATTATTATTATTATTGTTATTAGACCTTGCTCCCAGGAAGGTGCCTTCGCTGTGGCTCCCAACTTATCTATCTATCTACCTTTCCACATATTCTCCACATTGTGTGGATGTGTATGTATATTATATATATATACATGAGCCCCGATGGCGAAGTGTGTTAAAGCACTGAGCTGCTGAACTTGCAGACCGAAAGGTCCCAGGTTCAAATCCCGGGAGCAGAGTGAGTGCCCGCTGTTAGCTCCAGCTTCTGCCAACCTAGCAGCTTGAAAACATGCCAATGTGAGTAGATCAATAGGTACCGCTGTGGCGGGAAGGTAATGGCACTCCATGTAGTCATGCCGGCCACATGACCTTGGAGGTGTCTATGGACAACACTGGCTCTTGGGCTTAGAAATGGAGATGAGCACCAACCCCCAGAGTCAGACATGACTGAACTTAACGTCAAGGGATACCTTTACCTTTACCTATACACACACACACACAAACACACACACACATATGCAGGGACTATATATATATACACAGTATATATCACACACACACCAATTTAACAAAGTTTCAGCCACAAAAACAAAGTTTCTGAAGTAGAACAATGACTTTCACAGTAAAGACAACCCAATTTAACAGGAAATAAGACTTTCAAACCAGGAACAGATTTCTGCAATTATTAAAAAATGGTTTATTATAAAAGCTATGAAAATTCGCCAAAAATCAGAGGATAAGGGAAACGTTCCAAATTTTGGTGAGCTATCAGTGTTAAATGTGTTCTACCACTGTACCAAGTTTGAAGAAGATCACTCAAAAAATGAGGGTGGGAGAGTCCTGTAAAGTCCTCTCCCTCTGTGCTGTTTTTGGGAATTGCGCATGCGCGTCCGCCATTAACGAATTAATTTAGAAAATAACGAATTTTCGTTAATTTCGAAATTTTTGGGGGGCAAAATTCGGAAATACCTTCAAAAACGAAACGCTGCCCCCCTCTACTTTTGCAACGAGTTTAGAATCAAATTTTTCGTGGATCGATCAAGCCTAGTGACTATAACACAACAAAACGCCCCAGAAATACAAAATTTGACAACACAATGCAAAAGCCTTGCCTCCCAGTTGTCAGAACACAACCACAACACAAAACCACAATCCGGACCCACAAAACTCACAACAACGCATCATGACTATAACAACACAACTAAACACCCCAGAAATACAAAACTTGGCAAAACAATGCAAAAGCCTTGCCTCCCGGTTGTAACAACACAACCACACCACAAAACCACACCGGACCCACAAAACTCACAACAACGCATCATGACTATAACAACACAACTAAACGCCCCAGAAATACGAAACTTGGCAACACAACACAAAAGCATTCCCTCCCGATTGTAACAACACAACCACACCACAAAACCACAATCCGGACCCACAAAACTCACAACAATGCATCGTGACTATAACAACACAACTAAACGCCCCAGAAATACAAAACTTGGCACACAACTAAACGACCCAGAAATACAAAACTTCGCAACACAACACAAAAGCCTTGCCTCTCAGTTGTAACAACACAACCACACCACAAAACCACAATCCAGACCCACAAAACTCACAACTACGCATTGTGACTATAACAAATACAACATTTGACAACACAACTCATCCACCTCCCCAATCCCTACATTCACACTTGGCCTCCAAAAAAACAATTACAATAATAACAATGACAACAACAACAACAATAAGAATCAACACCATCACAGGCAAGAAACAGCCAGGCACTGAGGCTGAGAGGCCAGTCAGTGCTAAACTGGGCCTCCAAAAAACAATACAGTAGCATCTAACATCCAACCTTCATAATCACTACAACAACAACAATAATAAACACCTACACAGGCAAAACAAAAAAAAAGACTATTGTACCACAATAAAAATATAAACCGCACTCAGCAGAATCAGACATTACAATTAACAACAAACCAAAGACAACAGGGATCTCAAGCAATTATCAATCAACACAAAAATTGAAGAAGGTAACAGACTTCAAATACTACTACTAATGTGAGTATAAAGAAGGGTGGAGGTCACAGCATCAATACAACCTAATGTAGACTGACCAACACCACCAGACTAAGCCACAGCAACGCGTGGCCGGGCACAGCTAGTATATTATATATTTCTCTCTTAACCTCCCTTATCAGTGTTTTTTCCGAAGCCTCCCTCGCTCTTAACCAAGGGAATGTTTTGAAAAGGGAAAGACACCCTTGCAAGTCAGGAAGAAGAAAAATATATATCCATTAATCTTATAAAAGCATTTCCCCTGAAATATTTGTTAATCTCTCCTACAGATATATAGGCATTAACCCCCTGCATGCTTTTGCAATCCCTGTACTTATATATCTATATCTATCTATCTATATACATTAATTTTATATATGAATTTTCTCCTCATATGTTTGCAGGTCCTTGCAAATCCTATATACATATAGATCCATGTACCTGTATATCTGTATCCATATATATATTATTTAAACTATTGATGCCTCGATTAATGTAATTTTATTGGTACAGTAGAGTCTCACTTATCCAACGTTCTGGATTATCCAACGCATTTTTGTAGTCAATGTTTTCAAAACATTGTGATATTTTGGTGCTAAATTCATAAATACAGTATTTACTACATAGCATTACTGCGTATTGAACTACTTTTTCTGTCAAATTTGTTGTATAACATGATGTTTTGGTGCTTAATTTGTAAAATCATAACCTAATTTGATGTTTAATAGGCTTTTCCTTAATCCCTCCTTATTATCCAACATATTCTGCCGGCCCATTTAGGTTGGATAAGTGAGACTCTACTGTATCTATTTTTATTTTGAAATTTACCAGTAGCTGCTTCATTTTCCACTCTTGGCTTAGACTCGGGTCAATAAATTATCACAGTTTTTTGTGGTAAAATTAGGTGCCTTGGCTTATATTCGGGTCGGCTTATACTTAAGTATATACAGTGATTGCTAAAAATAGCAAAACAGAAAGACAAAAACAAAACATGGACACACACACATACACACAACAACAAAAGCAAATGGAAAACAAATCTATAAATTCCCCACTCTCTATCAGATGGTTATTATCCCTTGTTTGTCTATACCATTTATATATTATATAATCCCACTTCGACCTCTGAGATCACTCTACTAATTCATGAATCTTACAGTTGAGAAATGTCCCCATCGTTGTTGTGAAAAGGTAATGAACAAGGTCCAATCTTAAAGTTAGTCAAAGATCTCCTTGTTGGGTGTTCTTAAAGTGCAAGGCACACAATGATAAAGAGACCATGATAATCAGGTCATATACAGGGAGCGAAGAAAAGAAATATATGAAAAGATGGAAAGAAAATATTGGAAGGACCATTAGGACGGAGGAATGGGAAGAAATATGGAAAAAGAAATTAAGGTACACCTACGCAATAGATCTAAAAGAGAATTGGGTAAAAACAGCATATAGCTGGTATATGACTCCTAAGAAGCTTGGAAAATGTTATAAAAATGTTGCATGGATGACAAAAATATTAGAGATCAGAAACATGGATAGACTTACTTTCCTCATGTCAAAGAACAAGGGACTGAAAATGACAGAAACAGATTGGAAACAAGTAACTGAATACCTTATACAAAAGAACAAAAAGATTTTGATCTGAGTGAGAATAAGAGGACAACATGAAAAGGAACACCTGAAGACGGAAGGAAAGGAGATGAAAAAGAAAGAAAGAATAACAAAAAAGAAAGAAAAGGATAAGACCTCAAGAAGATACGAGGAAGCCAAAAAATATCTTTTTTTATTTTCCCTTTAAAAAAAATCTAACACTAAAACTTTAATAACCATCTTATTTATTCATATAGCTCTTTATCTAGTGCTATTTCTTTACCCTACATTATAACACTACTACTATTAATACCACTCAATATTTATATAGTACTAGCTGTGCCCTGCCACGCGTTGCTGTGGCCAATTGGAATTGCAGTGAATAGCCTCGCTGCTTGAAAGCCTGGCCGTTTTCTACATAGGGTATGTTTGCTAGGCCAGGTTGAATGAGATGGAGTAGCCTCGTGGTTTCCAAAGTCTGGCTTTGAAGCTGCAAGGCTGTTCAGTGTTAATCAAGGTGGGCCACAAAGGGGTTGATATATGTGTGGAATAACGTGCAGTGTGGTAGAAAGAACTGTTGTCTGGTTGAGGCAGGTGTTGCCATGGATCTCCTTGATTAGCATTGAATAGGCCTGCAGCTTCAAGGTCTGCCTGGTTAGTAGTTGGAAGAATCCTTTACTGGGACGTGTTAGCTGGGTGTGATTATTTAAGTTGTTTAGCATTGAATGGTCTTGTAGCTTCCAAGCCTGGCTGCTTCCTGCGTGAGGGAATCCTTTGTTGGGAGGTGTTAGCTGGGCCTGGTTGTTTCCTGTGTGGAATTCCTCTGTGTTCTGAGTGTTGTTGTTTATTTAGTGTCGTGATTTTAGAGATTATATTGTTGTGTATTGTTATTAGAGCACGGTAATTATTACACATTATATTGATAATGTTATATGATTTGCCTGGAACAGGATTATATGTGGGCCCTTCTACACAGTGGTTTAAAATTCACACTGAAGTGGTGTTTTTTTGGGGGGTTTTTTTGTTTGTTTGTTTTTTTGCTGTGGCCTAGGAGGCAGCCTGGCTTTGGAGCTACAAGGCTGTTTAGTGTCAATCAAGGTGGGTCACAAAGGGGTGCATTCCGGTTTTGGGGGGGGGGGTTGGCCCCATGGAGGTTAGGGATGTGTAGTTTGTTTGTAAGAATGTAGAGACATGGATGAGGGGTTGTGTTGTCAATTTTCTAGGTTGGGGGACCTTTAGTTTTGTTGTTTTGCCCGGTGGAGCGATGCCATTCTCCTTTTATATATATAGATTCTTTGGTACTTAGGGTTTCCTTTCTTTCTTTTCTTTTTCTTTTATCTATCTCTCTAACTTTAGCTGTATTTTATTACTGTAACAAAAAATCTCAAGAAAGAGTATATACAAAAAAAGATAAAGAGACCGTGATAATCAGGTCATATATTTAAGTTTGCTCAACACTGCTGCTGTTTTTTCTTGTCATTCTTATCATTATTACAAGAGCAAATATAAATAAATGAGAAACTACGGTATCTAGTGGCCAGAGGTATTATTTTGGAGTAGGTGTCATCCCATGACACTCTCTTCAAATTACACCTCTATTTTCCTGCTGTTGACAGCCAGAAAAGACATAGCAAGGGCTTTACAAGGGTATCCAGTATACTCTGGGCTGCCCATGTGCCCAGTGTAAAAATATGTATAAGGCTGTTTCTTGAATGCAAGGCTGCCATCTGATTATGCTTTCTCAGAAATCATGTTTGCTAGTTACTGCAGTCATTGAATGCTTTGCTGCCTTTTGGAGATCCATTATTTGTTTATGCTTTGTTATGACAACAGCACTACCAAAACACCATCTGATCTATGTGATCCTATATTCTGTCTGAGAAGCCTAGGCAGTGGATTTAAAATGCTTGGCCAAGGATCTGCTTTCTGTGATTGAGAAGCAACTGCTCTCTATCTATCTACGCCCATTGCTTGGAAATGTAGCTTTTTAAAAAGTACATCTTCCTTGTTGAGCAGTCTTCCAGGAGCAATGTTTTTTTTTAAAAAAAGTAACTTCCCCAAACTGTGGATGGTCCATGCATGTACATGCACACAGTATAGCAGGTGTAGTCAACCCAATGTTTCAGATTATAGCTGAAATCTCTGCCTATTTATCATGCAGTTTGGAGCTAATGGGAGCTGCAGTTCAAACATTTCAGAAAGGTGCCAGTTTACAAAAAAAAACACCCTTTCTGTAATTTTATTTAGGAAGCATTTAGATACAAGCTTCATGTTACAATATACCGTATATACTCGAGTATAAGCTGACCTGAATATAAGCCGAGGCACCTAATTTTACCACAAAAAACCTGGGAAAACATTGACTCCAGTATAAGCCGAGAGTGGTAAATTTCAGAAATAAAAACAGATAGCACTAAAGTTACATTAATTGTGGCATCAGTAGGTTAAATGTGTTGTCGAAGGCTTTCATGGCCGGGATCACAGGGTTGTTGTATGTTTTCCGGGCTGTATGGCCATGTTCTCTCCTGACGTTTTGCCCACGTTTCGTTTGCCGGCCATAGATGTGGGCGAAACGTCAGGAGAGAATACTTCTAGAACATGGCCCTACAGCCCGGAAAACATACAACAACCCAGTAGGTTAAATGTTTTTGAATACAGTAGAGTCTCACTTACCCAACGTTCTGGATTATCCAACACATTTTTGTAGTCAATGTTTTCAAAACATCATGATATTTTGGTGCTAAATTTATAAATACAGTAATTACTACATAGCATTACTGCATATTGAACTACTTTTCTGTCAAATTTGTTGTATAACATGATGTTTTGGTGCTTAATTTGTAAAATCATAACCTAATTTTATGTTTAATAGGCTTTTCCTTCATCTCTCCTTATTATCCAACATATTCACTTATCCAACATTCTGCTGGCCTGTTTATGTTGGATAAGTGAGACTCTACTGTATTTACATAAAGCTCTAATTTAAGATAAGATTAAATCAACTCTGATTAAATCATTATTTTCATCTTCTTCAATGTAAATGTGCTCATGTATCCTTTTAATAATAATAGAGTAAAATAATACATGTAATAATAATAATAATAAATACAGGAAATTAATACATGTAGTAATAAATAGAGTAAAATAATAATAATAATAATAATAATAATAATAATAATAATAATAATAATAATATCAGAGTGCAATAATAAATGTATTAATAATAATAATAAAAATAGAGTAAAATAAATATAATAGTAGCAACAATAACAGAGAAAAATAATAAATGTAATAATACCGATAATAATAGAGAAAAATAATAAATGTACCATATATTCTCAAGTATAAGCTGACCCAAATATAAGCCAACCAGGACCCTCACCCGAGTATAAGCCGAAGGGGGCTTTTTCAGTCTTAAAAAAAGGGCTGAAAAACTAGGCTTATACTCGAGTATATACAGTAAATATATAATAGGCTTTTTGTTATACCCCTTCAAATCATTTTTGACTTATGGAGAGTCCAAGGTGAAGCTATCACAAGGTTTTCTTGCCATTACCTTCATCCAAAGCTGAGAGAATGTGACTTGCCTAAGGTCACCCACCAGGCTTCCATGGATGAATGGGGATTCGAAGCCTGATCCCCCAGTATCCTAACCCACATAGTGGTTTTCACACTAGGATTAACATAAATTCTGGTTAAAATAATCTGAGCTTTGCAGGTGGACCTCTGCCATGCCCCTTTATGTCATCCAAGAAAATAAACCATGTCTCTATGAAACATTGTTTTTTGTCTAATCCCTCTATCCTAGACACAGAATGAAACGCTTGTCATGATATGGCAAAGGTAAAGGTTTTCCCCTGTCTTATTTTGGGCATCTACAACAGAGCTTGTGCTCATCTCCATTTCTAAGACAAAGAGCCGGCGTTGTCCGTAGACATCTCCAAGGTCATGTAGCCGGCATGACTGCATGGAGTGTCATTCCTTTCCTATTGATCTACTCACATTTGCATGTTTTCGAACTGCTAGGTTGGCAGAAGCTGGGGCTAGCAGTGGGAGCTCACCCTGCTTCCCGGATTCGAACAGCAGACCTTTTGGCCAGTAAATTCAGCAGTTCAGCAGTTTAACCCGCTGTGCCAACGGGGCATTTTATGAGGTCATTCTAAACTCGCTACAAACCGGTTTGAAACTCATGTTAAAGGAGTTTTTTTCTACAGACAGTTTTCAATCATACGATATCTAAAAGTGCCCCTGCAGTTAATATCCAGGCATTCTCCAGTCTCAAGCAAGAGTTATTTGCAACATCAGAATCCATTGTTTGAGCTTTGTGCAATGTGCTTCGTTTGCTTGAGAATTTTTCATATAAAGTTCTAATGCGATTGAACTAAGCACTAATATTGAGATCTGCAAGTATCATACAGCATTTGACAATTTCAAGCCTGACTGCCATAATAATAATAATAATATACAAATAAGAAGTTTGTGCTTCACTGGCTTGTCTTTAGGCAACAATAAAGAAAGCATTAACACTTTTCAATGTTTTCAGTCTCATATTGGTAATCCTTTGTACCACCTTAAATGTTTCTGCCCAGAAGGAAGATATTTTTGGACATCAAGCCAGAAATATAGTAGAGATCCATAAATCCACAGTTTTTCCCAAAAGTAAGACAGGCCTGAGAATACATTTTGTGAGATTTTAAAGATGACTAGTGCCATCTATGGACATTTTTGGTGGCTGCTCCCTTAATTTAGGCTGTTGTTGATTTGAAGGGAAATTTGGACCATACTGCTGCCCATTCAAAGTCTGGAATTAAAATTCCAAAATCAAATTTCAATAGTAACTTGAGGCATGTGACTAAGGCATATTTTACATCAAATAAACTTATATACTCTCTATATACACACACACACATACACACAGTAGAGTCTCACTTATCCAAGCCTCACTTATCCAAGTTTCGGGATTATCCAATGCATTTTTGTAGTCAATGTTTCAATATATCGTGATATTTTGGTGCAAAATTCATAAATACAGTAATTACAACATAACATTATTGCGTATTGAACTGCTTTTTCTGTCAAATTTGTTGTATAACATGATGTTTTGGTGCTTAATTTGTAAAATCATAACCTAATTTGATGTTTAATAGGCTTTTCCTTAATCCCTCCTTATTATCCAACATATTCACTTATCCAACGTTCTGCCGGCCCGTTTATGTTGGATAAGTGAGACTCTACTGTGTGTGTATGTATATATATACACACATACATACTAGCTGTGCCTGGCCATGCGTTGCTGTGGCGAAGTATGGTGGTATGGGAAATAAAGTATTGACGACTTGTTGGTAGTTAAGGTAAAGGGTGAAGGTTTTCCCCTGACATTAAGTCCAGTCATATCTGACTCTGGGGGTTGGTGCTCATCTCCATTTCTAAGCCAAGAAGAGGCCTGATTGAAGAGGCCCTGGGCTGAGTGGGTTGCTAGGAGACCAAGTGGGCAGAGCTTAGCCTTCTAACTGGCAGCAATTGGATGAAAACAATTATTCCTCTACCTCTAATTAGGACTTTATTTTTCTTTTCTTTTTGTTGTATCAACCTAGAGGCGTGGATGAGGGGTTGTGCTGTCAATTTTCTAGGTTGTGGGGTGTTTAATTTTGTTGTTTTGTTGGTCGCCGGGATTCCATCACTCTTTTATAGATATAGATATAGAATTCCTGACTCTTTGTCTCAGAAATCAGGAGCATACACAGTTTCTCAAAGGAAATTGTGTTGTCTTGGTGAGCTTTCAGTAGATAGCACACTTTCGGTAAAAAAAAAAAAGTTTTTAATTTCTGCAGCCAGGCAATTACCAGGAAGAGTTGTCATTAAACAGAAGGCTAGCCAAGTGTTTGGTGGTTACGAAGAACCTTTGATGGATTAAGTCCTGCATACAGAAAGTGCCCAGAGCTGCCAGATTGTCTTCCTTGCCAGAAGACCAAAAAGAAGCTTCACAAGCATATGTGGAGGTTGGGTGGATTCATATGATTTCTCTCTCTCTCTAATGCAAGAAAGCACAAGTATAGTCCTACATGTAGAGCATTGTAAATGGCAAGGTATGTGTGTGAGAGAGCATACATGCAAACACACCAATCTCTCCAAAATGCAAAGAAGATCCTTCTCTGGACGTCAGTCAGCTAGGATTTGCCCTGTTTGTTTTGACCCAGTGTTTTGTCCAATTAGAAAGAATTCAAATCAAGAAAATATTTCAGAAGGCTAAGGGATTAATCTCCTTCTCTCAAGGAACCGTTATATTCCTCATTTTTAGTTAACATAAAAATATGGAGATTTATGGTCTTGCAAGAGGAGAAAGATCCTTAATGTCATAATCCTGACTGTAGTTAATATCCATGCCAGGGAGCAGTGCTTTATTAAATCTTGCTGTGTGCTTCACCTCATTGATATCTCCTGGCAGGTTGTGCAAAGCAGCAACTCTAATCAGTTTAAAGCTGACTCCTGCCTTTCGGTTTCATTGACTGTCTTCATGTTCTCATAATGACACACACAGCCTTCTGAATAGTAAAGGTAGATTCAGACTGTGGAGTTGAATCAAACATCCTTTCAGCTCCAGCTATGTTTGTGAGCCTGAGTTTTTGCGGCCTTGGGGGCGGGAGGGGTGTAAGAATATACTACCAAACACTGACAGAGGAATTTTCCCTTGCTATTATGAAAAAGTGATTTTCAGACTTGTCTCCTATAGTTACAAAAGCAGCCAAAGCATGCCTAGAAAAATAAGCCAATATGTTGGCTCTCCTCAACACAATGGCTCAAATCCAGACTAATCAGGCTTAGAATAAATCCATTATCCATTCATGACCACCTTAAATTCACATTGGTTGCAGATGGTCAGCTCTTAGTATGACTGAGCCCGGATCCAACTCAATATGTTTCTCTTCTGTGAAGCAAACACTAGCAAAATCGATCCATTCTCTCGCTGTCAATATCCCAGATAAATGCTCAGAGATATCTCTCCTTCAAATGATGAAATGTGGAACTGGTTGCAGACATTTAAGACACAACTGGGTTGAGTTGAGTAATAGCTTCCTTGCCAGTGGAACAGTAAATCTGCTCCAGGTTTTCATCTGAATATTAAAGGTGCTATCAATCAAGCCAAAACTATTTGGGGGATAAGGTTCAGCACCTTAAGCAGTTCCTTTGAAGTTGAGTCTAAAACAATAGTTCTCAAACTTTCTAATGTCACAACCCCTTAATACACTTCCTCATGTTGTGGCGACCCCCAACCATAAAATTATTTTCATTGCTACTTCATAACTGTAATCTTGCTACTGTTATGAATCGTAATGTAAATATCTGATATGCAGGATATATTTTCATTCACTGGACCAAATTTGGCTTAAATACCCGATACGCCCAAATTTGAATACTAGTGGGGATGGGGGGGGGGGGGGTTGATTTTGTCATTTGAGAGTTGTAGCTGCTGGGATTTATAGTTAACCTACAATCAAAGAGCATTCTGAACTCCACCAACGATGGAATTGAACCAAACTTGGCACACAGAATTCTCATGACCAACAGAAAATACTGAAAGGGTTTGGTGGGCATTGACCTTGAGTTTTGAAGTTGTAGTTCACCTACATCCAGAGAGCACTGTGGACTCAAACACTGATGGATCTGGATGAATATGCCCAAATGTGAACACTGGTGGAATTTGGGGAAAATAGACCTTGACATTTGGGAGTTGTAGTTGCTGGGATTTATAGCTCACCTACAATCAAAGAGCCCCTATTACCAAGAGACAATACTGAATGGATTTGTGAGGAATCGACAGTGATTTAGGGGAGATGTAGTTCACATACCTCCAGAGAGCACTGTGAATTAATAAGTGTTTTCTGATGGTGTTTTGCAACCCCTCTGACACCCCCTCACTGGTCCTGACCCCCCAGGTTGAGAAACGCTGGTCTAAAACTAACTTACATGAACTTACTGCCCCCATTGAGATGAAAGCTATTGGCAGCACATGTTAGATTCAGATTGTGACGGAAATTCATTCAGGGATGGTTTGTTGCTGTAAGTGTTCAAGTCATTTCCTATTTGTTGAGAAAGGGGGTGGCTTTGCCTTCCTCTAAAGCTGAGAGTGTGATTTTCCCAAGGTCACACAACAGATTTCTGTGGTTGAACAAAAATTTGAACTCTTGTCTTCAGATTCATAGTTCAATGCTCAAACCACTACACCACACTGGCTCTCCTCATAGATCCAGATATCACGCCATGCATTCTGCTGAAATCGTCAGAAACAGAATTGCACAGACAGCATTTGTATCTGTGCCTTGTCTTTGCATGTTGTGCATTATGATTGTGAACCCTGTACTTTGCATTGCAGGTGTCTATCGTCCATGGGTGATACATTCCACAGTGGTACCCTGTGTAATGAAGTGTGAATTTTTTAGTTTACAGATGTCATGTTTAATTGTGTTTTAAAAGGATCAATATTTCAGTTATGGCATCTCTGCACTCAAGAGTTGGTTGCCATGGAGAAGTGGGCGGAGCCAACTGCCGCTTTGGTGGAGAACTGCAGGTTTAAAAAAGCAGCAGTTAGTCTGTGCCCTGATGAGGTACAGGGAAGACTGACCCTAAGTTGAAGGGATCAGGGAGACTCAATTGCTTATTTTTGAGTCAGTTTAAAATAAGTTTGGTGACTTATTTTAAGGTAGTCTGTCTCCTGATGAGGAACAGATAATCTGTGATTGTAATTCACAGAGTGACTGCAGTTTAAAGCAGTAGAGAAATAGTGACATTTTAAGGAGTTTGAAACACCTCATTCTAGCTTTGCAACTGTTAATCAAAGTGCCTCTAAAGAGAAAGTTGCTGTAGCCATTAAGCTCTGTGCCTGAATAAATGTGTTATTGTTCTTTCAAATACCTAAGCTTCTGTCACATATATTACCATCAAAGAGAAGAAGGAAGAAAAAACAAAATTTAAAAGGTCTCCTCTCTAAGTAGCTAGTGGCTATATCTTCCCATAGTGGTGGCAAGCGTTAATAATTACCTTAACATCTGTTGGCCACATTATAAACATCTTTAATAATTGGTAGCAGCGTTTAAATAAAAACATCTTTACACTGGTGGCAGCGGTTATAGTATAATATATATATAATTAAATAACACATCTCCACACCCTGTCTTACACAATGCTGCTATTATACAGCGGATTTGTGTAGCACAGCAATCTCCTATGACTACATGTAGATATTTATGCTACACTAAGGTTATGTTGGATTGAGGTGATTGTCATTTGCACTTACCATATTCCACAGATTTTTTTAAAAAAAATACTTCAATTGCGCCATGACTCCCAGGCTGTATATATCCTCTGTACGTGAAATGGAGAGGGACACTATCTTTTCCTTGTATCTCGGCAGCAACATGTTTTTCGCTAATCACTGTGCAAACTACTGGAGTTGAATTGAGAAAACAAAATCTTTATACCTGTTTTTAATGCTTGGGAACTGTAGAGTCAAGATTATGCACTGAGAGAGGAAAAGTGGATCACAGCTGAGACACTGGGAGCTACAATTTCCGTATTTCCCTGGGTATCATCATCCAAAAACTAAATCTCTGAAGTGGTAATAAATATTCTGTGTGAAACAAACAAAGATTTCCAGAAGTTTTAATGTATTTGGGTGGCATGTTGCCTCATGGGACTGTTGCGGGTCCCAATAAAAGAAGATCTTGAAAAAGAAGGGCATCTGAGTTCTCCTGCCTCACCTTTGTGTGAGGGCAAGTTCCAGACTTCGACATCGTCGCAATATCAGACAAGTCAGCAGTTAGCTAATTCTCTCCTAGGTACTGTGGTTCATATTTTCTTTGGACACACGCATGGAAAATATTAGACCACGGAAAAAAACAAATGTTACAAGGATGTGATCCAGAGCTGCCGAAACATTCAAGGAACTTGATCGAGCAATATACTTGACACAGGGGGATAAGTATGCAAGTCATGGAAGGAGCGATAGAAGCAAAACAAGCACAGGGAACCATGCGGGAAGGCTTTTGCCCTGTCTGGCGCTGGGAAGAGCTACTGTTGCTGCTGCCTCAGGTCATCTGGTCACATTTGACCAAATGGAAGATAAAAAGCTTCGACCTTTGCTGTGGGGGCCCAGGATTCAGTTCAAATGTGTCCCTAAATAGATTTGTTTCCAAAGTCTGTAAAAGCAAAAGAGCTTTACATGGCAGTCAAGGTCAGACGCAAAAGCTGCCCAAAGGCAGGTGCTGACTTAAATTAATATGCCTTTGACCATATGCTTCTCCTGTCCACTTCTGTGGCCATTTGGCATCTAAGCAGGCTATATTCTAAAGGATAGTAGGGCATATTTTCTGCAGCAGGATAATAAAATGTGCAATAGGGCATAAGTTTCTGTACATTTGGATTTCTTAAACCAAATAGACAAAACATTAAAGAAACAGAAAATCAAAAAGAGTTACAAAAAAGACAGACTGGAGTAATGTAACAGAGTATCTGAAAACTAAAAATTATAGGACACTGATATAAATATGTATACTCACACACACATATATATTTTAAAAAATTGAACAAGTTGCAAGAATAATAAAGAAAAAAATAGGAAAAAGTATAACAAATTAAACAAGGAAAGGAGATGAGAAGATAATACTCAATGGACCAGAGAATTGGAAAGAAAATAAGGAGAAACAAGATGAAAGGAATTTAATAAAAAAATGGAAAAGGCTAGAACCTTGAAGATGTTTGGAAGTGAACACCAATCAAATTTTACATGATTTGCTGTAAAATTCTGTTTATCCACCTAACTTTTCTTTTCTTCGCTCACGCTAAGTTTTTCTATCTCTTTTCCTACTACTCCCTCACCTCACCCCCTACTCTCTCTTTTAACTCTTCTTTAACTTTACTTTCTGGTTTTTAACTTTGTATAAGAAAAGCTTAATAAAGATGATTATTTTCAAAAGAGAGTTACATCTCAGTCTTTATATTATACTAGCTTGGGGACTCGGCGGTGCCCGGGTTATTAGAAGAAAGCATTGTTTGTTTTGGTATGTTTAGTCATATCACTGAAGTTTAGCTGGGTTCAGTCCTGTCTGGATAAGGGTGAACTACAACTCCCAGATTCCCAGGCAATCACCTCCAAGCGCTGTCAGTATTCACAGTTGACCATGTTGGGTCTGTGTGCCAAGATTAGTCCAAATCCGTTGTCAGCTGGGTTCAGGGCTCTCTGCATAAGGATGAACTGCAAATCTCAGATCCGAGGTCAAAACCCCCAAACCAGGCCTGTATGCACAGTTGGCCATGTTGGGTCTGTGTGCCAAGTTTGGTCCAGACCTGATGTCATCTGGGTTCAGTGGTTTCTGGATACAGGTGAACTAAAACTCTGAAAATCAAGCTCCATTCCCACTAACCCCTGCATTATGTTCAGTTGGTCATGGGGCTTCTTTGTGCCAAGTTGGTCCCAATGGGTTGGGTTAACAGTGCTTTCTAGATGTACGTCAAGTACAACTCTTGTAAATCATGGTAAATTCTCCCCAAACCTCTTGTTCAGTTGCTTTAATTATTTCATGTCAAAAGCATTGCATGATAAATACATTTTAAAATGATGGGGGGGGGGGAGGAAATCACAAGCAACTAAATAGTTTTAGACCAAAAGCGGGCAACAGCAACCGCATTGTCCGTAGCTTTAAACAACTCCTCCTCCGTACATGAGGCAGGACATTGTGGGCATACGTGAAGTTGTTTGTTCAGCTCCACAGTCACACAAGGTGGAGGATTCCTCCAGGTAGTGCCACCTTGCCAAGTTGTCTTTAGATCTGCCCACTCCACTTCTGAGTCTGTTTAAGGACTTCCAAGTTGCCCATTCTTGGTTTGCCCCTGGAGGAGGACCTTCATGGGGGGCCATCCAGTTGGAATTGCCAGGTTTAGCTGCCCAGAGGGACACTCTTGCTGTTGCTGGGGGAACATCAAGAGGAGTGGTGGTTCTCATGAAGCCCTTCCTTGATTTGAGTCTGGTGGGGGGAGGCTGATAGTCATGCAGTGGGTGGCTTTCACAATGTTCGGCCTTATTTCTCTCGCAGTTAGCAGCAACTTCCCGTCGCACGTCAGGAGGGGCAATGCCAGCTAACTTGTAGAGTTTATCAACAGGTGTAGGTTTAAAGCATCCTGGGATTATTCTGCATGTTTCGTTCAGTGCTATGTCCACCTGCTTCGCATGGGCAAACTTTTGCCAGACAGGAAACAGTGTTCGAGCTCTTGGCCTTCCCAAGTAACTTTCTGTTTCAGTTCAGTTGCTGATGACTTCCACTGTCAACTGTGTGTCATAGGAAGGGGTAGGAAGGGTTAAAGGAGAGGCAGTGGGCAGGGTCATGAAAATTAAGGAACCCTGGGATGCTAAGATGAAATTGTCCCCGCATGAAAGCCTTCACTTGGGTGGGGGGCAGAATGGTGTTTGTGGAGGACACTGGCAGGGTTTGGGCTACATGTTCATGGTGATCACTATAACCTGCCTGTCAGTGGAGGGAGGGCCATGGGTGTCTCTAGCTGTTTGTGGAGACAGGAGGCTGTCTGTATAAGTGGACACCTCCTTCACATACACACACACACACATTTTTCACTTTTATTATGTGTATAGGTAGATTACTTAGACCAATTACTTGACTGTTTCATCTGAAACTAGGGAATATACATGCATGCGGACATATCCAACTGGACATGCTGGTTGGAATATTCTGAAATTTAAATTTTCTAAGGACCAACAAAACAGAACTCTCACATAAATACATATAACAAAGTGGTCACATGCAGCCTGCAAGGACTTTTTTGTGTCTTCTAGTGCTCCCCAGAACACTTTTTTCATTGACATTTTTCATGACAGCATTGGTGTTGGCAAGAACCACGAGATACACTATAATCAATGGACAAAGAAACAGAATGCAGTGCAGTCGATTGAGTAGTCAATATCAGTCTCTGTAATTGCCTGCTGGGTTCCTTTTGGTTCAATATCAATAGTCAACATCACATTAATTAAAGATGATTTAAGTACATGTAAGGTTCTTTTCCATATATCTAAATTTAATAAGGAGGAGGACAACAAAAGAAGACAAGTAGTATGCGGGTAGAATATTATTTGTTAATAATGAGAATGAATGTTGATGATTTTTACTAAGAACTAACTGTGCCCGGCCACGTGTTGCTGTGGCTAGGACTTTATTTTTCTTTTCTTTTTGTTGTATGAACGTAGAGGAGTGGATGAGAGGTTGTGCTGTCAATTTTTGAGGTTGTGAGGTGTTTAGTTTAGTTGTTTTGTCCAGTGCCGTGATTCCATTACCCTTTTATATATATATAGATAATTTTTGAATTAAATCTAATTTTGCTTTGTTTTGCATACATGTCACTTTTTGGTATAATAACTAATTCCCAGTTTTTTTAAAAAAATCTGGAAAACAAAAGCAAAAAAATTTACAGTATCCCAAATCCAAAAAGTGGTCCCTGTCCCACAAAGTTAGCTGTACCTGTAATAACTGAGTTTAATAGAGTGTTCAATATACGTGGGTGATAATTTTTAACCACAATAAGGTCTACAAACCCATTCCTGGTTTTGGTTCTGATATTTTTCTTCTCTTTCTGGAGCAGAAAGCATACTCTACAAATGGTTTAAAAATACAACTAACCTTCTTACTCTTGGCCAGAGACAAATTTCCTCAGAACACTTATTGAGCCAAGCACATTCCTTTGTGACTTCTTCATTCAAAATCCTATTCTAGGCCTGAATGTATAATATGTACCATACTCCCATCTGCATATAACTAGAGACAATTCTGTACTTTCATTCATACACTGAGTGCTTAAGCCCTTCTAGTTTTGCAAGGGCTGATGTTATTTGGAGGGGAAAGGGATTCCTTTTGTCAAAAGTCTGAATGCTGACACACAGAAAGAGTAATAACTAAACACAGCTGTCTATTCTAAACAATATCTGAAAAATATGCACCACAGTAAAAATTCAAAACATAGTTCACAATATTTTTATTAGAGCATCATATACATAATAATGTTAACAATAATACAAATAATAATACAACTGATGATCCAATTCTGTCAGCTGTAGTAGCACACAGTCATAACTTACAGAGTATAAAGATTTTTAGACTGCAATCATCCAGATTTAATTGCTATACAGAGGAGTTTTCAGTGTAAAACATATATCAGACATTTATCAACAAGACTGTAGTCTTGGAGTAGTTCTATAGGACTCCTCAGGATGTAAATGCAGTCAATTGGCTGTAGCTTCAGTTTGTAACATGTGTAAACCTGGAGTAAACCTGGGAACCAGTAGTAAACGGCTTATGTAAACAGCTTACTTCGGCTCACAGCCAGCCACTTTAAAATAACAACTATCTGACCGAGCTTCCTGGCTGGGAACTGTAAATGACTGCAACATTTGTTACAAACTGAAGCTACAGCCAATTGACTGCATTTACATCCTGAGGAGTCCTATAGAACTACTCCAAGACTACAGAGACTTTGACTCCAAGACTACAGAGACTTTGATTTGTTTTGACTCCAAGCCAGGTTTGAGCCAATTGAATTGTACACTGATATATTTAGTTTTACAGCATTTTATATGCCATTTTGAAGAGACTGAATGTACACATACTCTGTCGCTAACAAACTTTAGTTGGAGTCTTGTTGATAAATGTCTGATATATGTTTTACACTGAAAACTGCTCTGTGTAGCAATTAAATCTGGATGATTGCAGTCTAAAAATCTTTATACTCTGTAAGTTACGACTGTGTGCCACTACAGCTGACAGAATTGGATCATCAATTGTATTATTATTTGTATTATTGTTAACATTATTATGTATATGATACTCTAATATACATATTGTGTTCTACGTTTTGAACCTTTACTGTGGTGCACACAGAAAGAGTAGCCAAAAAACTCATAACTTACAATTGGGCATGGTGGCTGGGGGATTCTGGGAGTTGTAGTCTAAAAATAGGCTTGTCACTTACTCTTCCCTTGCATCCTTGCCACTACATGCTAAGAACTGTCTGAAAGGAATGGAGAGCTACACTCCTATATCATTAAAGACAACTGGGTTGTTGTATGTCTTTCGGGCTGTGTGGCCATGTTCCAGAAGTATGGCCACACAGCCCAAAAGACATACAACAACTCTGTGATCCCGGCCATGAAAGCCTTCAACAAATTAAAGACAACTGTTTCCGCAAAGAATAAATCTGATAGCATCTGGACCAAAAGCTATTGAAGACCTCAGTTGAACTCCACAATTCATTGGAGCCAACTTTTTCTGCTTGGAGCTATCCAAGGTTCTGCAATTACAAGCCAGTCCTACTTCAGTAGCTCTCCTTTGTGCCCCACAGGCTTCCATTCACATGTAATAACAAAACAATGTCTATGCATGCGTATGCACATGAATTTGCACTGCTGTCTCCACAGTAGTTCCAAGACTGAGAAAGTAGGCATCTGAAACATGACACTGATAACAAAGAGACACTGAAGGAGCACATATTGGAATTATTATTTTTTCAGTGAATTAATTGAGTTCAGTTAAATAAAATATGTTTGTCATATATAATACCATCTTGAATTACTGGTCCTAGGCCTTCCTCAAAAAGGAGAGAGAAAAGTCATGGGAGATGCATCTTCCTACTTAAATCAAGCAATTTAATAGAGTCGCAGATAGTGAGATCCAGACCACGGATAGTGAGACCCGATGCGTGGTTATCGAGACCTGTTAGGTGGATAACAAAACCCGGCAGCGAGCCGCTGAGAGTCCATGCCTGGTGAGATGAAAATTTATGACCTAATGTTCCCCAATCAAAGAAATCTCACCAGTTGAAGAAGCAGCCACCAAGGAGCTCATTCAGTCTGGCCAGAAAGGATGATGGCTAGCAATAAGCTGCTCAAAGAAGCCAACATGTTTGATACAAGTAAAACATATGTTTCTATACTAAACAGTCTTTTGTTTTTCCCGCTCATGCCCAGTTGAGGCCAGCTTTGCACTGATTGGTGGAGCCAGTCTTGACATCACAGCCAGCTGGGAGGATTCCCTTCGTGAGGCGGGACTGTGGCACCCGCCAACCAATCAGGGAGCATTCCCCGCTTCCAATGCAGATTTCTGCTCTCCAGTGGTTGACAGAGGCAGGATGACCCAGTGAAACAAAAGAATACATAGTTTTTGAGTGAAGCGCATTGTCTCTATCCTGAGACGAACAAGGCGGGGCCATCAGGTCCCTGATGATTATGAGTTTGTCCTTTGTATTGTGAATCATCAGGATGGGTCGGGCACCCACGG